>NW_017728992.1:208706687-208712967 GCF_001723915.1 Gavialis gangeticus
TTCTGTTTTGGGTCTTTTTTTGTTCTGGGAAGGGGATAGTTTATTTTGGTTGCAGCCTGAGCAGTCCCTGCAAGTTTCGAGATCTTAACAAAGTCCCCCTGATGGCCTACAAAATATCAAAGGTCACATACAGCTAATGAAAGGATGTCATACATCTCCAAAGCCAAATGTTTTTCCCCTTAGCTTATAAATAACTATTTCCCAAAGACCTGCTTGCTACGAATAGAAGATTAACAATCAAACAGTGGAGTCTGTGGGGTAGCAGAAGCTGCTCCAAAACGATGGAAAGGAAGGTTTGAGAAGCATTTTTCAACACTCAGGAAAGAGCTGCTGAGTTACAGACAGCAGAGAGGAGAAAGACTATGCCCAGGGATGAAGGATAAACTAAAATAACCCCTTTTCGCCCACCCACCCCTCAGATGAAATCTGGCCCCACTTGCTCACTCTGACCTCTACTGTGCTATTTCCCAGGGAGCAGTTTAGGAGTTAGATGCCTGACACCCACTGCACTTCAATTGTACTTAAGCACTCAACTCTCTTGGGTTTCTTTGAAAAAATCTCAGCCTAATGATCTTCCAGTGTTTTTGAGCCCCTTGATTTTTTTTTCCCTGCTGCAGCAAGGAGGTTACCCAAGAACCTGCTCCTTGAGAACCAAGCACCGCACAGCCGAGAGCCAAGCTGGCGTGAACATGCAGCGCATGTGGTGGCACCGGCTCCTCCACGGGCACCGACTGCCCCGCAACAGATGGGCTGTTATTTTCAAGGGAGCTCTTAGAAAACTGAATCCCCAGGGCTGGCGGCTGCTAGGTGCAGAAGAGTCACCTGTAAATGCCAGCGAGTGCCAGGGAAACCCAAAACCGCTGCATGCGACTGCTGACGTCACTGGGGCCGCAGCCAAGTATGTGAACTTTTACCAATTACTGCGAGGCACTGAGCAGCCACTTTGCCAGCTTACTCCACCCCAGGCCTCAAGGACGAGCCGGTGAAAGTGAGAGGAGAGATCTGAGAACATAATGATTTATGAGCACGGTCAATCTACATAGTATCTGACAGAATGGACGGTAATGTTGTTAACCCTGCCGGCTTGAAGCAGCCAACCCGTGAACTCTTCAAACGAGCTCCTGCAGCGAGGAAGGATCCCGTCGCAGAGACGAGGCTAATGACGGAATCCCAAATAAAGACATCAGGAACTCAGCAGGATACCCAGGGCCTCCTGTGAGGCCAAAGGTCATCACCCCAGGCTTCATCTAATAGCATTTTACTGAGACATCACACTGCTCTGGTGCAATGTGAGCAGAGATGCCATCTGACACAACCAATGCAACAGATTGATGGAGGGGAAAAATTAAAGCAAAGAAAAAAAAATGGGGGGAAAAAATCAATTATTAAAGGCAGAGCTTTAAGAACTCCCCGGTTAGAGATACCGGCTTTAATTAATTCCACATTATATTATGAAACAGAAAAGATCTGAAGTCTAGGCTGATGTTTTCAAGGCAGCCAGAGGGATATGAATGCCCAATTCACAACAAAATTAATAGTAACGGAGACTCCAACTTACTCATCGCTATTTATGCCTCCTTTACTCTTGGCTGGTCTCGAGTAACATAAACTGGCTAAAAGCTGTCAACAAAAGTGCAAATTTCAGTGCCTTAATCTAATGCACTAGCTCACTGCAGCATTGTTTGGGCTCTTAAACAATGAAAAAGAGCTTAGTTTCTTAAGCTAGCTAAGATGCGCGCTACTCCAAATAAAATTAAATAGACCTAGAATTGTTTTTAAAGACGTTAGGTCAAAAAATAAAAATAAATAAATAAATAAATAAATAAAAGATTTTACAAAAATTGACAGTGTTTCTTTACAAAAAAAGAGAATCGAATGTGTTAACTTTGCTCTTAGGAACCCAGTTTTAATGTATGAATCCACCAAGAGTACCGAGCCTGAGCTGATAACAAGGACTCCTGGCAGTTTAATGAAGGAGCCCATCTCATTCTGGAGTTTGGAAAGGTGAGAGAGGTGCAACCGGGAGCTGGTGCATTTTCAGCCCAAAACCCTGGGGTCTCAGCAAGGCAGCGCAGCTACTGGGCTGAACGCAGGGTTTTTGCTGGCACTCTAACCCCAACGTGTACAGCCCTAGAGAAGCTGCCAAGTCAGTCCCCCGTCCATTTTAGTCATCCCCAAGACTTCCATTACAAAGCATCTGTGAAACAGGAACGGTAATATTTCCCCTGCTGTACCCGTCTCCCGGGAGTGTGGTAAGGATTCATTAGTTAATGTCTGTAGAGTGCTCTGAACGCACAAAGTGCTGAGTAACAGTATTATCCACGTACATCCCAATCCAATTCCACGCCGCCGTCCAAACCAGAAGGCAATGAATTAAAGGACAATTCCAGACGCAGCTGAAAAGACACGATTCGCAGTACAGGTTTGCGTGTGGCAGTCGCAAGGCCCTGCTTCCCTAAAAAAAACAACTCCTGCTACGGGCACCCACCTTCGCTGCACTTTCCCATGCTTTATCCATTAGCCACTAAAAAAGAACAAGTTTAATGTGGAGGCTGGATTGCTGCTTACCAGAGGCAAAGGTGATACACTAGCATTTCAACTGGGGACTAGTTAGGTCCCCAGTGAAACAGGTTTGATTGCCTTCACTTAGCCCCCTCAAGGAGGTTTCTCTCTGCCACAAAGCACCTGCACATTCTGCCTCGAAAAATTTCTTTTCCAAGACTTAATTGCATCTTTGGGATAATAACCTGGGGGTACTCAGGGAAGGGAAGAGCTGAGCCGTTACGAGACAAGGGGCACGTGCTTTCCTTAAGGTGCAGCAGGAAGGTAAAGGTGGAAGCTTCATATACATCCTGCCCCGATGCAGCCACCGCCTTCACTCAGCGGCTTCTCCTTGTCGCACAACATGCTAAGAGGAGAGGTGCAGGAGCGCTGAAGTTGCGGGCTGTGTGTTATATGCTGATTTTGCATGAAGCTATCAATCACAGCAAAAGCCAGACGCATTATTATTTAAACATGCACGCACAAATGCAACCTAAGCGGGAGTCCCCAGAGAGATGCATCTCTTGCTTTTTAAATATTACGCCTCCAACCAGCGACAGCCATGCATGAAGAAACCCGGGCGCGGATCCGAGCAGCCGTGCCTCAGAGGGGACATTACAAGGGGGAGAAGGCGCAGAAGAGCCTCTCCCTGGAATCTCTGTAATATTCTGCAATCCCCACAGGCAAGACGGGCAGCCCGCACTGCTGCTGAACAATGCAGTTTTGAATTCAATTAAAGTGATTATCTGTTGTGCCAAATAAATTGTGTACAGCATATATCCTGCAGCATTTTACACCTTCAGGCTCATTATTTTCTAACCGCTTCCTCCTGTTTATGCACTTTCAAATTAAATTGCTGATAATATGCGCCAAAATAAAAAATGAGCGCACCTTGTCCGAAGAAAATTGATTCTCCTTTTTCCTGAACCGGGCGATTGCCAGGTTTTATATACTCTGTTCCTGGCGATCATTAGTAATTCAATTTTCTTTTTATTAGCCCCCTTATCTGCTGAGCAATATAGTGGCAGAGCTGACCTCTTTCGCACGGGTAAATGTTTAAAATCTTTTCCCTGATTAATTTTGCCAGTTAAGGAAAAGAGGAGAAATGGCCCGGCTCTTAGCCATCACAATGAATAAAGCTTAATGTTGATTGTGATGGAATTTCTAATGCCAAGGAAATTGATTGAACGCAGCAATTATGCTGCAATAGTAACTCAAGGGAAATGGGATAGTTTTCTCCTGGCCATAGCCTTTTGGTTATTTAAAACAATCCAATTTGCAAGGATAATTATATATTAGTGTTTTATCTGCCACTTGAAATGAACATGGGAGTTTTGATACTGGCCCAGCATTAGCAGGTTATTGCTGCAAATTACTTGATATCTGCTTTCTTTCACATAAAGAGGAAATTAGGCAATCAATTACCAGAAAAAGGTGGACAGGGGAGAATACGAGGGGCAAGACTGCCCTCTGCCGGGCAGAGGGCGGGGGAGGCGTCACGTGAGCCTTTGCCGATTAAAAAAAAATAAAATAAGGCAGACTGGTCTTGCTTTCTTGCACGCCCTGTGATTTATAATGCTGCTTTGCACGCAGGTGTCCAGACCCACCCAAGACATGGGTCTGTCGAGAGGGGCTGCTGACAGATCTGTGGGGAAGCCCACCTGATGTGCATGCAGCTGCTGCTGCTCCCGCAGAAAAGGAAAGGTTCATTTTAAGTGATAATTCTGTGTATTAATAGAGAAGGAGCCCTGGAAAGATGAGACGACAGCCCAATCGCAAGGAATTCCTGAGTGGAACGGACAGCCGTTGGCAGAGCGGCCTTACACGAAAGCACAAGCGCTGGCGTGACTAGGGAAAGCAACCGCATTGATTTTACAGGGGTGAGAAAAGGTTCACAACTCCAACCACTTGGCTGGCTCTGGCTTCCTTTCATTAAGGGACAGCGCTCCCAAAGGCCTAATGCTGCCAGGAGCTGAGCACTGTCCACCACCATCGATCTCAGCCACCAAAGAGCTGGCACGACTCGCACAAAATAAGACTAGAGAGTCCGTTTTTCTGCACTGCGGACCTCAATCTTTGGCCCGGTGCACAGTGACGACACTCCTGCTACTACTACCTGCATCAGGCAGATCTCACCCCAAAACTTGTGTTAAAAAATAATAAAGATTATCTAAAAGTAGCACATTCATAAAGCCACAATTTGCACCATCTTGGGGTCTCATGAATAAGCAGATCTCCAATTTACTAAACGCCAAAATGAGTCTGATGTAAGCCAACCAGGACACAGTTTGTCAAGCAGAGGGTGGGTAATGCACCCATATACTGTCCGCTATTATTTTTTTCATTTTAACCATTTGCTGTAACGCATCCTGACAATGGAAAGCTAATGCTGAACAAGCATCTCCCATGTAGAGAGTAGAGATAAAAAGCCCAAAAAAGGGGAAAGATCACTCTTACAACAAGACCGCAGGTCCAGATTTAGCTTGTGGAGCATCCTCATCTCCACATTCAGTTCAGGGGGGTGTTACTGCCCCTGGTGGAAAGTCCACCCAGGATGTGAATTGCAAATTGGGCCCCCACTGCTTCTTGCATCTGATTCCACCACTGGGGCTCCCAAATTTTCTCCCCTCCAAAGAGCACTAGGAACGTCCAGGTCGTCTATCTAGACAGAGTGTGAGCAGAAAGAAAGCATACACACACATGCACTGAAAAATACTGAAGTTGAAGCATTAATTAGAGTTCAGTCATCTCCAGGCACAGACACAGGTGCAAGGTTGAACAGATGCGTTGGATATGTTGTGCACGGGGCTAATGCAAGACCTGAAGGGAGAAGGGGGGAGCAGGGGAGTACTCCACTGGCTTCACTGGGCTCTCAATCAACCCCAAAGCACTTGTTAACTGAAAGGATTTACAAGTCCCGGCAAGACAATTATCTCCAGGGTGAGGTTTTGTTTTTTTTTATTTCCTCTCCACCCCTCATCCTTAAAGAAAGAGCTGGGGAAATTAAATGCAAAAATCCATGTAATATTAATGGTACATTAAGAGACTGCACAACTAAGCAGTCAGGAAGCCCAAAAAGTGAAGGCTGCTCAGGCAGCATTAAATCTCACCACACTCCCTGAACACGTTTCTCTCTCTCCCCATTTTCCTTACTCAAATGTTTTGCCCTTTGTTCGGAAAGCATCCTGCCATGGCCCGAGCCAGGCACTACACAGCTCAGCATAGACTGGAAAGCCACAACAGGGCTGTGTCAAAGCAGCTTAAGTTTGGGGAATTTTCTTGATTACCACAGCCTCGGTAAATGAGACGTGATGACTAATGTTTTACAGTTAATTTATAACAGATGCGGGCTTTGCAATGCAGATTATTTGGAATAATCGAATGGTGTGAGACCATCATTCTGTGACAGCACTCCATTTTCTCCCTTGCACAGTCATTAGTTCTCAAATTGAAAGTGGCAGACGCAAGGCAATCATCGCATCTTCCCACAGAAGTGGGTCCCACACCCTTCAGGCTACGGAGATAACAACGCAGGGCCACATTTTAACTCATGGTTCCCACAGTCCATCAGGCTACTGCCCTTCAAAGAACAAGACTTCGCGGCATTTGAATTCTGTGCAAAAAACACTATTGTGCCTGTGTCCAGCTGCACTCCACAATTACAGACGCCAGTGAGGCTGGGTGTTGATGAGCATTACTCTGAATTTGGTGATTACTAAAGCAACCCCCACACATGGGT
>NW_017728992.1:208717967-208720060 GCF_001723915.1 Gavialis gangeticus
CAGACGCCAGTGAGGCTGGGTGTTGATGAGCATTACTCTGAATTTGGTGATTACTAAAGCAACCCCCACACATGGATTATGAAGCCAATTTAAAAAAAATGCTTTGAGCAAGTTAAGAGCCAACTGAGCTGACTTTCCCCTTTACTGGGAGTGAACCTACCCCACCTTGCTCCCAGTGAGATGTGGTTGGGTTGGAATTAGTTTAGGACACCTGCTTGAGACTGGAGAACAGATGAGAAACCAGTGGCCTGTGAGGGTTACAGTTATGTACCTGATTTTGGAAAGGAGCAAATTGTTCCACGAGCTGAGAGAGGAGGATTAACACTGACTTTTCAACCAAGTTTCCCACATAAGCTGCTGTTATGCCAAACTTGGCTTGTCTAACAGAGATGGCAAGGGCCTTTTTGGGGGTCCAATTCTAACATGGCTGTGTTCACTAGGGTCTCTGTGAACCTGGAACAGGAGAAGAGAGAGACTAGCTACAGTTTTTTGCATCTGAACTTTCAACCTCGATTAGGACACTTCATAAAATGGATTTACCTGAGCTTATGTACCTGACGGGACGTCACACAGACCTTCACCTTTCCCTCTAATGTGCCTGACTAAGCTAAAAGTGGTCAGAATTGGTCGGTGCTTGCAGCCTGTGACCCCAGTGTGTGGCTCAGGATCTCTCTGTTCTTGTGAAAAGCAAGCAAGTATGCTGCAGAGTTTCTCTAGGCTCACAAATGGGCCCCAGTGTGATCCCAACTTTCAGTTTCCAACTAATGACCAGGGGTGCAGCGATATCCCAGCTTGGCCCTAGTCTGAGAAGCAAATCCACAAGATGCAGGTCAAGCCCCCCAAGTCACCCTGCCTGGTGTTTAGGAGAGTTTGAAACTGGTGTTCAGGGTTGTTCAGGCCCAGACAAAAGAAATGGAGTGTCTCACTGCTTCCTAGTTATTCCTTCTGGCTGGTCCAGAGCTGTCCCACACCACTACAGAGCAACTCCTTGTCCAAGATAAGAGACTTACATCAGAAAACCCTTCAAGATCAGCATTATCCTCACGTGGCTAAGGCACACAGAGGCATAAGGACTTGCCCAAAGTCATACGGTGAATCTGTAGTAGTCATGAGCAGAACCCAGCAGGCTTCCGTTTCAGCTCCCAGACCACTGAGAAACTAGCGGATACACAACACTGTATGTTTAATACACAATCAGAGCAACATTCTTACCTGAACTCTTCCATGTCAAGCAAGAGATGCTATTTTAACATTTTCTTTCATTTCAGTTCAGGTCATGGGTTTGTGCCCCACGCTGGCACAATCCCAGGCAGACGGCACCCAAACATTACATGCTGGAACTGGATGGACCACACTGCCCTCGTAAGGGAATCACTAGCAGTGCCACTTTCAGTAGAAGTCCAACGTTCGTGTTAGTTCATGCAGTGCAGATTTCCAAAGGCAAATTCCCAGACATATTATGAGAGTCCACGAGCTCAGGAGATCACTTGAGGTGCCCAGTGGGGGCAGACTAGCTCAATGATGATGAAAAATGCCCCTAACTCTGGCTCAGTGATGGAAACCTTTCAGCAGTGAAGACAATGGTCCTGGAAAGCAATTTCTGAACACCTACTGTAGTACAAAGCATGCACACATCCATCCTACAGCAGTGTCCTTAGAGAGTGATGGCAGGAGACATGAAATCACAGCTGGAGCTCCTTATGGTCAATGCAAGATCCCATGGCACTTTCTGTAAGAGTGCTGGCTCTAGAGTTGGAGCCAACCCCCACCAGGTGACTACAACCTGCCCAAAGTTCCCTTGCGATGTGAAGTGGACACAGACTTCATCCTTGCTTTCTGCACTGAACTGTGATGCAGAGCTACTGTGCATTGCTCAGCAGCTGCCGAATCCTGCAGAAGAGGTTGCCATTGCCATTAGACAGACAGCCTGTAAAGTTATTTGGGACCCTAGCATCTGAAAGGTACTAGAGATGGAAGCTGGTATTATTGCTGGTAACACTTCCAAAGCTCTACTCTAGCTAGAAGCTGAGGTTAGGAGGGGTGACCTGGAGGAAAGGGGAGACGAGGTGACAAGGACCCAGCTACAGGCTATA
>NW_017728992.1:208725060-208734040 GCF_001723915.1 Gavialis gangeticus
TGGAGGAAAGGGGAGACGAGGTGACAAGGACCCAGCTACAGGCTACATCAGTGTGTTGGTGGCTTGGAGAATATTCTCATGAAGACATGCAGACAAGCTCTCCTTGAACTATTCTGGTTACCTGAAAGACACTCTAGAGCAGACCCCTAAAAAATTTTGAATGGAGGTGCAAACCCCTATGAATGGTAAGTGTGGGTATTCAAATACCTTTGATTGATCACAGTCATCTTTCATAGACCCCTTACACATAGTTTGTGAATCCCTAGTGGCCTGCGAACCACTATTTGAAAATCACTGCTCTAGAGAAGTGATACAGTTGTGAACCCAGCAGTACCTTCCAAGCCAGAAGATCTATTGGAACAATGGCATCCCCTTCCTTCTCAAAGCAAGAGCTCCATCACATGGGATGTACAAAGCAAGTTGGAACAAAGCATGTGAAAATGCACTTGCAGGGAGTTATCCTGCATGGCCTGAGGGATAAAGAAAAAAATCCGCATGAGCCTTTTCCCATCTCAAAAATGAATGGATTCTATACCTGCTCAGCAGCCCTGTTTCAAGGACAGAAATTCTTCCCTGGTGAAAAAGGAAGGAGAAAAATTAGGGAGCAGTGTCAGAAGCTAGAAGGGGAAAAGCCTCTCTTCTAGCCTGCAAAGCGGTCTGTTTCAGAGGGCAGGGTTCCAGTCCAGTGCATGGTACTGACTGCTTCATTCTGGAAAACTCAGCCCCACTCCTGTGTTTTCACCTGCTTTATGTTCCTATTTTTCTATCTCCCTTAAGACGGATTTGAGCCACCTCAATATCACCCTGCACATCTGCAGGTCTACATGGTTTCAATTGAAAATGCAACTGCCATAAGAAAATGAAGACCAGGCCACTGGGATATTAAAATGCATGCCCAATACAAATGGGTCTCTGGTAACTGCTAAGCTGATTCCCAGGAGACACCGAAATCCTCAGAAGGATTTGGGCCATTCAGTCTTGATGTGCACAGGTGCCTCACCATTCCACTTCTAATGCCTGGATCCTAACACAAGGCTTTCACTGGGAGCTTTTGAAAAAAAATGGTGGCACGTGCATATAGCAACCACTCAGGTTGAAAAGCCCATTACAAATTTTCCCTGAAAGCACAATGCTGAACTGCAATTCAGAGGAATGTGCTATGGGAAAGGACATCCAGCACAAACAACACCCTGCTAACATGCTGGGCCAAAAGCCTCCGCCTGCCGTGCTGATGAGAAGGTACTGCTGTCTGCTGCTCTGTCCAAAGAAAAACGCTTGTACGCCAGGGTACTCACTGGTGAAATCAGGAGCCGAGGAAAGGTGGAAAAGAGGAATAACTGCCCCAGTGCGAATGATCCAGCAAACCACAGCCGGAAGGTTGGGATCCTTAGCGTCAAATAGAGCCAGTTCCACCCTTTACAGCTTGTGTGCAAGCATTAGCAGAGGAGTACAAGCAAGGCAGAAAATGACACGGCAGTCATCTCTCGCAATACCTCTGCAACAAGGACATGCATCTGCTAGGGACGATGGGATTCCTCAGGTACATCTCATGTTCAACCAAGCCAGAGCTGGGTTTGAACCTAGGTTCCCAGAGCTGAAGCACTAAATGACACCTTGATGTAGCAGCAAGGGCAGCTACGTTTTACTGCCACTTCTACTGCTTCCTCCCTAGAACAGTTTGGCCAAGTGGTTTCCCCTCACCTCCAGGAAGTGCTTGGAGACCCTTGAGTAATGCACATTTAAATACAAATTATTCTTACAGCTCTGGCTGCGTCTCCCAAAGCTTTGACAGCAAAGCTCCTCAAAGGTTGTACCCAAACAATATTTTTTTGAAATGGGGATTTTTTAAAATTTTCTGTACAGAGAACATCATTGTGGTGAAACATGCTAGATCAACAGCTCAGGAGTCTTAACCCTCATGTTAGCTTGCTTATACTGGATCTGTTCTAAGGATGTCTCCCTGCCTCACATTTCTAGGGTCCCTATGACTAGACCTTAGCAGCTAGCATTAAACTGCTGTCTCCAAACACCAGCTCTGATGGGGATTTTCCCTGAATCCTGGCCTCTTGCCAACAGCTTCAGTTTCTCCTCCTTGGCTAAATCCCTGTACCTGAGGAAAAACACTCCCACAGACACCCCCCACATCTTTTTTCCATTCTGCTTTCAGAGATCATTTCCAAAGAGGCCCTCTGGCTGTCCTTGCTGAGTTTCATTTCCAGAATCCATGCAAGCACAAGAGAGACATGTTGATTGCACATGCAGCCTCCATGCATTGCTGGCCATTTCCCTTCCCCGGCTGGATGCCTTCAGTCAAGTCACATCCTAACTCTGCAACCTCCAAGTTTCTTTAGATGCAATAGATTTATTCACATCCGGCAGAAACTAAGCTGCTCCAATGGACAGCGACTGCCTGACCCCTGGAAATCAAGCCAAGCATGAACCTTCACAACGAGTGCAACGCAACAATCCACCTCAAGGCATCTCATTTGTCCTTCATCTTCCTTTCCCACACTCTGCTTCATGTGTTTGGGTTTTTTTTGCTTACTGCCTCAGTGCCTCTAGAAAGGTCTTCCCCCGGGACAGAAACACTTCCACATCTCTTCCCTTTTTGGCCCTTCTTAAAAATCACACTTTAGCAGGAAACTGCTCTTCTCATCAATAATCCTTGCTCCCTCTCCTGAATCACTGCCCTATTTGTCTGCCTAAGAACAGCAGCATCTGCACATGCAAATGACAACACACACATGCGGCTATGCGAAAAAACTGCAACGGCCATGTAATTCTGTACCCAAACTATACAACCACACATGCACTTCCCAGAAAATGTAGGCCAAAAGATTTTGGCTTTAAGATGGTTCTTGTGAGTTACCCTGGAGAATTAACACTCCCTCCAAACTCAAGCGATTAGCAACGGCAGAGAGACTAGCTTATTGGCCATGCTCCCATATGCCAGCCAGCTACATGCAGCCACTTGTTTCCCACCCCATGACACCCCACAGATCCCTAGTGCATGCTGGGATCCAGTCTCAAGATTTGTGTCTCGCTGCTAATAAAGAAGTTGAACCTCTATCATGGTTTGCAGGCAACAGTCTAAAAAGTACTGTAGAAGCACTACCACCACCCACCCCAATAATGGACCTTACAGTAATGTCACAGGGGAAGAAACCGAGTTAAGCCACACACTGCAGGTTACACAGGTCATTAGCAGCAGAACGAGTTCTCCCAACTCCCCCTCCTGTACTGGAGCCACAAGGCCTCACGCATTCCATATTTACGGAAATCAGGTGAAGCACTCGGATTGGTTTTGAGACCTCCTGCTCTGAAAACCAGTCACTGAGACAGCCCCCTGACAACCTGAATCATACAAAAAACATATAAAGCACAGAGTAACTGCCCCAAAGTGGCACAAGGTGTGCACAGTACCTGCAGAATCTCACTAGGCAGTCACTAATCAAACAGGAACACTAACTACAGAGCAGAGAAAAATGCATAGCTATCACTACATCTGCTGGGCCCAACACTCCCACCCTAGCCACTACAGAAAAAAAGCTCTTTTCAGCAAACACGACTTGATCTCAGGGGCACTGGCTGATTTCACTAATAGGCTTTCTTTGAACCTTAATTGTTTAGCAACCCTTCTAGTATGTTTAAATTAGCCTAGTAAGATCCTGGTTTGAGATTATTCTTATCCCAATAGAGAAGAAGGTATTCTGCTCATGGCTCCTAACCTGGAACACAGTGTAGTTAAAAGGTAGATTTATCCTGTTAAAAGAAGGGTCTCAAGAGACGCATACAACTTTTTCCAACTGATGACAGAGGAACTGTACAGTTTTGTGTATCTGTCAGACAAATGACGTTCCTCACCTCCCCTCTGAGTTCCCCTCCAGCACTTGTTCACTATGAAGCTATGAAATCTAGTCCAGTGTCTCTCAACCCATGGGTCGCAAGAATATATGAAAGGGTTGTGGACAAACTTTATAAATGGATCAACAGGCTTTAAAAATGGATTCTCTTTTAAAGGAGAAAAATGTGGGAAATCCACAAGGGGCTGCTTTGGGTCCCCCATACCCGACACACCCACTACTTGCCCCACACGCTGGGGGATTGGGGGTAGCGGGGGGAACAGGTTGGGAGTGAGGGGCACTGGGTCAGGACTGACCACTGATGTTTACAGATGGGTACTAGCCATGGCAGGGGATCGGACTAGATGATCTTCTCAGGTCCCTTCCGACCCTAGAAACTATGAAACTATGAAAAAAGGCTGAGAACCAGTGGTCTAAGTCCATGTAGACCATCTCTATTCTGACCCATGAAACCTGCAGTCTTCTGACCTCGCAGGGCACGACTTCTATGAGTCTGTTTAGACTTCAAGGTCTTTAAAGGAAGGGTTCTTTGCCTAGTCCTGATCTACACAGCAAGAAGATGCTAGAAGAAAAGGGCAGGATGTAATCTAAATGCAGAAGATATCAATCACTGCTTCAGTTGTTTTCATGCTGACAAGGTGTCTTAAGAATGCAGAGTACAGACCTATCAATACACTCGCAGTCAGGGATCGGATCCCTCACAAAACACACAGGATGACTCAGTGTTGCACCCAGACCTATGCACGGTGAAATCTAAAGGACCAAAAAAAATAACATTTTGTCTTAGTAAACACTGGTCTTGAACTCACTGTCTAGAATCAGTAACTTGGATGAAAGGGGAAGGTCTATAACGGGTGCTGATTAGAACTGGTCCTGGATAGAGGTTTCAGAAGAGATGAGCACTCTTGTGAAAGCCTCAATGTAGGATGAAGCTCTCATTCCAATCAAGGCTGTTCTGTCTTTTTCCTCTTAATTTTCCCCCACGAGTGCTCAGCAGAGTCACATCACTGAGAAAGATGCACAAGTTCCACCTCCCTCCCTGAAATTGCTTCCCTCTATGAAACACCCCAGTGCTACCACCACATGCCCAGGCCAGGACTTCCCTGACTCACACTTACCTTCCTTGGCAGGGACATGTGTTCTGGAGGCAGGCAGCCGGCATAGCCTGTGCTTGGTGATCTGCACCAGCCGACCTTTGGGTGAAGTTCTCTTCAACATCGGAGAAGGTTTCCCCCGCACACAGGTTCTCTTCCTGAGATAGCTAGGACTTTTCAGAGGCATGGTGGGGGAGGAGGAGTTCTTCTTATCAACTGGGGAACTGCAGGGACACAACAGATGAGAAATAAAGGGGAGGGGAGGGGAGGATCACAGAAGCATTTCCAACTGGGCACAGTGAGGCAGTAGAAGAGCTGGGAGAAAAAGCGGAGTCCCCAGACTCCCAGTCTAATACCTTATCCGCTGAACCATGCTGCCTTCTTAGATAAGAGAAATGGAGATGCACAGAACTGAGAAGTGCATGCGAGGGGGCTATTTGAGGAGTACCTGACAAAGCACAAATAAAGGAGGAGTCATTTGACATTCCAGCTCATCTATGTATACCTCATCTCTTGTGATAGCTGCTGCTGGGAAGACGTTAGAAAAGGCCAAAACAGACAAAAACAAGTCAAGTGACCCCATGCTCTCTGCCTCTTTCCAGAGACAGCTCTGAGGCAGAGTAGGGAAGAAAATAGCAAGCAGCTGAAAAAAACATCTGGAGCATGGGAATAAGAACCAGGAGTTCCAGCATCCTATGCTGGGCTTGGTCTCATCATCACATGGCCTTGAACAAGTCACTTCAGCCCAGATTGCCAAGTGTTCTTGGTCTGATGCCACTCCTGATCCCAGCAGGAACATGGTATCATGAAGCCTTAGGGGGGGGCGGGCTTTCACACCCTACCAGCTTAAGCAATACAAAACTGGTGGTGTAGAGATCACAACCAAATTGACCAGCCCATGCCTCCTTCCTGTACATGTGCCTCCACCCACCCCTTGCCTTCCCTTCCATTTACCTTCATTCCTACCCTATCCTTTGTGCACAGCACCCATCAGCTGTGGCCCAGCGGGGACAGCCAACACATGTGCTGTTCCTGCCACAAGTGCTTCCCCGAAGGCATCCCCAGAAGCAGCAGGACCACAGATCCTTCTCAGTTTCAATCTGATGCTTAGATAATGCTGGGGGCCAGCACAAAGCAGCAAAGACAAGCAAGTCCTGCCCAGACTCAGAAGACCAGAGACCATAGATGCTATCATGACTCTGACTCTTTTCAAGCAAATAGACTTTTGCCTCGATGTCCCTTGCCCTCACTGGAGCGCACTGCTGTACACCACTCATAGGAAAGTAGGGCTGGAAGGGAACTTGCAAGGTCACCTAGTCCAGCCCCCTGCTCAAGGAAGGATCATCCCTGACTGCATCATCCCAGCCACCGGTCTGCCCAACCTAACAGGATCAGAGGAAACCTCACAAGCTTATCTAGAAATCTTGCAAGGTCATCTAAGAAACTGCTGCCTGCTTGCCCAAGAGCATCTGTGTCTAGATGGAGTTTGGGTACCTGTCTGGTGCAAGAGGCAGCAAAAGGCATTCAACAATTCATTCAACTTTTTCTGCTCTGTTCCCCATCACCTGCATCTAAGTGATGCTCTAAAAGCCCCAAATAGAGCCTGTTTCCTTATTGGATTCCTTTCTCCCCACTGTTAATTGCTGTTTATGACTGTCTCTGGTTTTACAAGTGCTGATACAACCATTTTTTGGAGGAGGAGCAGGTAGTTGTGGTGGAAGGGAGGAAAAACAGCACTTGTTTGTGGGAACTAAAGGCAGAACTAGACAGACCAGCAAAACCACATAGGTTTTAGCACTCAGCCCCCTGGAAAGCAGCACATTTCCATGCTAACCAGAAATGCTGAGCTTGGAAAAACACCAGCAATACTATCACCGATTACTGGAGTGGAGTAGAGCCTTGCAGCTGCAGGCATGGGCTGGGACCATGCTGTACACACATCAGAGCAGCCCCAAATTGCTGACTGTATAATTAAGGGCAGAGCAACGCTTCTATTAAAGTCCCTGGAAGGATTTTTAGTGCTTTTATAAGCAGGAACACAGCTTAGAACAGCAAATACGGTTAGTGCAGCAGCAAAACTTATTCTAGAAACACCCAGTGACTTACCCAGAACTCCCCTTTCTTCTGATGATTTTGGTCCGGCTCTTCACTTTATACGTGGAAAATGCAGCATCATTAAAGGGAGGCTTCAACCCACCATGACTAACAGATGCATTGTTTAGGGTCTGAAGGCCTGAGTCGGCTCTAGGGAGCTGAGAGACTCCAGGCTCCTGCTGGGTCCCAGACTGCCAGGTGAATGTCGACTTGGATGTGGAAGGAGAGAACTGCAAGCTGGATGCTTTCCATTTGTATTTACTAGGAGATGCATTGGGTTTTGAATGCAATCCAGATTTCTTCTGCTTTGCTCCCAAGTCCCCCTTTGGCAGAACCTTCACAGCTCGCTCTGCACTAAAAGCAAGCTTCTTCCCACTTTCAGGAGCCTTTGGGCTAGTCCACCTCCTCATAACACGGGGACATTTGCCAGGGTTTGCAACCCACGTGTAGTTGGTTTTTCTGAACTTCAAAGTTTTGCTAGAAGCTGCCGGCGAGACAGGTCTTTGGAGACTGGGAGCCTTGAGCGGCATGACAAATTTGATCTTAGCTGAGCCCGCACCAGCCTCTGAAGTGGCCGCCTGAGCATAACTAGTGAAAGCTTCCGCGTGTCCAAAAATCTTTGGCTCTTTCGAACCACCTCTTCCTGCTCCGACTTGCTCTGAACTAAACTGAGCTGGAAACTGGGGCTCCGACTTCTTCCCTGATGACAGCCAGCCTGCCTCTCGATCAGGCAGGGCTGAAGGCTGCAGAAGCTTAGATTTCAGCGCTGTGGCACTTTCACTGATAGTTCGACACAACTCAGAGGCACTTTTAGTCGCATCGCCAGGCAGTTTCGTGGTCCTCGTTTTGCCCTTTCCTGTGAGATACACTGCGTTTGCATCGTCCCGGCTGCCGGTAACAGGAGCCTGGTGCACTGAACAATGTGAGACTGGTAAAGATGTTTCTTTGTCAATGTTTTGAGAATAAGAAAATCCATGTAATCTTTTAGCACCCTCTGCGGCAGCTCCAGCTTCTTTCACCCCAGACAAACCTTGCAGAGACCCTGGCTCACCAGTGCTTCTATTGTCTAAAGCGGCGCTAGTCCTCTGGGGCAATTTGATCCCAACAACTATGTTACCATTTGTAGTCAAGCCCACATGCCTTTCCAAAGCCGCTGGCTGTGACCCAAGGGGCTGGCAGTTCCCATGGCTCACAGAAGCCTGGGATGAGCTAGCAGATAGACCGCTTCCAGAAAGGGATGCTGGCCCAGGTGGTCTGTTTACAAGGGAGTATTTTTTCCTCCAGAAGTTACCATGATGCTGCTGGAAATCCACTGGGGCTTGCTGGGAATATCTTGCAGAGAATGCGCCCCGACTGCTGAAGGTAGGTGGATGGGGATTTCTCCACCTCAGAGTCATGGAAGGCAGAGGCACGGGGGCATTGCCGTGAACATTTTTGTGGTCATTTATGAGACCTGCGGGATACAAAACAACCTTTTAATCGCAGCTCTACAATAACCCAAGTTTTGTCTGTTCATTTTCTTTACACTGCACCGAAACCATCTGTCGTATACTCAGCAAACTCAAACAGCAGCAGCACCCAAAGGAAAAACATCAAGCAAATATCTACTGCTCCCTCCTCAATTCTCACGACATACTAATTTGAGACAGGGAAACACGCAAGCCCGTGAGCCACGTGCTGATAAATCAGGTTTCTCATTATGGTCTTTCCGAATACATCAACACTTTCCACCCACATTCAGTTTCTCATACAGGCACCAGTTCCGAGGTTACCACGTGGATTGCTGGTTTTGTAGATCAATGGGGGAGGGGGACAAAAACAGGTAAAAAAATGATTGCTTATTTGGTTTACATGCATCTCCTCAGATCTCATCACTGCAATCTCTGAGCCCCTTTACAGGGCTGCTAAACAACCTGCACTGATCTAACT
>NW_017728992.1:208739040-208739966 GCF_001723915.1 Gavialis gangeticus
TTCAGTTTCTCATACAGGCACCAGTTCCGAGGTTACCACGTGGATTGCTGGTTTTGTAGATCAATGGGGGAGGGGGACAAAAACAGGTAAAAAAATGATTGCTTATTTGGTTTACATGCATCTCCTCAGATCTCATCACTGCAATCTCTGAGCCCCTTTACAGGGCTGCTAAACAACCTGCACTGATCCAACTGCTCATACGCATTCAGATATCAGCACTCGGAGAGGTATTTGATATCTGGGCTAGGGGGGGAAGAATAGATGCATTACTAAAGCAGTAGTATGGTAGCACGGGCTCGAATCCCAGCTCTGCATTTAACTCATGAGGAGTCGCTCACTTTGGCAAGTCACTTCCCTGCTTCCTGCCTCACTTTCCCAATAAAAGGAATAAATACATTCATGGGGAGGGGGGATTGAGGCATATTTTACACCAACGTCTATAATGCAATTTGGGATTTTCAGATGAAAGGATTTTTAGCCAAGACCTACATTTTCCAGGCATCTCAGGCTGCTTTAAAAGAAGCTTTCCCTGTTGCAAACACCAGACCTCACAGAGCTTCAGAAACACAACATCAGCAGAAGAACCAACAGAACGAAGCTCTTTTTTGCATCACGTGCAATTAATTCAGGGAACTCACTGCCACAAGACACAGGCCAACATAACCAGGTTCAAACAGAATGAGGTAAATCTACACAGGATAGGGTCATAGGAGAGCAGGGCTGGTAGGGGCTTCACAAAGCCTCTAATCCAGCCCCTGCTCATGGCAGAATCATCCCCGATTCAACCATCCTGGCCAAGTTTGTCCAGACCAGGACAGGTGCGTCAGTGGGGAATAAATACAGCAGTTAGGGGGTGAGCTCCAAATTCAGACTTCCTAAGCCGCCAGGGTGCTGCAGGATTAGCCGCAGGATGTCAGATCCTCCCT
>NW_017728992.1:208744966-208745598 GCF_001723915.1 Gavialis gangeticus
CCAGGTTCAAACAGAATGAGGTAAATCTACACAGGATAGGGTCATAGGAGAGCAGGGCTGGTAGGGGCTTCACAAAGCCTCTAATCCAGCCCCTGCTCATGGCAGAATCATCCCCGATTCAACCATCCTGGCCAAGTTTGTCCAGACCAGGACAGGTGCGTCAGTGGGGAATAAATACAGCAGTTAGGGGGTGAGCTCCAAATTCAGACTTCCTAAGCCGCCAGGGTGCTGCAGGATTAGCCGCAGGATGTCAGATCCTCCCTGTGCGCCCTGGGTCCATCGGAGACCATACGGAGGGCTACGTCACCTGCCGTACCCACGCACGAACAGCAAGCCCCAGCGCTGGGACAGGGGGAAGAAGGCAGGCCGTGGGCAGAAGGGAGAAACCTCTTCCCCTTCCGCCCCACAGACAAGGGGCAAATCAGGGCTGGGAACCAGGTGGCTCATGCCCGGGGCCAGGGGAAGGGGCCAGGGAACCGCAGAGGGTCCTGGAGTGGGAGGGACACCCCATCTGGGTCACAGAGGAAGGGGCCACGGAGGGAACCGGGAACCTGTCCCCCAGCCCTGGACTCCTGGGTCCCCTCAGAGCCCCTGGCAACCTAGACCCCCCCGGACTCCTGGGGTCCTCGCAA
>NW_017728992.1:208750598-208753556 GCF_001723915.1 Gavialis gangeticus
TCCCGGGGCCCCCCGCCCCCCCTTACCCTGCAGCAGGCGGATCTGACGCTGCAGCTGTTCTTTCTCCTCCATCCCCACAGCTGGTCAACCCCCCCCATACGTCACCGCCGCGCGCCCGCAACCGGGGGTTACGTCATCTCCGCGAGCCCCGGCGGGCCGGTCACGTGAGGAGCGACACGCTGTCATGTGACGCGGGGGAGGGTGCGGGCCGTTTCCCTGGCAACCGCGGTGCCTGTCACACAAGTTGCGCGCGCACACACACACACACACGCAAACGTGCGCACACAAGCCAACGCACACCCGTGTGCGCGCACGTGCAACCCCCCCCACACAAATGCACATGCACGAACACACAGGCACACGTGGGAAACCACGCAGGCGTGCACACACCCCAGCAAACAAACCCCCGTGTGTGTGCACAAACGCACACACACGTGCGAACACACCAAAGTGCTGTACACATGAACTCACGTGAGCACACGCCAACATGCAAGGCTCTGCGAACACACCGCCGTTTACGTGCACATGCATGTGCAAACACACAAACGCACACCTGCAAACACATGAACACACGCAGACGGGCACACATGCAGATGTACACAAATGCAAACGTACACACACGCATGCCCACATGCACGTGTGCAGACAAATGCACTCTGGCAAACACATGAACACACACACGTGCACGCAAATGTACACCCATGCAAACACAAGAACGCACGCTCAAACGCACACACCAGCGAACACGCGCCCAGGTGCACATGAACGCCCATGTGCAAGCACACTCATATGCACGCAAACAAGCAAGCCCACGCACAAACATACACAACACACACACATATATACGTGCATCGCCTACGGGCTTGGCTTGGGTCAGGCTGCCGGGTTGAAGGTGGTGGTGCTATATGTGTATCTCTTACCTATTTAGCACCAGCACCTTCGACCCCGCAGCCTGACCCAAGCCAAGCCCATAGGGTACGCAAGCGAGTATTAGCATCCAAATATTTCCACCCCCCCCGAGTCCTAGGGAGTCACCCCCTGGCAGCAGGGACCTGTCTTTATTCTTTCTCCGCAGTCCATACTCCGTAAATGGCCCCTACTCCAAGGCCCATCGCTCATTTTCGTCCACACTTTTCCTGCTTCCCATACGAATTGGGTGTCACCATCATTTTTATTACTGAAAATGATTTACCTCGGACATACAATAAAAGGATCACCGACTGGAGGCCAGAGTTATTTTATTAAGAGAATAATTCCCACCGCATTGGCTGTTCCCTGCAAAAATATAGAAAAAGAGAAAGGTAGTCACACATTGCTGCTCCTGTCTGAGGTTTAGCAGACTAAGAGTTATTACCAGTGCTGTATATGTATGCTAAATTAATTATTATATGGGAAGATGAGCGGAGCCAATTGTAAATTTCCCTCTCTTCTCACGGTCTGCCGTGGGATAATATTCAGTGCACGGTACTTGCAATATCAGGATGCTAATATGCAAAGTCATCAAAATAGCAACATAACAATAATACTGCTGACATGTCAGCTGTAGCACTTTTCATAAGTCGGTCTCAACGCACTGTACGTTTCGGGGGGAGAATTGAGGTACAGGTATGACAAGTGATATGCCTGAGGTCACCCAGGAGACCAGTGGCAGGGATGTGAACAAAACACAGCTTGCTTGAGTGCTCTGTCCACTAGGAAACCATCTCAAACTCACCCCAAACAGGGTTGATTTTGGGATATGTCAAGTGTCACACATGGATCTTTTCCCAAATTAGATTTACTAATGTGGTGCTTCATCTCTGTTTATAGCTAAGGTTAAGCTATGTTCGATTTGATCATTTTTGTGCTGTTGCTAAATTGATCTCCCTTGCCTGCTGCTTGGCCCATGTTGCACCTCCTCGTACAGCTCCGCATTTGGTTTTGGGCTCCTTCCGCCCAAAATTCATATTCAGACACCTCATTCTCGCTTGCAAGGTCCTGCATGGCTCCACCACTGCAGCCTGTCTCTTTCCTTTGTCATGTAGCATGCCATTCCCACATTGCTCTCAGTGGGCTCATCTACATGTGCACATTTAGTGCACAGTAATTTAGGTTACTGCACAGTAACTAAAAACTACTGTGCAGTATGGGTGTGCATCAACCCATGCATGCCTGTACTGTGCAGTAACTATGACAACTTATGCCAGCTTGAGCATAAAGGTGTCTACATGTGCGTTACTGCGCAGTAACTAATCGGGTATAAATTTGATACCTGAATAATGCAGGTGCCTGATTAGTTACTGTGCAGTAATGGGCATCTAGACACCTTATTGCACAGTAATGCTGTGTGCGTGGACTGACTTAGGACTCATTTTAGTCCCAAATCAATCCACACACAGTATTAATTCTCTTTAAGACCTGCATGTGTAGATGCTGGCCTAAAAACCACTTAGTGTGGGGTAACTTACTGGGCAGTAATTACTGTGCAGTAAGTGCACATGTAGACATGCTCAGTGTGCTGACAGGATGTATTTTTATGCTCAGTTCCTTTCCTTCCTGGCATGGCTCTGTGCCAACTTCCATTCGGGTAATAGTAATAATCATGGGGTGATGGCTAAATCAAGTATCAAGGGTGACCCTCACCAGACACCAGCTATTCATACATCAGAGAAGCCCTCACTGGTGGAAGGGAAGGGAAGCTCATAAAGATGCATAAACTGATGATCATAAACAGGCACACAAACCCCCCAGTCGAGGACTATGTTAAAATGGGACTTAGTGGGCATGTCTACATGAGACACTAACTGCACAGCAGCCTAATAACACCACACAGTATCGTACCGGGCCAAAACTGTCCTAATATGCTATTGCGCTGTAGTACTAAAGGAACTGGCTGGGGTCATTGCAAGTCCCCTGGCGTGGCTTTATGAACACTCGTGGTGCTCTGGAGAGGTGCCGGAGGACTGGAAGAGGGCCAAC
>NW_017728992.1:208754667-208755755 GCF_001723915.1 Gavialis gangeticus
TGTGGCCTGTTATAAACTGGTTAGGGGGGATCAGCAGGCGCTGGGGGAGTCCCTGTTCCCCCGAGCGCCGCAAGGAGTGACCAGGAACAACGGTCACAAGCTGGCGGAGGGAAGGTTTAAGTTGGACATCAGGAGGCGCTACTTCATGGTCAGGGCGGCTAGGGTCTGGAACCAGCTTCCAAGTGAGGTGATGCAGGCTCCCACCCTGGGGGTCTTTAAGAGGAGGTTAGATGAACACCTTGCTGAGGTCGTTTGACCCCAGTACTCTTTCCTGCCATAGCAGGAGGTCGGACTAGATGATCTGCTCAGGTCCCTTCCGACCCTAGAAACTATGAAACTATGAAACTATTAAGCTACTTTGCAGTACATGTCACTAAAAACTTGTCCACCGGCACCACTGCACCGTAGCACAAGTTACTGAGCATTGATCTAGTACTGGGTTATCCAAATACTAACTGCACAGTAACTGCAGCACATTAATGAATGTGTAGACATGCCCAGTGAAATGTCCTGGTACTACAGGAAGATGGTAGAAGAGGATGGGAAAGAGATGGCACATGTCAAGTGGAAGAGAAGGGACTGGCATCGGCTTTTCAGAGGCAAGCCCTCCAAAGACAGCCACAAAGAGGATGATGATGATGATGATGACAAACATGACGACGAGTGAAAGGAAATAACAAAGACCATGATGAATGAAAGGACTGGGCAAACAGGTGCGGGAGTTGGAAAGGAGGGGGGACGGGGAGGGGAGTGAGGTAGTCCTTTGCATAATTGTGATGGTTTCAAGCTGACAGTGATGAGTGCGCAGGTGTGATCTTTGTAATGGGACTAAGAACGATGTAACTGTACAAGTGTTTTTGGACTGTCAAGTGAACCATAGCGGTCACAAGACAGGCTGTTAGAGGTGCAGTTTTATATATGTAGATAGATAGATAGATAGATAGACATAAATATTTTTTGCCAGAAAAAAGGAGACAAAAACCCAGAAAGAATCTCATCGGAGACTGATATTTTTCACCCTAGAAGTGAATGAGAGAGTCCATCTCTTTCTGAGGGAATTGGCTGGTGTCATTGCGGAGCCATTGGCA
>NW_017728992.1:208756924-208758449 GCF_001723915.1 Gavialis gangeticus
TGCCACCCCCAGTGCTCCTTGCTGCCCATGGCGGGGGGTCGGACTCAATGATCTGTCTAGGTTCCTTCCCACTCAGTGAGTCTATGACTCTGTGATTCTGGAGCAAGTGACAGCTAAGGAAATTGGATTAGTGGTTTGTCTTCTGAAAGGATGTAGGTATTTCTATATGTCTTACAGAAGGCAAGGCAAAGGTGCACCTTGACTGAATCAGAGACCTATAAAGTTTTGTGAGCCACAGCTGCCTTCATCAGATGCTATCGGAGGCAATAGTTGCCTGGGCAAAGAGAGATGCTGCATTTTAATAAGGCATGCAGAGTAAGATCCTCCTTTAATCTTTTTGGTTATTTTCTTATATTCTGTCTTTACCCCATACATTTGCTTATTTGCATGATTTATCTTGCTTGTACAATACATCTTTTTGCTATTTTATTTACCCGACTGGTTGCCTGAAGTAAAAGTGATTTTCAGAGCAACAGATGACTCCAGGCTTGCTCTTTTGCTGAAGAGGGGACCTACAGTTGTATACAAGTAGGAGTGTGTCTCATAAGATGGCAGCTCTTCCTCTGCTGGAGCTGCAAGGCTGGGACTGGGACAGGTGGAAGTAAGGACTACCAGGGTAAGAAGTCATCCAGCGGCAAATCTTAGTTTGTTCTTGGTGGACGAGAAGTAAGACGGTAGAGAGAGGTCTGAGGCTGAAGGTATTCCGACAGGAAAGCCACCAGGATTTATTACAGCTACACTTTTGCATTTCGTTTGCACAAAGCGTGTGGGTGTGTGTGTGAAGACCAGTTAATGGGTGCCAGATTCACCTCTCAACACTGATATAAAATCCAGAGCATCCACTGGAAATATCCCCTTGTACTGATAACACAGTCTGTCCTGCTGTTATTTGGAGGAAAGTTATCCTTGGCAATTTCTCTCCTGGATGGCTGCACTTTTCCTTGCAAGCTAAGGACAACGTGATAAAAGCTAGTAACAGCTGTAGCTTTTAAACAGAGATAACATATGGTTTGTTGAGTCCCCAAAGAGTTAAAATATGCAGTTTTGAAATGTTACTTTTTTTAACTTTCCATTCTTTACATTAAGGGTCTCATGTTGCAAATGGATGTCAGAATGCAAGATAATAGATGATGATGAACTTTAACCAGAAACCTTGAAGAAATCATCCAAAGGCAGCAAATCACACAGCAGATCGCTGTTAGGTTCTTCTCTCTGCAACATGAATTTCAAGAAATCTTTTAAACTTCCAGAAACCTTTTAAAGATACTGTCACCAGAAGTTTATTTTTTAACATTTTTAATTTAAAAAAAATCAAAATATACTGATTTAGAAGTCTCTGCTAGAAACCCAAATTTTTCATTTCTTTGAAAATTACATTTTTTTCTGCTCTGCAGTGGATGCTTTGAAGAGTTGGTTTGCTCTGAAGAGCCTACACAATGACGGGGGGGGAAAAAACCTGACCTCTGTTTTGTCTCAGCAACAACATCTTCAGCTCAGTTTTGCTTGCAGGCTCTGTCCTAATGGT
>NW_017728992.1:208763449-208764309 GCF_001723915.1 Gavialis gangeticus
TTCCAGAAACCTTTTAAAGATACTGTCACCAGAAGTTTATTTTTTAACATTTTTAATTTAAAAAAAATCAAAATATACTGATTTAGAAGTCTCTGCTAGAAACCCAAATTTTTCATTTCTTTGAAAATTACATTTTTTTCTGCTCTGCAGTGGATGCTTTGAAGAGTTGGTTTGCTCTGAAGAGCCTACACAATGACGGGGGGGGAAAAAACCTGACCTCTGTTTTGTCTCAGCAACAACATCTTCAGCTCAGTTTTGCTTGCAGGCTCTGTCCTAATGGTGGTGATGTCTGAAGCATAAAGAAACCTTCCTGATATTTCAGATTCCAGAATATATTTGCAGCATCCCTTGTGAATGGCATACAACTGACCTGGAAACAACTGAGGTTAAATAACTCTGCCCCCGGGCTGCAATTGCTCATATACCACAGCGATGGACAGTTTATAGAAGTAGCTTAACTATTTTAATTCAGAAATTCTCTTTGGCTGCCTTGCTTCCCATTCTCCCTTGCAGAGCTCTGCCTGCGATCAGGGAAGATCCTGGTGGAATCTGTAATGATTACCTACACACACACACACAAAATATGAAAGTGTTTAATAGCTCTTACCTGACTTTTAATACAACTTAGCAAGTAGAAGGAGGAGACAGCAACATACCCAAATACTGCTTTCCATAGGCCAACAGAAAGTGGTCCATGGACAACAGTTCATAGACAAACTGGGCTATCAAAAGATTTGCAATGCCATCCCAGGAACCGTAGCACTGTTTCTCTAAATCACTCATCAGCTCCAGAACCTAACTCAGCCCATTTAAAGAGCAAGATTGTTATCTATTTTAGTACTGGTTCTTTTAACAGAAAT
>NW_017728992.1:208769309-208770559 GCF_001723915.1 Gavialis gangeticus
ACTGGTTCTTTTAACAGAAACGTTCAGCTAGTCTGGCAGCCTGGGTGTGTGAGTTTAATACCAATGTGGATGAAAATGCAATGTCACATAAACACAGGATGATCCAGCTTTTCAGGTGTGGCCCTGTGACCTAAAGGTCTCAGGTTCAATTTCCTATTCTCCATCATATCTATGTGAACTGGAACAAGTCAGCCTGTGCCTCCATTGTGCTCAACTCACACTGTTGTTATAAGAATAAATACCATTACAGACTGTGGGCACACAAAGTTATTACGGTAATGAGAATGATAGATAACTACCACCACTCTCAGTTTCCCAATTTGTCTCCTGTTTTATTTTAGACTTTTTGCACTTATTTATTTATTGTAGCTCCCTCATCATCATGAGCCCAACATCATATTCTGCTAAACACTGTACATACAGAACAAAAACACTTTACCCTTACAATCAAAGTATAAAGTAAGACACAAGAAATGGCATCATACAGATGTGGGAGCCCAAGGAGGTGATAAGGTCTCAGCATACCAACAGCCTGGCTGTCATCCAGCTTTTTGGAGGCATCCTGGAAAAGGAAAACGCTGAAGAGGAATAATGTGGTAGCTTTGCAAATGTCTATGTTGATCTCTTCCCAGGAAGGAGAAAAATGAATGTGGCTGTTTGAAAATGGAGCAAAACGACTGGCATTGTGGGCTGAGTGGACGTGAGACAACGTCTTAGTGAGGACAGGACAGAAGAGGATGGGATCAGATGAAGAGCCTAGAAAGCAAACCCGAGCCTCTTAAGGTTGATGTGATAAGAGGAAGAGCCTGGTGGAGACAGGCAAGGAGAAAGATGAGCTCTTCAAAGGACAGACTGGGAGAATGATTTTTGCAGAGAGTAGGCATGACCACAGCAAGGCTGCAGTGTCTGGGCCAGTTGAAAGGAGGTTTTCTCTCTCCTCAGAGAGAGGATGTGGTTATTCAAGAGATCAATTTATACACAGCCTAAGCGAAAGGACTATGTCATGCCACATGCACAAGCCCTCTGAATTCACCACATATATATAAAAACCAGCAGCACTTTGTGTAGGATATCTGGCATCAATTTTTTCTCAATGAATAATAATGAATACAAAAATCCAAATGTATCTTTTTACTATTGTAACAAATGCAAGAGTGAATGAAAACCTTAAAAGAAAAAGCATTCAGTACATACATCTATACATTGCATTGCTCCATGGTAGCAAATAAGCCGCTAACCAGCTTCACTGT
>NW_017728992.1:208775559-208782898 GCF_001723915.1 Gavialis gangeticus
ACATCTATACATTGCATTGCTCCATGGTAGCAAATAAGCCGCTAACCAGCTTCACTGTCCCTGATACCCCTCATATGCTGAGTGCAGTTAGCAGCAGATTGAATCCAGAGAAGGTGGATTCAATGGATCCAGTAATCTTGTATTTGCATCTTGTATCAGCAAAGCCAACCGCACCTTGTCGTGCATCCGAAGATGCATCTCAAGCTGGTCCAGAGAGGTGATGCTCCCCCTCTATACGACATTGGTCCGGCCTCAGTTGGAGAACTGCGTCCAGTTCTGGGCACCGCGCTTTAAGAAGGATGTGGCCTGCCTTGAGAGGGGTCAGAGGAGGGCCACCCACTTGGTTGGAGGACAACAGGGCAGGCCCTGTGAAGAGAGGCTGAGGGACCTGAACCTGTTCAGCCTCAGCAAGTGGAGGCTGAGGGGGGATTTGGTGGCTGCCTACAAACTCGTTAGGGGAGATCAGCAGCAAATAGGAAGGGTCCTTTTCCCCCCACAGCACTTGGGGTGATGAGGAACAATGGCCAGAAGCAGCTGGAGAATAGGTTCAGGTTAGAAATTAGGAGACACGATTTCACTGTCAGGGTAGCTAGGATCTGGAACCAACTTCCTAGGGAAGTGGTCCTCACTCCTACTTTGGGTAAATTCAAAAAGAGGTTGGATGAACATGTGTCTGGGGTCATGTGATCCCAGCATGTGCTCCAACCAGTGGTGGGGGGTTAGACTAGATGATCTATTCAGGTCCCTTCTCACCCCAAACTACTATGAAACTATGAATTTGTTCTTGTTTGATCTTGCGTTTATTCTTCCCAGCAGGCGCTTGGAGCAGGATGCACACCACTGGCTTAGAGAAAAGTTGTCTAAATTTCCTCTCAACCTCCTATAGTTCCTGAGATACTGGACAGGTTTCTTAACCCTCTAGCAAGAGAAGCCAGAGCTCAACAGAATAGTTTTCAGTAGAACAATCCATTACAATTTACCAGACTCTTCCCCGTTCACAGTAAGTTTGCCCAGAGCAGTCCCCTCCAGATCCCAGCTCCACACATACCAACCTGGCTGCTGGGTCAGAGTTTTTCCTGCCCCTTGACCTCAGTGGTATGTCCAACCTGGCCACCACCCCTTGACCTCAATGGGGATATGGATCCTTGCCCCAAGAGCATGTTCAAGAGGGTCTCAGTGACCTTCTCCAGATGGATGCATTTTGAAAAGTCCCTTCTACAGTACAAGGGGGTTATACAGTAGAAGCATTTTGATGCATTATGTGGAACTGGTGTATCACTGAATGCCTTGGTGCCTACTGCACCCATGGTCAAGGGCAGGGAGCAAGGGGGGTCATTCAGCCTCAAAGGCTCCCATTCACATAGGAGAAATGTAGGACAATGGAAATGGTTGCCCCTTAGGTGAGATGAGCTAGACTGCGCACCAGTGCTTCACCACCCTCCTAGTGAGCAGGGGATTGGACTAGATGTGACCTCTCGAGGTCCTTTCACACCCTCATTTTCTCTGATTCTATGACACCAGTTCTCTCCTGTTTCTCTACAAAGTATTGGAGTTTAGAGAGGGGAAAATCCCCAAATAGTTAAACAGATGGGTTGGATCTTAGGAATGATTTAGCCTAGGAGACACCAGGGGAACTCAGAAAGAATCAAAGACCAAAGGAAGCTTGGGAAGGAGGAGGAATGAGGAAGCCCTTCAAAAGACAAGCTGAATCATAGAAGCATCATAGAAAATGAGTTGAAGGGAGCTCAGGAGGTCACATCTACTCCAACTCTCTGCTCCAAGCAGGACCAGCCCCAACTACATCATCCCAGCCAAGGCTTTTCTACCCAGGTCTTAAACACCTCCAAGGATGGAGAGTCCACCACCGCTCTGGGTAACCTGTTCCAGGGCTTTGCAACCCTCCTAGTGAGAAAGTTTTTCCTAATAGCCAACCAGCCTTCATCTGGCTCCACATGTGCATCAAAACCTGGCTGGGGCACACAAGAGGCAGGGCACATCAGCCCTATCAGCTGCATTGCAGAGGTCAAAATACAGAGACAAGGATGCTGCATCCTTCAAACACATGAACTCCTGTTCTTCTTTTAATGCACAATTAGTAAATACCAAATGTTCAGCAGTCTTGCTCCTAGGTGCATGTTACAAACAACACATTTGACAACCAGATCACGACTTGCTTTTTCTTCACAGCATTACAGTTGCATGACACTTGTTTGTGAGTCTAATTTAATTTAAAAAAGAGTAAAAAGCAAGTACAGGTTTTTGACATTGTGTTGGCAGGGAGTCTGCATGTGAGAACATGCCCCAGGGTGGGTGGCACACTTAAGAGAAATTAAATTGTCTCATTCAGCCTGGAATAAACATGGTGCTAATCCCTCTAATGGCCTTAAACATCCCCAGAACTCTGTGTCTTGTGACAAGCAGGCAATAGGACCCAATTAAGTTACTCACACGTTTGAAATCCTAGCCTCATCAGCTTTGGTTTAGTCTGGAGTCTCTTGGTGGCTTATAGGAAACTTGCTGAAAAAAGCTAAAAAACTAAACTTAGTTAAGCGCTGCACCAGCAAATTGTAGAAACCTGATGACAGCGTGAGTGGGAGGTGCTGGCATTTCCTGTTGGCTTCTCAGAGGATCAGGAGTCTGAAGGACACCAGGGATTTGCAGTATTACCCTTCAGTATTACCTACAACATTCCTTGTTCTGTAAGATTAACAGGAATATCGTATGCAATACAAGGGAAGTAGTTACTCTTCTCTACTTGGCACCCACATGGAAAGAGTCCAGAGGAGAGCGATTGTAAAAGAGCAATGAAAATAATCAATGGGTTAGAAAATGAGACCTATGAGGAAAGTATGAAAGACTTGGGCTTGTTCAAGATAGAAAGAGAGACATGATAGCAGCCTTGCAATAAGGAAAACTATGATTATCAAAAAAATGGTGACCAAGGGCTCCCCACGTCCACTGGGGGTAGGATAAGATATAATCTGCTTTCTTTGCAGCCAGGGAGACTTACACTGGATATCAGGGAAACGTGCCTGCCTATGCAGTGAGTTAAGAGCTGGAACAAGCGGCTGAGGAAGGTGGCAAAGCCCACTTCATTGGGGTGTTTTCGAACGGGTTAGACACACATCTGTCAGGGGCGATGAAGGTATACTTGGTTTTGCCTCAGAGCAGGATGGACTCAATTACTTCTAGATGTCCCATCCAGCCCAACATTTCTACGGCATCTTTATAGGGGGGTTGCACTTACCTAGACACGTACTACTAATGGCAATAAATGTTCATTATTGGCCATATCTATATAGGTCAGTGATTCTCAGCCAGGGTGCTGGGGGACCCGAAGGTGGCACCAGATCCTTTGAAGGGTGGTGACAGGAGCGAGGAAAAAAAGAGCGGTGTGAGAAGATAAGTGGATATGTGCAAGCTCAGGCTTGTCCCTGCCTAGCACCTATACAAGATGGTGAGCACGGTAATATGTACATTCGTTTTTTAAAATGGTAGGTGCCACGCAACTCCCAGAAGTTATGGAGGGGGTCTCGAGTCAAAAAAAGTTGAAAACCCTAATATAGGTGTACCATGTTCATCACCACAGGGTGTGACACTTTATTATGGAGTTGTAAAGTCCAGTGTTTGGTTCTTTTTACTAATGGAAGTGGACAAAGGTGCCTCGTAGGATTTCCTTGGCACCATTTGTGTCAGGGGCACAACTCAGACGTGCTAAGAGGGTCAGAAGCCAGGAGTCCAGAGCCAAGGGGTCAAGGCAGAGGAGGCAAGCCAGGATGCAGGCAGGAGCAAGGCAGGGGATTCAAGGCAAAAGTTCAGGTGGAGAAAACACGGAGCCAAGAATCGTGAACAAACCAGGAGCTCCAGAGTTAGAGAAAAACCTGTGTTGATGCAAACCCAAAGCGCTCCTGCTTCTGTGCAGCAGTGATTTCCATCAGGACTGAAAACGTTGAAATGCATGGCCATTTTCATTTCCTGTAGAAAGGCAACTTATAGCCACAGACCAGCTGCTAACAATGTTCTGCCTTTTCAGTCTCATTTGTCATGTCTTGATCCACTATTTGAGGAATCCAGCTGTGGTGGAAGGTCCCGGTCATGGAGAAAAAGGCAGGTGCCTGGGACAACACGGGCCCTTTCCTCCGAGGGTGTTAGTGATTAAAATCATCACCTTGAATTTAATCTGAAGACCAGAGAGGATTAGAGAAACTCCTGGGAAAATAGAGGTTCATGCTTAGGTTGGCAATGTTGGTTAGAATATGAACAGTGGCACAGCAAATCGGATGGAGATTTTACAGGGTCGATGTTTTCATTCCCAGGTATGGGGTGTAGACATGAATATAGTCACGTCTCTGCAGCCAAGCACACGCTTGGATGAGACGCAGCCTTTTGACTAGCTGGAGATGGACAAAAAGTGGCAATAACCACTGTAACTAATAGGTAAGGACCTACTTAAATCACAGTCTTGCAATTTTCACAGAAACCTTGAAAACCAGGGATCCCTGCAATTGCCATGAAAAATGGTATTGGCTGTGATTACCCAAGAAATCAAAAAATAAACACCTTAATAAAAATAAAAATCTGGCTCCTTACGGGAAGCCAGCGGTCCGCAGTGCCTCAGCATCCTGGCCTCACAGCCCATACAGGAGGGGAAGGTGCTGGCTGCCAGGGCAGCATGAAACAGCAGCCAAGATGGTAAAATGATAAAGGAAACAGTAAGGAAGAGTATAAAGGAGGAAGAGCGAAGTGGTGTGGTATGCAGGATCAAAAGGAGATACCAAGGAAAAGGACCAGAGTGGGCTACCCTCGATACTACATTTAGCCATCTCCCCCATTACCAGAGTGCAATATATGGCACAGAGCCATTTCAGGGAGGAAAGTAAGGGAGCATAAAAACACATCCCATTAGCACAGAGTGCAACCTGGGAGTGGTATTTTCTACATGATGAGAGAAAAAAATACAGGCTGGGGAGGGTGGACCCTGAAATGGGGACGAGGTGCCTGAATACAGTACAGAAGGAGACCAGAAGTGAATGCAAAGCGGCAGGAGGTGTAACTTGGGCCAAGCAGCAGGCAAAGAAGATAATTTTAGCAGCAGCAGCATGCTGCAGAGTCAAGGCGTGCAAAAAGAAAAGGAGGAGATTGAGCACAGATGGGATCCTCAGCGGCGTCAGGCGAGGAATTTCCAATGGAGACAGGGAGGCGGTAATGTCACTGCACGAGACACTGGTGAGACTGCAGTGAAATACCCTGTACAGCTCTGGTAACCCATCCCCAGTAAGCTGGAATGGGGGTAGGGAAGGGCTACTGGGCTGATCATAGTAGTGGGCAACCAGCAATCCTTTTGGACCATGGTGTATGTGTATGTGTATGTGTATGTGAGAGATCACCAACACCTTCAATGCATACGCCTAGGCAGGCGCGTGCAGGAGCAAAGGCTGCCCAGACCTCCCATCCCCTCTTCAGACCATGAAGACAAAATCCAAAATCCAGACCAAGTCCAGGCATTCAGTGCCTCAATAGCTGCAGTTATGTGCACATCCAGGAATCAAACCCAGGCCTCCCACAGGGCAGACACAGACACTACTACTGAACCACAACAGCAGATCAAAGGAATGGAGACCCTGTCTTATGTGGGGAGACCACGTGCCATTGTGTAGCCTACAGAAATGAAGACTGAGGCAGGCGACTGCCCTCTATAAATACACCATGGGAATGGAGGGAGGGAACGTCAGGGAGGGAGAAGAGTTATTTAAGCTGAAGGACCACATTGACACAAGAGATAATGGGGATAAACTAAATGTTTATCTAAATAAACTAAATAAAATAAATGTTGATTGAAAATTGAAAGGGCCCAGGTCCAGTTCCACCTACTAGACATCGGAGACTTTGCTGCTCACCCCAAAGACGTGCGTCTTGCTTGAGGAGAGCACTGTAAGCATCGGCAGGCTGTCAAAAGGTCACCTGTCAAGTGGATCTGGCAGTAGAGAAGGACTCCGGAGACTACACCTCTGCTCCCAGTTCCTCCACGGACTTGCTTGGTGTCATTGGCAAGACACTCCACATCTCTAATCCCATCCCACCCTGTTTTGGTGGTTTTTTCCCTCTGGAAACTTTTTAGAGCAGGGTCTGTGCGTGTGTGCCATTTACCACACAGACAGGCCCCGTGTATCTGTATTACCAAAATACAAATCATAAGCAGTGCAGATAAAGAGTAGGGAGCAACAAGTATGCTCAGTCCCCAGCAGGGAGGAGGCTTCTGCAGCCTCCAAGCATAAGCGCTGCCATTTACTGGGTCGGACCAGAGGTCCATCTTGCTCGGTCTCCTGTGTCACAACATCCTGTTGCCAATGGAGGGAGACCCCGGCACGCACCCACCTCGAGCACGTTGGGCTGTAGCCCCTCTCCTGTCTCCTCCAGAAACTCCTGCTGATGCACTTCTCCACACTCGCTTTTTGTCATGCACTTCATCCACGGCCTCGCCAAGCCCCGGGACCTCCTGGTCAACCTCCTCCTGGCTCTGGCCACGCTGGACACCTACAAGACCAGGAAGGGGTTTCTGGCCAGGGGCGACCCAGCGAGTGTGAGCTGTCTTCCTGGCACTCCTCCACTCACATCTCCAAGAAGAGTTTCACTGCTCGGCATCCCCTCGATTCATTCAGGGGGCAGCGGGCACTGGCCGGCGTGCTGGGCTCAGCGCCCCTTCCAGATCCAATGTTACTAGCCTATGCTTTCATCCCCCTTCTTGTTTTCTCTTTATTCGTCCCTTGCAATTAGTTGATGTGTCTCCCTATAAAGGGAGGTTTTACAGCAGTATTTTGTGATGTGCCAAAACCCATGGTCTTGTGGCACATCAAATAGGCCTGGGTCAAACAGCGGCAGAGAGCATAGAAGTAGGGTTGGAAGGGACCCTGTAGATCATCAGGTCCGACCCCCTGCCCTGGGCAGAAGAGAAAACCAGGCTCAAGTGACCCCAGCCAGGTAGACGTTGAGCCTCCTCTTAAAGCCCCCAGGGTAGGAGCCAGCACCACTTCCCTTGGAAGTTGGTTCCAGATCCTAGCCGCCCTGACCGTGAAGTCGCCCCTCCTGATGTCTAGCCTAAACATACTCTCTAACAACTTGTGGCTGTTATTCCTTGTTACCCCGCAGAGCGATCGGGAGAACAGGGTCTCTCCCAAACCCTTCTGGTCCCCCCTAGTGAGTTTATAGACGGTCACTAGATCCCCCTCAGCCTTCTCTTGTGGAGGCTGAACAGGTTCAGGTCCCGTCGCCTCTCCTCGTAGGGCCTGCCCTGCTGCCCCCGATCACGCGAGTGGCCTCCTCTGGACCCTCTCCATGCTGT
>NW_017728992.1:208783310-208784174 GCF_001723915.1 Gavialis gangeticus
GCCCATGTTCATCTTGGAGTCAATAATGACTCCAAGATCTCTTTCTGCCACCATGCTCTCAAGAAGGGAGTTTCCCAGCTTATAAGTGTGCTGCTGGTTACTGCTGCCCAAGTGCAGCACCCTGCACTTGTCAGGATTGAATCGCATCCTGTTTTCATTAGCCCACCCCTGTAACCTGTCCAGGTCCTGCTTTAATCTGTCCTTCACTTCTAGCATACTCACCTCACCCCAAATCTTGGTAGCATCAGCAAATTTGAACAGGCTGCTTTTCACCCCATCATCCAAGTCGCTAATAAAGAGATTGAACAGTGCTGGCCCAAGGACTGAGCCCTGGGGGACCCCACTTCCCACGTCCCTCCAGGTCAAAAATGACCCGTCCACCACCACTCTGAGTACGACCCTTCAGCCAATCTGCAATCCATCTGACTGTAGGCATCAATGCCACAGTCCCCCCAGTTTTTTAATGAGGATGGGTTGGAGACAGTGTCGAAGGCCTTCCTAAAGTCCAGAAAGACTATGTCCACCACGACACCTGCGTCCAAGGATCTGGTGACCTGGTCGTAGAAGGGCACCAGGTTGGTCTGACATGACCTGCCTCTAATGAACCCGTGCTGGTTGCCCCTGAGCATCATCTCTAAAGCCGGCCCATCACAGATGTGCTCCATGATGATCTTCTCAATGAGTTTCCCTAGGACTGAGGTAAGACTGACAGGCCTATAGTTGCCCGGGTCCTCCCTTCCTTTTTTAAAGATGGGGACCATGTTGGCTATCTTCCAGTCATCTGGCACCTGGCCCGAGCACCATGAGCGCTCGTAAAGCCGTGCCAAGCGCCCTGCAATAACCCCAGCTAGCTCCCTCAACACC
>NW_017728992.1:208789174-208796978 GCF_001723915.1 Gavialis gangeticus
GGACCCGCTGACTTGAACGCGTCCAGCCCCTCCAGAAGCTCTCTAACCCTGTCGGGGCCAACCTTAGGCCTGGTGGCATTTCTCCCGAGTCCGTCCTGAATCCCAGTGGGAGAGATGTCCTGGTCCCTGCACAAGAAAACGGAGGTGAAGAATTGGTTAAAGAGGTCTGCTTTCTCCTCTGGTGCAACCACCAGATTGCCCAGCATATCCTGCAGGGGCCCAACGTTAACTGGTGCCTTCTTCATTCTCCCTACATATTTAAAAAAGGACTTTTTATTATCTTTGATCCTTGATGCTAGCCCTAGCTCGGTATCTGCCTTAGCTTTCCTAACAGCCCCGCTACAGACCTGAGCGGTGGAGGATACTCCTCTTTGGTGATAGCCCCTCCCTTCCATTGGGTGTACATCTCCTTTTTGGCAATCAGACGTTCCCAGACACCCTTGGTGAGCCAGGGGGGCTTTTGGGCACTCTTGCCCCCCTTGCTTCTCATTGGGATGGTCACCCCTCGGGCTCGGAGGATCGTCTCTTTAAGGAATGACCACTCATCTTGGGCACCCAGTTCCCCTCCCCTCCGGGACCCCAGCGCCTCTCCCACTAATCTCCTTAGCTCATTGAAGTCGGCCCCCCTGAAGTCCAGGGCTGCTGCCTTGCTGCAGGCCTTTGCCACCTTGTGCTGGATGGTGAATCCCAGCAGGCAATGATCGCTGTCGCCCAGCTGGTCGAGCACCCGCAGCCCCCGCACCAGGTCGGCACCTGTGGCCAGGACCAGGACCAGGACCAGGTCCTGGAGGGCATTGCCCCTGGTGGGACTGTGCACCCCCTGGGTTAGGTGTCTCGGCCAGGAACCTCCGTGAGCGGTCAGACCTGGCTGACTGCTCCTCCCAGCAGATGTCCTGGTAGTTTAGATTTTAAGCAGATGCTGAAAGGGAGAGTGAGATGGGTCTCACCAGGATTTTTTCCCCTGTTCCCCTCTCACCTCCAGCCTCCAGCATTTTAAGTCTAGGAAGTCCTGATTCAGAAGCCGTGCCCAACATTCCCGTGCTCAGCAGCTACTAATGCCCCTTTCCTTGTCTAATCCCTTTGTGAATCTGGCTCAACTATCAGCTTCCACCACTTCTGCTAGTACCAACTTCCAAACTTCAGTGACCTGTTGTGATAAACAGGGATCCTGGTTTTCTCTGCTTTAAAGAAATCCCCAATTTTCGATTTAGAAAAAATAACCCCAAATCTACATTTTTCCGTGATTAAAATGAAACACCACCATCTATCTATATTATAGATATAGATATATAGTGATGTTTCATTTCAATCACAGATGAAACACCGCTGTATATATCAGACAGACAGGCAGACTGGTGTTTCGTTTTAATCATAGAAAAATGTGGATTTGGGGTTATTTTTTCTAAACTGAAAATTGGGGATTTTTTTAAATCAGAGAAAACCAGGATCCCTGGTGATAAAGAACTTCCTGATGTTAGTTTTAAACTAATTACCTACTAGTTTCATGCTGTGACCCCTAGTTCTTGTCTGATAAGAAATAGCCAATAATAAAACCCTACTGACTTTCTTTTCACACTTGGTATTTTGTAAACCCTTCTCATGCCCCACCTCAAGTGTCTCTTTTCTAAATGGACCAGGCCTGGCCTCTTTACTCTCTCCTCCTAGGGAAGCCCCTCCGTGCTGCTCACCATCCTTGTTGCCCTTCTTGGCACCTTCTCTAGTTCTTCTACCTCCTGTTGGAGATGCAGGGACCAGAGCTGGGCACAGGATTCAAGGTGTGGATGCAGCATGGATTTACAAAGGGCATCATGATACACAGGAGCTTCATTCTTGAGCGTGCCCTGCTCACCCACTCCCAATCTGCATCCTCCAGCCTATAATTGCGGGGTTGAAGCCACTGTGATGAAGTTGCACGCTGAGGTGTCACTCTGAGCCACTGCTCTCAAACAAGCTTGAGACTCAATGATCTTCCAAGGGGGCTAGACTCGATGATCTTTTGAGGTCCCTTCCAGCCCTTAATTTCTATGATTTTCTATGATTTCCATGCTGAAGACAAAGATCTTGAGAGGTGGCAGGGACTGGCCTCAGAGCAGCTTCACAGCCCTGTTTCCAGGCTTGGCATGTGTGGAGGAGAGCTAGATGGGACACCCTGAGTGCCCGTGTTCCCAAGACTACAGAAGACACACAGATGCCTCCTTGAACAGCCTGATGGTCATTTACTGCTAAAAAAAAAAAAAAAAGTTCCCTCCTTCCTGAAAACTTTTTGCTATTTTCTTTAGGAAAAAAAAAGTTCTCCCAAGGGCAAGCAAACTTCCAAATTGCATTTCTGCTGATAACAGCAAGACTCAGGAGTACATGCCCGAGGGAGGGAGAAGTCTCTAGGGTTATAGAGAAACCAGAGAGAAAAATGTCAGTTAGAGGGAAAGAAACTGCAGCATAATCCTAAAGGAAAAGCCACTTTCATTTATCAAGTGGGTATCACTTTTCTACCATGATTTTTGCGGCATGGCTCCATTACTTGCATGGTGTTAGTGCCGCCTCTCTGCTCATCCCTGCATTGCACATGGACCTAAATAAATGAGTTCTGGGGGAAGTGGTAGGGAAAAAATGGCAGATTGTGTTGAAAGCCATTTCAGTGTCATTCACAGGGACAGTGGTTATGTCCAGTTATATTTAAAGGAAAAAGGAAGTGATGCAAAAGCCAAAGCGCTGGAGATCTCTTCAGCTCTCAGCTGGTTAGCAGGGCTGGCTGGCTCAGTACTCGGGTGCCAGACACCCAAAGAAGGACTTTAGGTAGTCGTAGGGTTGGAAGAGACCTCAGGAGGCAACGTCTAGTCCAAGCCCCTGCTCCAAGCAGGACCAGCCCCAATTATATCATCCTCTTCACCCAGAATTAATTGGACAAGTTCGAGTATTTTAGCTTTGCTGTGCCCATTTCTCTGCAGAATGGAGATGAGACAATTTACCACCTCCTGTGCATGGCTTGACTATGGATTTAGATGCTTTTAAAGTTTTTGGAGGTTGCTGAGACAGAAAGGGTATTTGAGGCATCTCTTTTTAAGCGGGCTGTCCTCCTCTAGAGGTTTCTTTCTGTGCTGGCTGGTCAGAGAGATGGATTGCCTCTCCAGAGAGTATAAGGCACAGGGCACAGACAGGTATTTACAGCTTTGCTTCACTCGCTGGCTAGAGCCAGAACCGCTGGTGCAGATTGAGGGCTCCAGGTCATGCCACCGAGCACTGAAAGATGAAACAAGGAACAAATGGGCCCCTAAGCCTGGGATCCCCCGTGCCCAATCAGGGACTGTGCACACACGGATACACCCTGCTATTAGACCTGGCCATGCCAGATAAATCCCCCGACAGCCAGGAACACACAAACACATGCCCCTATTACACACACACCCTGAAAGAGTCAAGCCCAGGCACCTGCCCTTCACATGCACATGCCGATGCATATCTGCACAGCTCAGGACCTGGCATCCTCACTTACCGCAGAGCTGTGAAGACCTAGCTCCTTCGCTCACAGCTGGCATCCATGAGATAGGCAGCAAACCCTAGAGAAAGTTAAAATAATTACCTCCCCTCTGCCGCTCGCAACCTCTCCTCCCGCTGTATAAGCATTTCACCCCACTGAGGAGCTTCTAACAGCCTTCATGTTGTCAAACACGTCCACAAGCTGCTGTAAGGTGACATCTGCATGAGCTGGGCAGGTGGCAGCATCTCTACTCATACTTGTGCAGATCCATTAAATGAATTTTGGTTCAGTTGCATGGGTCCCCACTCCAAGAACATCGCAATGTGCACTAGTCAAGTGCATGATGTTCTGGTCTGGCTGGTGTCTGCACCAGATGGCAACCTGTTCAAAGGATGGCTGTAAACTGACTTCAGATTAGAGTCAGGGAGTTGGAAGTCACTTCCAGGGTCATCTTGTTCAAGTCTATGAACAGAAGAAGGAGCCTCTGTTCATAGAATCATAGAAAAGGAGGGTTGAAGGGAGGTCAGGAGGTCACATCTAGTCCAAACCCCTGCTCCAAGCAGGACCAGCCCCAACTACATCTTTTTCTTCCGCCCAAGCGGGGGGTCGGACTTGAAGATCTACAAGGTCCCTTCCGACCCTACTTCTATGATTCTATGATCCCAGCCAAGGCTTTGTCTACCTGGGTCTTCAAAACCTCCAAGGATGGAGTCCACAACTTCTCTGGGTAACCTGTTCCAGTGCTTTACTAACCTCCTATTGGGAAAATTTTTCCTAATATCCAACCTCAAACTTCCCTTGCTGCAGCTTGAGCCCATTGCTCCTTGTCCTGTCATCTGCCCCCACTGAGACCAGCCCAGCTCCATCCTCTTTGCAGCCCCCCTGCAGGGAGGCGAAGGCTGTGTTGTTACAGCTCCATTTTTCACATGCGTTACACCACACAGTGCATTGTGCAAAGCCTAAATGTTGCAACTGTACATATCTTCAGGCCAAGCAAGAGTTGCTAAATGTATTTGCAAATGCTTTTGAATCAAACACACTCAAGGATTTCACAATGCGGCCAAAGGCAGAAAAAGGCAAACGTGCCTAATAAATAATTAGCTGTGAATTATTAACAGAGCTCTAGTCGCTGCATGATTGTATAGCAATTATTATTGGATTAACCTAGCATGGGGGTTAGGTTTCTTATGAGACCATGGGGCATTGAAGGGCTCTAACTGCTTTTCTACACTTCTGTGTAAACTTTGAGAGAGAAGAGGAGGAGGAATCGAAGCCCAGAAAGGCTTTGATGGAATTTGTCTGCAAAGGTCACGGCTATTTTTCTGGTACCTATGATGATGCTGCCTGCCTGTTGTACAAAAGCCTGTAACCTCTTGAAAATGTGCTGGGTCTGGAAGTGGAAGTCATGCTCCCTCCCCATGTACCACTGAACCTAGGGAGGAAATGAGGAGAAAAAAAAAGAAATAATTGTAACTAGGGCAAAAAATGGGAGGAGGGCATGAGAGGAGATTAGACTGAATCCCAATGCAGCCAGAGACTGATCTAACTTTAGTGCCCACAGCTAATTCTTTCAAACCCAGAGCTTTCCCCTCCTGAGCAAGTTCTTCTCTGAATCTTGCTGGAGTCACCAGAGAATAACATTATGGGAAAAGGCAAGAAAACTTCTTTTGGACCTCAGTAGAGATGAGAGCTATCTGATGTGCTTCCCCAAGGAAACAGTGGAAGATGCAGGACCTGAAATACTTAGAACTAGAGTGCGTGGAGCAAACGTCTTCTTCCAATGGCAGGAAGAGAATCTGGAAAGCTTCAGGCCTTTTTCAGTTTCTAATATTGTCCATGCCTCTGATGGAGATAATCTCCTTCCAGAAAGCCTTAGTATGGGGGAAAAAAGAAATCAGCCGTACAAGCCACGATTGACCCAAATGCTGATGCCACCTATTAGTAGAAGTGCTCTTGTCTTCTGCATAAGACCAACAAACAAGGAACCTCTGGTGAAAAACAAATGCTTTTAAATCTTTTATCATAGTGGCTCATGTAGGAAGAGTGGTGGCATCGAGTACGCTAGCCATGTCCACCGAGATAAGACCATCCTGTACTCAGCAAAAAACCCAGTAGGAACTTGTAAGATACTTGCAGACTTTGCAAAACCTACTGGTTGTCATAACAGGCCATAGGGAAGATCTCCTCCAGTTTCCATCCCATAAAGTCATGGCCTCGTGCCAAGGTGCATTTGAAGCTCTGCATGGCAAAAGAGAGAGGAGAGGAAGAGGTCAGAAAATATTGGACAGATCTTGGAAAGGACCTCTTAAGCCATCAAATCCAGTCACCTGCTATGGTAGGTGACCACAGCATACTATTCCCTTTTAAGCCCATTGTGCGCCATTTGAGAACTATATCCATTTCTAGGATTATAGAAATAGAGACAGGTAGCAGTGCCCAAATAGCAACTGTAAACAATAGGAAGCTAACAAAGGCAATTATTCCTGGCTGGGAGAGGGCTTTTCAGTTCCTCTGTTCCTATCACTCACACACACAGGCAGCCCTTGGGGTCATACCATTTCCTCCCACATTTTTTGGCAGGCAGCTGCAAATCAGGTGGTTAGGCCTGCAGGGACTTGGAATAGCAGAGTTTTGCCTTTGCAAGCAAATTCCCATCCAAGTCTTGTAAGGAGCATTTGTGGATGTGCCTGGAAGCATGACCTGAATGTCCCTGCGCTCCTATTCATGGCATCTGGAACTGGTTCTTCTAAAGAGCTACATCAGGAAGCATTTGTGAGGGGTGTTATCTTCCCTTTTGGGTCCAGCTGTACAGGAAATAGGGTAAAACGGTGAAGAGTCTGTAACCTGGGCGGCACTCCAAGAGGTACCCCCTCTCCAGCTGAAGGGATCAAAGCAGGTGCACAAGCGCAGTGGGAGGTGTAGGGACTCTCCTCCCCCTATAAAGCAGAGCCAAAGCACCAGTGGGCACTTAACCATATACCTTTTAATACTGGGAACATAACAGGGATAAATCAGAGGGTGTAGTGGACACTGCAATGACCCAAGGGGCAGGATTCAACAGAGGTTAGACACTTACAATCATTGACAAAAAAAACAGGGTTAACAAAATATAAAACACAGACAGCAGAACAAACAATACGGGTTGGTGAAATATAAAAAGGCACAAAATGCAAAATGTCAAATGACCAGGAAATATAGGGCCTTGGTACCTGGAGGGGGAAAACACAATGGCCCCTTTCCACTGCAAGAAGATTTGCTTCTTGTTATTTTACCCACCCCAGATCACCTCAGCTGGGACTTGAATCCAGATTTCCCACGTGGAAGGCAAGGACACTACCACACAGCCACCACTGGTAGCACTACCCCAGCCTGCGAGGGGTCTTGACCTTCCCGGAGCTCAGCCTCACATCAAGCTGCCTGGTCTCTGATTGGAGGAGCTGGAAGCAGAGCTGGGAACCCCTCAGGTCACTGCTCAGATCTTTCCTGGTGCTGGGGAGAGCCTCTCCTGCTGGCTGCAGCCTCTCCCAGAGGATCCTGGAGCTCAGTGGGAGCTTCTCCTGCGGGCTGCATGCCATGCTGCTGAGGGCCCCACTGCTGCCTGCAGGTCCTGCTCTTTCAGAGCACTGCTCCCGCCCTACTGGCTCAGCTCTTGCCAGCTCTGTGAAGCTCCTTCCTTGTTGTCCCTCACTGGTCTCTCCTGAGTCAGCCCACGCTGCCCCTTTTATCTCCACCCAGGTGACCCAAGGGGCCAATCGGGACATGGGGAGGGTAAATCTCTGGGGCCTGATTGGTGTGGAAAGGGAATCCCAAGTCCTCCAATCATCTTTTGCCCCTTCAAAACCCCTGGACCAGGTCACTGCCAGCCAGTCCGTCACATCCTCCCCATCAGAACCCTTCACCGTCCCCACTGAAGTGCAGGCCTCAGCCTGGGGGACTACTGGACCCAGGGGGCAGCAATGGGGACCTCCCCCAGCACCCCCAGGGCATTGTAGGTGAAGCGACGGACTGGCTGAAGCTCCTGCCTTGGTCGTGTGGTGCGGTCTGGGGCAGGACTCCATGAGGGCCCCTGAGGCTCAGGTTCCCTCTCACTGGGAGGAGTCTGCCCCACTGGCAGGTAAAGGCGTGGGGATGTTTTCTCCTTTGGTCTCGCTAGGCTGGGCTCTATGAGCAGCAGTCCCCGTCTCCCCTTCACCCTGAGGAGTGGCAGGTCCTAAGCTCGAGTGAAAGTCAGCAGTGTACCACCAGTCAGAGTCAGAGTCCGAGTCCTCCGGGGGAGCTGCAGGTACAACTGCTGGCTGGGTGGTGCGAGGCCTCTTTCTATGGGGAAGC
>NW_017728992.1:208801978-208814411 GCF_001723915.1 Gavialis gangeticus
CGGGTGAAAGTCAGCAGGGTACCACCCATCAGAGTCAGAGTACGAGTCCACCGGGGGAGCTGCAGGTATACCTGCTGGCTGGGTGGCGCAAGGCCTCTTTCTACAGGGAGACCCAGGCCTCTCTTCTTGTGGCTCTCTCTGAGAGGAAAGGGCCCCACCAATTGGCCAATAGGCAGCAGGAGGTTGCAGTGGACCACGTGACTTCGACCCAGTCCAGACTCAGAGGAGATTTCATATACTGGGAGGTCTCCCAGTTGTCGCACCACTGTATAGTGTTCAGCCCGCCACCGATCAGCGATGTTGTGTCTCCCAGTTAGCCCCAGGTTTCACAGCAGCACCCGGGCTCCTTCTTGTAACCCTTGCTCACGCACTCGAGCATCATAACGCTGCTTATGGCGTTGCTGGTTTCTTCCAGCAGGTTCGGCTGCCAGTCGGTACGCACGACGGAGACGGTCCTGAAGCTGGTATGCATATTGACCATGAGTCATATGTTGTTGGTAGACTCGTTCTGCCCCAAAGCACAAATCTATGGGTAACCGGGGCTCCCTCCCGAACACGAGTAAATACAGACTGACCCCCGTTGCATCATTTCTAGTGGAGTTGTAGGCATGCACCAGGTATGCAATATGCTGGCTCCATGTGGCCTTCTGTTCCTGCTGGAGGGTACCCAGCATGTTCAAGAGAGTGGATTGAAGTGCTCGGGTTGGGGATGGTAGGGTATAGTCCTTGATTTCTGTATGCCAGCCACTGTCAGTACTTCACGCAACAACGGGCTCTCAAAATCTCGCCCTTGATCAGAGTGGATTCTTGTGGGCAGCCCAAACACGGAGAAGTACTTTTCTCCACAGTACTTTGGCAACTGTTCTTGCTGTTTGATCTTGCGTAGGGAAGGCCTGGGCACATCAGGTGAAGTGGTCTGTCACAACCAGCACATTCCCCTTTCGGTGCCCCTCCCCTTCTATGGCTAGGAAATCCATGCACACAAGCTCCATGGGTTTTCAGCTCTGGATGGTGTGTAGATAGGCAGTTTGAGCGGCAGGGTCTTCCTCTGTACACACCAATCACAGTTTGAGCATTTAGTCCTTACATCTTCAGCCATTTTGGGCCAAAAGAATCGCTCACGGGCTAGCGCCAGGGTGCGCTGCACCCTAATGTCCCCAAAGTCATCATGCAAGGCCCGTAACGCAAGGGCCTTATACTTCCGAGGGAGGACCAGCTGCCAAAACTCCCGTCCTTCTGGGTCCTGCACCTCCCGATGTAGCACTCCATCAAACAAGCGAAGCCTTTCCCACTCCCTCAACAGGAGGTGGGCTGCTGGGGTAGCATTATTAAGGATCACGGGGCGGGTATTCCCTGATCTCCGGGCACGCAGCACCTCTCACACATCTGGTCACTTATAGGCTACCTGGTCACTGGAGGAACAGGTCACCTCCCACAAAATCTGCTGGAAAACGCCCACCCATTCCGGGGTAGCTTCAGTACCAGCAGTTTGCCCCACTCCCCCATGCACAGTCCTATAACTCCCGGAAGGTACAGCAGACTGGTCAGCATTGGACATGTCTCCTGGTGGTACTCTCTCTCTCTACAGGGGTACACAGCACTTGAATAATGTTCTAGCACCCGCTATGTGGGAATCCCAGACAAGCCCCCCAAAATGTAACCCGGGCGGTACTCCAAGAGGTACCCCCTCTCCAATTGAAGGGATCAAAGCAAGTGCTCAAGCGCTATGGGAGATGTAGGGACTCTCCTCCCTGATAGAGCAGAGCCAGACCACCAGTGGGGACTTAACCATGTACCTTCTAATACTGGGAACATAACAGGCATAAATCAGAGGGTATAGTGGACACTACAATGTCCCAAGGGGCAGGATTCAACAGAGGTTAGACACTTACAATCACTGACAAAAAACAGGGTTAACAAAATATAAGACACAAACAGCAGAACAAACAATACAGGTTGGTGAAGTATAAAAAGGCACAAAATGCAAAATGACAAGGAAATATAGGGCCTTGGTACCTGGAGGGGGAGGAAGAAGGGAAAACACAATGGTCCCTTTCCACTGCAAGAAGATTTGCTTCTTGTTATTTCACTCACCCCAAGTCACCTCAGTTGGGACTTGAGCCCAAAACTCCCACATGGTAGGCAGGAATGCTGCCACAGCCACCACTGGGGGCACTGCTCCAGCCTATGAGGGGTCTCAACATGCATGGAGCCCCGGCCTCATGTCAAGCTGCCTGGCTTCTGATTGGAGGAGCTGAAAGCAAAGCTAGGAGGTCACTGCTCAGATCCTTCCTGGCGCTGGGGGGAGCCTCTCCTGCTGGCTGCAGCCTCTCCCAGGGGAACCTGGAGCCCAGTGGGGGCCTCTCCTGCCAGCCGTGCTGCTGAGGGTCCCACTGCTGCCTGCAGGTCCTGCTCTTTCAGGGGCTCTGCTCCTGCCTCAGCTCTTGCCAGCTCTGTAAAGCTCCTTCCTTCTGGTCCCTCACTAGTCTCTCCTGAGTCAGCCCATGCTGCCCCTTTTATGCCCCTCCAGGTGACCCAAGGAGCCAATCAGGGGACACGGGGGGGAAGGGGGGCCTGATTGGTGCGGAAAGGGAATTCCAAGTCCTCCAATCATCTTTTACCCCTTCAAAACCCCTGGGCCAAATCATTACCAGATTGGTGTGGAAAGGGAAATCCCAAGTCCTCCAATCATCTTTTGCCCTTCCAAAACCCCTGAGCCAGGTCACTGCCAGCCAGCCCGTCACACTAGACTTGCAATGCTGCTGGCACCAGGTGCTGAACACTTTCAGAAACAAATCGAGGGATGTCTCACAAACAAAAGCACCCAAACCTCTTCCCTTCTGCCCCAATTCCCATAGCCCCAGCTTATAGTTACATGTCTACTGGACACATCCCTCTCAGACAGGAGAGAATAGGTGTCAGAAGCCTGCACAGAAAGCTGGTTAAATAACCCCCAGCTGGGCCTGATTACTTGTGGCTTAATTACCCCCAGCTGGCCCTAGGTGCCTGCACGGATGGGGCTGCCTGCTTTCGGTGCCCAGCAGGCTACTAGATATCTACTTTGGGTAGCCTGGAAGATGCAAGTCTACCCCATTTTCTCTTGGTTTCTGCCACTGACCCCTTGTTCCAGGCTGCAGCCTTGACCCCTTCTGCTCCAGATGGTCTTGCCAGACCCCTGGTCCCTCTGCTCTACACGGCAGCCCAGACCCTGTCCTCTGATGGCCGGCTCTTGGCTTGCAGCTTTGTTTAAGGATCACCCACATCCCAGTCCCTTACAGCTAGAGCTGCCTGCTCCATGCCCCTGCCTAGCGAGTTCAGTCTGGGTCTCTTCTTGATCTCCATCCATGCACCCACTCCCGGCTCCTGGGTCTAGCCAAGGTGGTTGCTGATCTCCAAGTCCCTTACAGACCTTTTCCTCCAAACCTGCCTGCTTCCGGTGCTCTGACCCTAGTCTGGACACTTGCTTCCTTGTGACCCAGGGGACCTGGGCTGATTTAGTCTGGAGAAGAGAGGACCGAGGGGGATTGAATAGCAGCCTTCACCTCCCTGCAGGGGGGCTGCAAAGAGGATGGAGCTGGGCTGTTCTCAGTGGAGGCAGATGACAGGACAAGGAAAGATGGGCTCAGGCTGCAGCAAGGGAAGTTTGAGGTTGGATATTAGGAAAAACTTGCTCACTAGGAGGGTGGTGAAGCACTGCACAGGCTACCCAGGGTGGTGGTGGGATCTCCACTCTTGGAGGTTTTGAAGACCCGGCTGGACAAAGCCTTTTCTGGGATGATGTAGTTGGGGCTGGTCCTGCTTGGAGCAGAGGGTTGAACTAGATGTGACCTCCTGAGGTCCCTTCCAGCCCTCGTTTTCTATGAATCTATGACCCTGTAGGGTCAGGGCCCAACTGCCCATGTCCCGGTTGTGCCCTGGACAGCAAGTGGAAAATAACTTAGTCCCTAGGTGCAAGTAAAGTTAGCCCCAGGGCAGCATACTCTGTGCTGTGGATTAGCTCCTTTAGCACCAGGCTCTGCTGGCATCTCTTGTGTGCTAACAATTTTGGAGGGCAGGGTGCCCAGAGCCTCCCAGGAGGGTGCACACCACCTTGCAAGATCGAGCGTTTAGTGGGTCCTTTCAAAACCACCTTTCCAGGCAGATCATTAGTGTTACTCTTCTTTTAATTAATCAATAGCTTTATGGTAACGAGGTGCCTGGAAATGAATGCTCTAGTTCCACCATAGTCTCAGGTAAGCTGGCCAGGAGGGGATCAGTTGTCTTGCTGGTCCTTTACATGCTCCATCCACAGATGTAGCTTCAACTTCCTGTGGATTTTGTCTTGTTTTTATGAACTCTGTCGTGTGCTAGCACCGCGGTCAGAGTGAAGCGAGCAGCCTGGGCCCCGCTGGCTTAGCAACTTCTCAGGTGGCACCAGAGAACTTCATTAACAAGCTTTTTACTCCTGCTGCCAGTTCATGAATGCAGCCCCCTCTCTAATCTGACCAGACTCCAGCCCCTTCCACGCTGTCCTGCCGTGCCACTTATGCCCTTAGGCCCCTCTGTGTGTGTGATAGGATTAGCATGCATGATCCACACATCCAGCTTCGGATCCTATCCCGCCTTATTGCCAGGACACGGTCCCAGGCTCCCCCTGCACCTGCAAATAGCAAGCTCCGGCAACCACTTATTGCACATTTCCCAGCTCTCACTTTACTGCTGGATGGACCTTTTTATGGCATGATAGTTAATTTGCATATGTAGGAGACCTGAATTAATTGCACAGTTAGCAGGTCAATTGTGTAAGGTGTGTAATGCATAGGGGGGACTGAAAAATAGTGGTGGGACACTTTGAACTAAAGCTTGTTCAATGTGCTTTAGTTCAAAGCTCCCCACTGCCATTTTTCAGTGCAAGGGATGCTGATACACTTTTAATTAGCATGGCCCACTAATTAAAGCACCCCCCCACGCTTCCCAGACCATGTGCAAAAATGCCCTTAGTGATGCTTTAATGCACATGAACCTAGTTTAATGTGCATTAACCAAAGAGCACAGGGGTTTTTAGCGATGCTTTAATGCACATTAAAATAGACTAATGCGCATTAAAGTGCATGTGTAGATGAAATCCAGCAGCACACCCTGCCCTGCCATGGTGACCCTACACAGCTCCCTGCCCCCAGATGGAAGCGGGCCCATGGACAGCAGCGTGCCCCGTGCTGGTTCCCAGTCCGTGCCTGCAGAGCCTGGCTGGTGTTTCTGCCTCTAGATGTCACTCTCCACTGCCTTTTCTTCCTCTCGTCCTATTTTTCTTTCTCCAAGATCCTGCAATTTTTTTTTTTTTTAAATTCCTTTCTGATCTCTTTCCGGCCATGTGTGATTGCAGTTTCCTCTGGGCGTCCATTTCAGCAGCCTGAAATTAAGCAGCAGACAGAGGGAGAGAGAAGAGGGGGGATCGCCCCCCGCTCATCCTGCTCCCCCAACAGAAGCAGAAGGAGCCGCTCTCAGGAATTCCCAGCAAGGCTCTTGGCGCAGGAAAGGGAAGCCGCCAGCGCCAGGCTGCCTATTTGGAGTACAGAGAGCCCCACATTCCCCTTCTGGGGGTCTCCCCAGCCCTGAATCTGCAAGACAAGCTGGCAGAGATGCCCTGTCCTCCCTGCACACCAGCTCCCACCTCCCACACCTATTTTGGCTGAAGGGAAGTCCTCCGGATCTGGCTGGGAAGCTTATGCACCATCTGAAGTGCTTTCCTCCTCCTCTTGCACAGCTGCCAAGCTTGGCCAAGTCCTGCCAGGGGGGCTTTTCTCCACCCCAGCACCAGCAGCTGCACCTCCCGGGGGTGACAGGACTGCAGCAATGTCAGTCTCCCTGCACCGGCGCTGGATAGATGGTTTTTCTGTCGCTCTGATTTGAAAAGCAGCCACCAAACCTACCTGTCTGCCTGCCCCTGTCACTGCTGCGGCTGTGTGATAGCGGGGAAGGCTCAGCGTGCTGACTGCTATCCTCTTCCTGAGCTGGAGACAAGAGAGAGAGGTTGCAGGGTCCATCAGTCCCACCCCTTCCTCTCTCCCTTCCCCTTCCAGAGAAGAGTCCTGGCTCTTTGCAGCATCTGTGGTGCATCGGAGAGCAAGCCAGCCCCAGGAGCTGCAGCAAAGGAAGCCCTTGCTTCAGGTGATTCAGGGGAGAGGAGCTGAGAAGAACAAGGTGCATTGGGTCTCCCGAGCTCTTGTCTTCGGTGCGTGACACGGATCTGGCTCTGCAATTCCACCAGGCGATGGCCACGCACTGAAGATGTCCGTGCTCAGGCTGAACAGCGTCAATGGGTTTCTGGAGGACTCCAGGATGGAGGCTGGGGATATGGGGAGGATCCTCAGGTGCTTGGAGATTGGCACCGTGCTGACCTTGTTCTACCAGAAAAAGTCACAGAGGCCGGAGCGCAGGACATTTCAGGTCAGGCTGGAGACCAGGCAGATCATCTGGAGCCGGACCCCGGAGAAGGTGGAAGGGGACAGTGAGTATATGAGCCGTGCTTTGCAAATCCAGAAAATAACTATCTGTAGGGAAGCCGGGCTTGGCAAGATCCCAGTGAACCCCCAGTCAAATGCAGTAGGACCTAGTGGGTTCAATCCTCCCTCTCCCCCTGGTATGGCTGTGCAGCTTGGGGCGCAGCTCTGTCGACTCCCCCGCCGCACAGAGGTGTTGTGGGGGCTCCATACGTAGCATTAACAAAGCTCCAAGCAGCACTATTTCAGTGCTCTGCCTTAGCGGTAATAATGGGGGGGTTGAATGGCAATGACCTTGCGTTTCCATCGCACCGGGGATGCGGAGGACATTGCCAGCTTCACCAATGGGACCCGCTGGATTTGCAGGGGTCGGTTTGCTAACTGCTAGTCAGCAACCGGCACTGAGCCGGAGCATGGGGGCTGCTTCATAGCTCGCTGCAGCACTGGGCAGCAGCCCGCGAGGATGGATGCAGCATTTGCCCAGGCGGGTGGATGCTGGGTCAGGGGAATGGGGTGCCTGGTGTTGGGGTTTGGCCTGGGTTGACGACCCTCCCAGACTGAGTGCAGGAGATCTGGGGCAGGCATGAGGGTATGTGATAGCATCCCGAAGAGGATGCCTCCAGAAGCAGTAGGCCTCCCAGCACTGGTTTATACTGGGTAGGAACATCACCTACTGAGTCAGCAGCAATCCTACGGCCAGCCTTGGCCTGGGTTTTCCCCTTGGAGGTCCCCAGTCAATCCTCTCTGACTGTCCGTGGTCAGCTTCTCCGCTGCGGGGTCTCAGCTCCTGCCATTATACCCACGACGTTCCCCGTGGTCCTCACGCCGTTATCACGCTTCTCGCAGCCAGTCACCGCCACAGTCCCTTTCTTTCCCTTGGCAGCTCCTTGCGCTCTCATTTATCTCTTCCTTTCTGATTGCACCAGGCATCGGGGCCGTTCTGGTGGCAGTCCTGCCAAAGGGAATGGAGTTCACAAGGGTGAATTTGTGGTGTTTTCCTGCGTTGCTCCTGTTGTGCCCTTTGCTTGCTGTAACCCACCCTTCCTGCCATCCAGCTTTCTCCTTGCTGGTCCCTTCCGCCCTCCCTTCCCTTTCATTCTCCGGGCTATTCAGTGTGGGGTGGGGGGATTCGGTCTCATCACTTATGCTACTCTGAAAAGCATGCCAATCTGTTTATCCATCTTGGTTGCTCAGGTCCTAATCTGTCAAAGGTTATTTCCCCTTTGTCATGTTCTAAATGGCTGATCCCATCCCCTTCTTTGTAACCACAGGCGGCCGCCTTGATCGTACGCAGGAAACCAGCATGAGTCGGGTGGAAAGAGTGCTCAGGCTCCCTGCAAAACCCGCGTGGGTAGCTCCGCGGTGGGTGCACCCCCTTTCGAGTGCATCCTTGCCCCGGGAGGTGACTATGCAAATGGCCCTTCTTACTCAGCAGTGCTGCTCCTCCTGCATTACGAGGGATGGAGCTGCTTGTTGTAGTGCCTAAACCAAAAGCAGCTTGTAGTCCTTTCTGCCCCATAGACGCATCTCAGCCCTGGGAGGAGATGGAGTCTGATGCAGTTTGTACCTCATCAACATGACACTGAATCCACTGCTATTGCCCAGGCCACCCGTGCGTGCATGTTGCTTTCCGAGCCTGCTCCGGATTATAGCGTGGAATTGCACAGGTGTGCAGAGAGAGTGAGTTTATTGAGTCATTATTACTGGCAGCAATGCACGGACCACAAAGAACCTGGCCGGACTCTCAGATCCAGGGTCGATGCTTATAGTAAAACCTATTTTGCTTTGCTTGTAAATAAATACAACCTGTTGTGGAGGCATTGAGAGAGGATGAATACAGATGGGTGCCTTTTCAGAGTAGTGCTGTCTGGTAGTGTAACTAGGGTGGGCGAATGGGACACCAGCTCCAGGCACAGATTTCAAGGGAAGCTGTAGGATGGCTGGTGTTGGGGGAAGCCCATGCTGCAGACAGGGTCTAGTAAAACTCGCCATTTCGTGGCGTGTATATAAGCAACGCGTAACGTGTACAAGTGGCCTCCAGTGCCTGGTGCACCCTGCCCCTGCCTGGGGTGCCGCAATTGCTAGCTATGCCCCGGCACTGCCTTTCAGCTGGATATTTGCAAAATGATGCAATGCTTCCCAGAGCGACAGCACTTTCCATCACCAGGCACTGCACAAGCCAGGCACAACAGGGGTGTCATATACATGGCTCGCAAAGCTGCAGTATCTGGCTCCTAGAGGGGCTGGGAGTTCAGGGGCACAGCATGAGTGGGGAACTGAAATTCAGGGTGCTGATCCCCATTGAGGACCTGCGCTGGCAGCAAGGGGTGAAAAGCAGTTGCATTAACACCCCTAGCTCCTTGACATGGCTTGCCCTACTGCATGAGATGGGTCCAGATCTGGTCTGTGAGGACCTCCACAATCTGGATCCAGCCCACAGACAGCCCCAAAGTCCAGATCCAGCCCAAGAGGCCAAACCAGTTTGACCTCCCTTCCATAGTTAAACACTGTGAAGCCAAGTTTGATATGGTTAAGCCCAGAGACATGGATATACAGACAGAATTTAGCCTTCACCTTTCAAAAGTGCCAGCCACTATGGGGTGCCGACCTTGACGGAGTGGACTCTTGGCTCCGTCATGGGCATTTAGTGGTTGATTTCAGTGAGGACAGGATTTGAGCCTGAGGGGTTTATATTCAGTGTTGCAGAGGACCAGAAATCCCACATAAAATTGCTGGGGGCTTCCAGTGCCTGGCCCTTCTAGAAAACAGGTCTGGCATGTCTGAGGTTGGGCTCTCAAAATAGAGGCCTGTGTGATTCACCTGGGAAGTCCGTGGCAGAGCTGGGAGTGGAAATCAGGAGCTTCTGGGAAGTAGAGTTTTTCTCTGACCATCCAACCACTTTGCCTGTCCAGGAAGCTCAAATGTTGCACTGAATTTCTGAATGCGGGTGAGGAAACCAGTGGGGATTTCAATAGTTTATAAACCCTTGGGAATGACAACTTCCTGCTGATTTTAGCCCACCCTTTTCTTCTTCCCCTCCAGGGAATTCTCTGTATTCTGGTTTGCTTATCCAAAAGGTCTTATATCTCATAGGGCGCATGTACATGTGCACTTCAATGTGCATTAGCCTATTTTAATGCGCATTAAAGCATCACTAAAAATGTGCTTTTTAGTTCATGTGTATGAAATTAGGCTAATGCGGAACAAAGTGTTACTAAAAACTGTCCTCCTTAGTTAATGCACATTTTCTTAATACCTCATAATGGAGGTACTAGATTTAATGTGCATTTAATGCACATGAACTAAAGTGCATTAATGCACATGTAATATGAACCATCACTATTATAGTTATGGTCTCGCTCAGGATCAGTCGCATTGTCCTGGGTGTTGTGTAAGCACAGCTGAAGAGACCATCTCTCCTGGAATTGATTTTGCTAGCTTTAATTTTGACCATTTCATTTGATATCACACAGTGTGTTAGCCTAATTCCTCCCGTTTTTCCAAGGGGGCAGGCAAAGGTTGTGCGGTGTTGCTAACCCGCCATCGTATACCACCCACCTGTTTCTTAGGTGTGTAAACTAATTCCCAGATGCTCTGCTTTTAAAGCAATTTGGGATCCTCCTATATAGGAGGTGGCACACACAAGACCAGCATCAGTGCATAGACGATAGGACCCACATTTTTCAGTACCTGTTTATGACGAGGCTTGTAGAAGTTCAAGGAGAAACCAACTCTCCGGCGTGTTTCTAAGTTGTCTCTGTTTCATTTCAGTATTAGTTGGCAAGATGATTGTTTTAGGGTCACATTATTTCTAACCTGTCTGGAGATGGTGCTGTGTGTATGGGAGGGGTGTATGTATACACAAGTATTTATATAGGTGTATGCCTAGGGACAGCCAAGGTGTCTGAGCGTGTGCTAGTGTGTGGATGCATTTCATTATGTACAGGCTGACACTGCATTTTGGAGTAGGTGTAAATTGATGCTGGATGGCTGCTTCTGAGTGCATAGCAATGACTCTGGGGATCTGTGGAAGAGGAAGGAAAGCATGGATTGGAGCAGAGACTGCTCTGGTCACTTTTGTCACCAGTATCATGACATTTAATATTTTTTCTTGACACTACAGCTCCTGCAATTGTGTACATGCTTTCACAACACTCTCTGGTTTCAGATTTTTCTTTTCTTTAGAAAGGGACGGTTTTAGCTATCCTGGTGAAGCAGAACCCCCATCAGCTCCAAAGCCGAGAGGCAAATTAATACAATCTGACATTTATTTGTTAAAATCCCAGGATTTAACAAACCTGACCCATCATGGTTAAATGGTTGTGGTTGGCAGTCCCAGTCTTGGGTATGTTTGCACAGATGGGACGGTGGAGTTTGGGATTAGCATAGGGGTGCAATGTGCAAGTGTGCAAGGGTGTTTGCTGGAGAGCTGGAGTGAATGCACTGATGCGTTTTGGATACATTAAGACTTAACATTTAGGTGGCAGGATGCAGCTTCAGAGCATCGTGCCAAATTAAACCCTAACCTTGGGAGAAACTGAGCTGGGTCTGTGCCAGTTCTTTGATTCCCGCAGTGATTTGGGAATTGCTCCACTCTCACTTTTGAACCTGCCGCACTCTTTCCCAATCAGTTAAGACTCCTGCTTCGTCCCTGAGATTTATTCTGGAGAAGGGTGCTCTCAGTGTGGCCGGAATGGATGCCCTGCCTGCCCAGCCGGGGGAGATGGATTTGCCATTGTGTCATAGCACTGAGCCAGGTTACAGGAACTAGCACCTGCTCCATTCGACTTGCTGTGGTATCGGTGCTTCACCTGCCTCTGGCACTGCCTTCCCCAGGCGGCCCAGAGCATGTCAGGACCAGTCCTTATGACCCTCTGGGGATGTGGTTTGGGATCTGATCCGCACTATACACTGACCATAAGAGACTTGCCCAGTGGATCAGTGTCAACATCAGGCTTGGCACACAGGTCATCCAGAGTCCCAGCCCTCCACTTCCATCACCATCTTGCCTGAGACACGCACACTCCTTTCTCCCGATGATGGGCAGACCGTGCCTTGGGGGAGAGGTGCTCAAACTTAATCAGCAGTATGAGGGCTCTAGCATGAAAGCAGTGATTTCTAGCATCAGCAGCTCTAGATTGCCATGAAATCCCTGTGTCCTGTGGTTGAAATAACAGCAAAAGCCTCTCTGAAGCACTCGGTTGCTGTTCTGAAGAGGATTTGGCAAACCCCCTCAGCAGCACGGGCTTCAGCCGGCCGTTTGCAGTAGATGAAGTGCAAACTTGCCCTTATTCCAGCTGCCTGGTCCGCAAACAGCCAACAGACCTGTGCCACCTTCCTGGGCATGTCAGACAATCAGGAAAGTGAGAGTAGCAGGGACCTCGCAAGGTCACTTCTAGTCCACTCCCCTGCTCCAGGCAAGATTGTCCTGGTCTAAACCATCCTAAGCAAGGGTTTGTCTGATCTAGTCTTAAAAACTCTGTGAACTATCAACCATGACTGAGCTTAACACCTGGTGACCTCTCCCAGTTCCCCATCACATGTACAGGGAAGAGATGCCTCTATCTGGTTCCTTGCTTGCTTACCGGCCCCCTCAGGCCCCAGGGGAGGCGCACCCCGACCCAGGGTCAGGGCGGATCTAGTCAGGGAACGTCTGGAGGGACGGGATGTGTTCAAACCAGCGGGTCCGGACGATCTCCACCCCCGAGTGCTGAGGGAATTGGCTGCGGTCATTGCGGGACCCCTGGCACGGCTGTACAAGCACTCGTGGTGCTCTGGTGCGGTGCCAGAGGACTGGAAGAGGCCAGTGTGGTTCCCATCTTCAAAAAGGGGAGGAAGGAGGACCCAGGAACTATAGGCCAGTCAGTCTTATCTCGATCCTGGGCAAGCTTTTTGAGAGTTATCCTGGTGCATGTCCACGAGGGGCCGGGGGGAGATCATGCTCAGAGGCAACC
>NW_017728992.1:208819411-208828883 GCF_001723915.1 Gavialis gangeticus
CAGGGGGCAGCAGGGCAGGCCCTACGAGGAGAGGTGATGGGACCTGAACCTGTTCAGCCTCCACAAGAGAAGGCTGAGGGGGGGTCTAGTGGCCTGTTACAAACTAGTCAGGGGGGACCAGCAGGCATTGGGGGAGTCCCTGTTTCCCTGAGCACTACCAGGAGTGACCAGGAATAACGGTCACAAGCTGGCAGAGGGGAGATTCAGACTCGACATCAGGAGGCGCGACTTCACGGTCAGGGCACCTAGGATCTGGGACCAACTTCCAAGGGAAGTGGTGCTGGCTCCTACCCTGGGGGTTTTCAAGAAGAGGCTAGATGAACACCTTGCTGGGGTCGTTTGACCCCAGTACTCTTTCCTGCCATGGCAGGGGGTCGGACTTGATCTGCTGAGGTCCCTTCCGACCCTAGAAACTATGAAAACCCCAAAGGAAAGGGAAGATTTCACCTATGATTAGAAGTCTGGTTTAGGAGGAAAAGCTGGAAGAAATTGGATCACGTGGTCTGGAGAAGAGGAGACGCGAGGGAGGATTTGATAATAAGTGTGTAAATACCACAAGAGTGATTATGCACCAGATGGAGGTAAACTAGTTTCTTGTGGCCACAGGGGACAGAGTAAAGAGCAATGGTTTCAAATTGCAGCCAGGGAAATTTAGGTTGGAGATTAGGAAGAACTTCAGATTGGAAATTAGGATAAACTTTCTCACTGTGAGGCTGGTTCAAGCACTTGAAGAGAGTCTCTAGACAGGACATGGGATGTTTTTTAAGAGCAGGTTAGACAAACACGTGTCTGGGATGGTTCAGACCAGGACGATCCTGCCTCGAGCACGGGGCTGGACTAGATGAGACCATCAGAGAGCTACTTTTCTATGCTCCTATGATTCTGTGCGCTCTTGAGAGAGATGGTGATCCCAAGGGAGCCATTTGACTTAACGAATGCTTGTAAAGTAGGTGAAAGGAGTCAGGTGTTATCACCTGCGTGTACACACGCTGACTGCCCTGAGCGTGTCAGGGGCTTGTAGCTCTGTCTCAGCTCCCACTTGGCAGGAGCCGTGGGCATCAGTGCCCTTCCTGGTTTGGTACAGCTTCCTTCTGTCACCACCAAAAAGGGTGAAAAATGTCCCAGCCTGCCGTCGTAGAGCATGGGGAACATCAGCTGTGAAGGGTACTGCCATAAGGGAGTCACAGCCGAGAGTCTCAGCAGAGCGGCTCAGGGTCGTGACACGAGCTATCTGTCTCACCAGGACCTTTGGGTCCACTTCTCCACCTCCCACTTCTCCCCAGCTGAAGCCAAGTGACTCAGTACAACCAGGACTTCTTCAAATAATCATCAAAAGTGAACAGAGCCGCACAGGTCCAGGTCTTGTTGACCGCCCATTGCATTGAGCCCCAACTCCATGCCTTTGAGGCCAAGCATGCGGCTGAAAACAAAGCAGGGCTGTTCTCAGGCCGCTGCTATACAGAAAGGGATTAGGGTTCAAAATCTCCCTATCATGCCTGTTTTGCTGGTCCCTCTGGCTCGCTGTTGTGTGCAGCTTACATTTAAGCTTCGGAAAGTTCAATTCACCAGTTGTCAAGCCGATCCGGCTTCCTGCTTCAACGGCCAGGGCTATTTCAATGCCGTTTGCTTTGTTGCGGATGCTGTCAAGACCTCCTTCCCCCACGCAGCCCCACTGCCCTAGCCATTTTAAATCCATCGTCAATAAAGTTATCAACTTGAAAAGGAATTAATGAGGCATCTTGTAAAGCCACCATGATGAATCTATTAACTGGATAAGCAGGCAAAGAAGGGCTGTGTATGGATGCACGAGGCGCTTCTTAAAGGGAAGCCCTGGTGCTCTTGGAGACTAATTACATGGTTTGTTAACCAACACTGAACTCATGCTGCTGCTTGTAATATAAATGTATCTTATGTCCACATGTAGGGCAGCTTCAAACTTCAGCCATCAATCAGGAGGCAATGTAGATGGCAAGTAGTTCAGGATATTATGACTTTTGCCATCTCCTATGGGGTTCACAAGCTAAGCAGGATCGGGCCTGGTGGGAACTTGGAGGGGAGATATCCCCCTTAACTCCAGCCTGGTGAAGGGGTTGGTAACTGGTTCTGCTTTGACCCATGCATGCTTTGCTGCAAAAGGTTGGGATCATGCATTTAGCATGGGCAGGAGGTCAGTCACGCTATTAATCATAGAGGTACCTTTTGGCTTTAAAAGCAAATATGCCACAATTAAAGACGAGCCTAATCTCTTTGCAAATAGAAATAGAAGTAGTCCCAGTGTGGAAGGAGGCTGAACGAAGAGCCAGACCCAAGCAGGGTTTCTTGCAGGGTTACATTTGCCATCCACCTGAGACATTCTTCCCTTTCTACTCTTGCAATTAATCCCTTTGTGCATGTGACCACACTGCGCTGATGCTCTGAGCAGGCTGCAGGACCTTCCCTGGCTCTCCAAGGAGGTGCCTGCTGCAGCCACAGGAAATCTGCACGTGGAAATACAATACTGATAAAAAGGGAACAGAACCACACAGGTACAGACCTGTGAGTGCGTCTACACATTCATCAAAGCACCATAGTTACTGTACATTAAATTTAGTACTTGGATAACGAAGTACTAAATCAATGCGCAGTAATTCGTGCTACTGTGTAGTAGCACCGGCACACGGGTTTTTAGTGATGTGCAGTAGCTTGATACTATTGCGCAGTAACATAATAGCGCTGTTTTTGCCTGGCATGCTACTGCACAGTGTTATTAAGCTACTGCGCAGTTAGCATCTCATATAGACGTGCCCTATATGGAGGAGGGCAACACAGCACATAGAAAGGAACGGGGGCCCCGTCTCAGCCCACCCTAGAAAGAAACTGGCATGGAGAGAAAAATGCCTTCCTGTGCTATATTTTTAACTTTCAGGTCTACTTTTTAAAGCAAGCCTATTTTCAAGCTAGCCCATTAAAAAAAGGTCCAGTCTGAGGGTATGCCTTTAAACAGAGCAGATGCAATAAATAGTCAAGAGGCACCATAAAGTCTTTCCCATGCAGCAGCTGTTGATGTGAGGGAGCTAAACCAACAAGGAAATTAGCTGTTAGGCTGTTCCCTCTGAATTAACCTTTTGCTATCATCTTGGAGGATTTTCCAGCATGCTCCTGCGGTGTACAAGCGCTCTGCCTCAGCTGGAAACCATGGGTTAACCTCTGAGACCAGAGTCCATATTTTTTGACCCATGTGCTGGCTTTGGTACATACAAGGGATGCAAGCTGCTTGCTGCACACATTTATGGGCCAGATACTTAGTCACAGGACTGATCCCAAATGGGCTGGATACGAGAGGCCCCCGTGCCTCCTCCAGGACCCTGCTGGCCTTCTCCGCTGCCCTCAGTAGTGCTTTTGACACACGATCAGGGGGCTCATCAGCCTTCTCTCCCCAGTCACTGCTGTGCTTGCCCCCTGCCTCCCAATGGCCCTATACAAGGGAGCCCCATCCCGTCCTCCACCCCTGTCCCATGCAGAGGAGCAGCCAGCCCCTCTGTCCTTCTCTTTTCTCTGCTTGCTAGTTTGTTGGGCTCCCAGCCCCCTTCTCCATCCCTGTCCCAGTTAGGGTGACCACCTTTCCGAAATGGAAAGGCAGGACACATGCACACCTTTCCTTCCCACCCCCTCACAAATCTGGGGGGGCACATGCCCCCTCATATGCCCCAGGAGTGCAAACAGATACGGGAAGCTGCCCCCACTTTCACCCCCCCACCACTGCCCCTTAGATGAGCCACCCATGGTTCCATCCTGCTCCCTGCCCTTGCCCCAAGCTCCATGCACCTCCCTGTCTGGATGGCACCCCCCAGCCGATGCTCCTGCCACACTCCCTCCCTCACCGTGGGGGCCTCAGTCTGCCCCCAACCCCTACTATACTCTCTCCCTCCCCATAAATTTACCTGCAGGGAGCTGCTCTCCACACTACCTGGCTGTATTCCTGGCCGCATGCACGTATGCAGGCATGCACATACATATGGCACCCCCTGCATCCCACTCCCAGCAGCTCTAAGCAGCGTGCGAAGGGAAACCTGCCACTTCCCAAAATCTGATCCCTGCCCAATGCTGCAAATATGGCACAAATGCTGTCCCGGGGCCATGCGGCCTGGGACCAGGACTTGCTGTTCCCATTCCAGTACCATCCCGCCCAGTTAGGGACTGGTAGTCAGCCTAGTCCCCAGTGAGCTCTACCCAGGCAACTCCCACTGCTCTAGTCCATCGTAGGCTCCCGTCCCAACTCCACCTGCACAGGGACCACTGCTGCTCCCATCCTAGTACTTGGCCATCACTAATCCCCTCCTGTTGGTGAAGAGGGCCTTGATTTTTCCCAGCCCTGAGGACAAGAAGGAGGAGAGCTCCCCTTTCATAAGGACCAAGGCAGAACTAGATCTCAACTCCTGTGCAGTCCCAACCCACCTAGAGGCACCAGGGTTTGGAGAGAAAATCCTAAGGGGTGGAAAAATCCAAGGGAATTCCCTGAGGCAGCAAAAAATAATCCCCCTATCATTAAAAAAAGAGATCAAGACAGGCAGGGAATAACAAATCAGTGAGTAAGCATCAGCCAGGGGTAGATCCCAACACTTGAAGGCTCGGAGCAGGGACTTTTGGAGTGGGGGCAAAATGAAACGCACTGGAGCAGGGGATTTTTTTCTTTTTTTCGGAGCTAAACAGAGGGGAAAATAGTAAAATCCTGTCTAAAAATAGGGCTGTGGAGAATCTCTGCTTGGAAACTATCTTGTGAGATGTGGGGGAGAACATCTCGAAAAAGCTGGTTTGGATGACACAACACAGTGAGGATGAAAATCCTCTGTTTGAACTAATTTCCCCCCACCATATAATATTTTTAGAGCCATCGTTCGCCGGCCGTGCTCTGCGGAGCCCACACGGGAGGTCCTGAGGGTGAAGTGAGCCCTGGAAAATGGGGGCGTGGGGAAGGAAGCGGGCGCTGCGAGAGGATCTCTCCTTACAGAATTGACCTAGGGAATGAAAAAAGCTGCAGAGCCAGTGGGTTAAGGTGTCTCCATTGCTTTTCTTTTCTTTCTTTAACTATTGCTGCTATTTATTGGCATAAACAAAATGGGGCTGTTTCACTTTTGTTTCTGGCCAGTTTCATTTTTAGGTTGCATTGATGCTCCAGGGAAGAATTTAAATCCTTAAAAATATCCTGTCTTTTACTGAACACATTTAGCAGTGCCGCGTCAAGACTTCAGAGCCGGCCTGGAGACTGGAAGCCGCACAGCCATTACCGTGGCTCTGCTGCGGCTAATTAGCCCTTCTAAAGGGCAGGATATATTAGCTTGGGGATGGACATGACCATACTGCCTTGAACCAGGTGGCTGCGAGCAGCTCCATTATGTGCGGGAGCATGCTTTGTGCCTTTCAGCCCTTTCATTCCAGCCTGGTCAAATGGTTTTGTGAGCCACAATTATTATTTTTTTTAAACATGAAACCACAACGTTGGGCCTACGCTTGCTAAGATTTTCTTGAAGAAAAGCCAGTGGGAATGCAGTCGGAGAAGGTAATGCTCAATGGGCCTGCTGGGGTTGGTTCAGCACACGACTGCTAGGAGAGAAAAGGAGAAGTCAGTGGGTTTCGTGGGCTCGCGTTTTCAGAAAGCATTTAATAAGTGTTATTCTTGTTAGCTGCTAGGGTTGCTAATTATTACTGGCACTTGCATGCCCGCTAGCTTTTGAGAGCTATAAATAGGGGCATTTGAGAAATAAAGCTAGCGATGTGTTTTAATTCCACTGCACTAGGAGGAAATTTGGGGAGAGGGGGGATTTGTAATTTTATTTTTTTAAGGACACCCTCACCCCGGTGCTGAGGGGATGTGTGGCATGTGCATCGCGTGCCTCTCACCCCAGAGTGAGGTATCAGCTGTTTCCTGGCTGGCTTCTCCATTTTCTCTCTGGGAGGGGGGCCGTGGCAGCGAATCTCTTCATATCGCCCCCAGAGATGCACAGCTGTGCCCGGGGGCAAAAGGCTTCCAGGCAGAGCAATTACCACTGACTGCTTTGCACTGAGGTTTTCTCCTAATGGATCAAGGGAACTTCTTGGTTCTTTTAATGCAGATAAAAGCAGCAGGTCAGGCCCTTTACCAGGGCTGGCCCCACAGCACATGCTTCGATGTAAGCCACGCCGCATATATATTTAAAGCGCTCTTTGTAATGTCTTGCACGCTCGTTTCCCATTAGAAGAGAAAAGGGATGTTTACAACTGGAATTGGATTCCTGACTGTTTTAATAGCTGGGACCCTGGAGACAATGCAGTGGGGGGGTTGGAGACATAGTTCTGACATGACCACCCCAAATCCAATGCAGATGTTGGTTTCCAGGAAACCGCGAACGGCGTTGCGCTGTGCACGGACACCGCTCGGAGTCCAGAAAGGAGACACAGCTCCATCTTTCCCTTCAGCCGCAGGTTACCTCCTTATGTGTTGTCATTATTTTTATTACAGTAGCTCCTCAAGACCCTCTCTCCACCTGGATCCTGACTGTGCCCAACATTTAATCAGAAACTTTGCATCCGTGACTCTCTCCTTCAGCTTCCCCGTGCTCCCTTCCCCAAACTTGCCCCTCTCCCCTACACAGGGGTAGGGCTGGGGTTGCAACAGGTGGTCGGTGGTGTGTGCTGCTCTGCAATTTGGGAATTCATGCCCGTGGATGTGTACTTTTAGGTGGCTTGACTTCCTATTTCCGTGCCTCGGTGGTTTCATGTTGGCAGGTTGTGTGTACACTGGCTTCGTCTGCAGGGCGGCGCACAGTGCACAAGTTCGGTTCGAGTTCATTCCCCTTGCCCTTAGCAGGATGGCTCCCTACGGTCTGGTCCCAAGACTTTGTCCCTGGTGAAAAGATGCAGGTGACGGTGCTTCCCTGGAGACACCATTTCACAGCCAAGCGTGTCTTGCATTGGAGAGAGATGAGCTGTTTTCTAAATTAAAAAGTCAGGATTTTTTAAATATAATTTTCATTATTCCTGGGTTCAGGCCTTTCAGGGCACATGGTTCACAGTTTTTCACAGGGGCACATGGTTCACATGGCTCTTATTTTTCTATACAAGCACAAGGGAGGGCAGATGCTCCCATTTTTAAAAGGGCAAAGTTGGGATGCTCACGTAAATGCATGTCTGCAGGGGCCAGGGCTGTGAAGGCAACATTAAATATTGTGAGAGTCATGATCATATTGTGAGTTGTCAGTGATGCAAACAGCCTGCCACCATTGGTCTGCGTTTCCCTTCCTTGAGTCCATCTTATTCCTCCCAGTTAGCTCCATATAACTATAATCAGTACTTCCCCTCCTTCCTGAGTGCTCACATCCCTCCACCAGGCTGTTATTATCTTCCCTTTGTTGCTTTTATTCGGTTTTTATAATCATTTTTCTGAACCAGTGCATTAGACACAAACTACATGGGTTAAGGCTGTAGCCTTGGGCAAGCTGCTGGCCCCTCAGGATGATTTTCTATTGCTGTTGGGTTGTCTAAGGTGACCCTATTTCCATTTGGTCATCAAAGTGACCATTAGGTCCAATGGGCTAGATCAGGGATTGGGAGCTGACAGCCAATGCAAGCTACATGTGGTCCACAGAGTTATTTTATCCAGCCTGCAGAGCCAGGGTGGGCTTTTGTGGCATTTCCGTGGCAGGAGGCTTCACCCAGGCAGCGAAAAGAAGTGGTGCCTGTGCAGCTCTGTCTCTGGCTCCATCTCCATTAAAGTAACTCCCGGCTGCAAAATTTGCAGCCTTCTAATTTAGGTGGAAATAAAATCTGGACCACCAAATGGAAACTCACTGGTACCCTTAGTGCTTCAGTGCCCTGCTCAGCTTGCCGGATGTGTTGAGAGGCTAAATATGTATTAGAGGTTGTGAGGAACTCAGATGCTGCAGCCAAGGGGCCATATAAATATGTAAAATCAATAAGACAATGATAGCTGTTAAGTTTCTTTATTGTAATTCCCTGGGATCCCAATATCCCTGGGATCACGAAATCCAGCAAACATAAGAACAGAAGAGTGCAGTGGTGACGAGTCTTTCTGTCTCTCCATTTGCTCCCCGGCACTCGTGAGAAGAGCAACAGCGATCCACTTCCCTTTCGGTCCGAGGCCTGGTAATAAGATGCATGCGGACATCAGGGTCCTCTCATGTGGATCTGAAGGCACCGTCGCGCTCCTGGGTCTAAAGCATTCATGAACCAGGCGCCGTTTTGGTCATCTTGCTTCCCGAGCCAATGCAAGGTCTGCTCCAGCCTGAGCTCCCAAACCCGCTTCTCTAAATAGGACCTGTAGCAAATTTATGTCTGAATAGTTACTGTGCAGTAAGGCATGTGTAGACGCCTTACTGGGCAGTAGCCCGGTATGTAACCCAGCTTTAGTCCCAAGTCAGCCCACACAGAGCGTTACTGCGCTGTAATGCAGCTTTTTGGTGCTTGTATTTTCTGCTAATGGCTAACTCAGACCTAGGAGACCTGAGTTCTGCTCCTGCCTCTGCCATAAGCTAACCAGGTGGCTTGGCAAGTGACTTTGCCTCCCTGTGCCTCAGTTCCCTCACCTGTAGAATGGGGATAATGTTACTGCGCTCCTCTGGAGAGCGCTGTGTGATCTACCTAGGGAAAAGCACTGCAAGAGCCAAGTGTGACTGTGACATTGTCACTGTTTCAATGTGCTATAGTATTTACCCACCTCTTCAGGCTCATTAGTATCACATACAAGGCTCAGCATCTTCCTAGTCATTCTTGCCCTGATACATTTGATGTTTTATCGCTTCCTTTTCTGAGGTTTAAAAAATATCTCACTGATGATTTGTCCCCGGGACAAAAAGTAGGTTCCATGTTTTGTTTAGGGAGCAGGCAGACCACAATTGCACTAGCCGATTCAGAATGAGCAGGGCCAATAACAGGAAATCAGGAGTCCTGGTTTTAGATATTCGATCTGCTGATTCTTGCTGGAAAAGAAGAAGCCTGGTGCTGTTTTAGACTCACTTTTCTGGCTGTCACTGTAATCACAAGGAAAATGATAGCGCTTGATGGGGATTTGGGAACTTTCCTCCTTGCTTTGGGGGAGAGGGAATGCCCAGGAGGTCCCTGTGATGCTGATCTTGTTGCAAGGGGATCAGATACCACAGTGATGGGCATGGTATGAGAACAAATCATGCAGAATGCAGTTAACCTTTTTAGTAGTGTTGAGGTGATGTAGCCCCAAATTTAAGTTTTGGGGTGTTACGCTCATACATTTCACAGAGCGCTCTATTCCCGCTGCAGGCTTCAATAGGAGGGCTCAGAAAATCTCTAGAATAGTTAGAATTGTCGCTTCCCTTCCCCAGGATCTTGGAGTCATTTCATTTGCATTTATTTGGGATGCACTCGGCCTTGGTGAGGCCACAGCTGGAGTACTGCATCCAGTTTTGGGCCCCACAATTCAAAAAGGACGTGGAGAAGCTTGAGAGAGTCCAGAGAAGAGCCATGC
>NW_017728992.1:208829227-208836701 GCF_001723915.1 Gavialis gangeticus
CTGCGAGACCGTTTCAGGCTGGACATGAGGAAGAATTTCTTTATTGTCCAAGCCCCCAAGGTCTGGAACAGTCTGGCATGGGAGGTGGTTCAAGCACCTACATTGAACACCTTCAAGAGCAAATTGGATGCTTATCTTGCTGGGATCCTGTGACCCCGGCTGACTTCCTGCCCTTTGGGTGGGGGGCTGGACTCGATGATCTTCCGAGGTCCCTTCCAGCCCTAATGTCTATGAAATCTATGAAATCTTGGTTCCATCCTTATAAAATCCCATAGGATTTTTACATAAAAGAAATGGGATTTGATTGACAATGCTAACATTGGGCAGCCTCTTTTCCTTCCCTGGGTCTTTCACCCTCTTCTATTTGTCCCTGGGTCACTCCCCTCTGTTTGGCACTGGGGAGGCCACATCTGGAGTCCTGTGTCCAGCTGTGTCCACTACAGAAAGGATGTGGACACATTGGAGAGAGTCCAGTGGAGGGCAATGGAAATGGATGTGGGGCTGGGGGACAGGACTGGTGAGGAGAGGTTGAGGGAACTGGGCTGATTTAGTCTGGAGAAGAGAAGACAGAGGGGGATTGAATAGCAGCCTTCACCTCCCTGCAGGGGGGCTGCAAAGAGGATGGAGCTGGACTGGTTTCAGCGGGGGCAGATGACAGGACAAGGAGCAATGGGCTCAAGCTGCAGCAATGAAAGTTGAGGTTGGATATTAGGAAAACCTTTCTCACTAGGAGGGTGGTGAAGCACAGGAACAGGTTACCCAGAGAGGTGGTGGCATCTTGATTGTTGGAGGTTTTGAAGACCCAGGTAGACAAATCCTTGGCTGGGATGATGTAGTTGGGGCTGGTCCTGCTTGGAGCAGGGGGTTGCACTAGATGTGACCTCCTGAGGGCCCTTCACACCCTCATTTTCTATGATTCTCAACCCATCCAGCCTTCTCTTCCTCAGAAACAGGAATGAACCAGAAAACCACCCGTGGTTGTTGACGTCGGGGATTTCAGGATGATGATGTCCCCCCCACACTTCCCCAGTCAGATGCCCCTGCAGCCTGTGCCCTCCTGTCCCCTGAAATGCTCTTCCCCATCTCGTCCCCGGCGTCACACGTTATTTCTGTGTCTTTGTCTTGCCAAGGGGGAACGCGGGCAGTTTCTCCATTGCACTGGGATCGGGCTTGCCTGGCCTCTGCGCGCGAGGATTCCCACTTCCCAGGTGGTCTCGGCTTGGAGGAGGCGACCCAAGAGAGATGCATGGTGTGTTTGCGGGCGGACAGGAGAGGAACCCGCGGCGTGAAAGGCCCCGTTGTCTGCCAAGAAGGCGGCAAGTTTCAGATGTGCTGAGCAACGTGTCTTGTTTTGCAACCAGCCTCACTCGAGGCCGACCGGCTGCGATGGACCCGCACTCCGCATGGCTGATGCCGTGTGCTTGTACACGGCCTGCCGGCGAACAAAGCCTGCTGTGACACGGCCCCGGTGCAACGGCTTCGTTCCCACTGCGCTGTGCGCTGGGGGATGGAGAGGCACGAGCAGCAGGGGTGGGATGAAGACCCAGAGCACAGCTCAGACTTTGCACTGCTCTTTCTTCCCTTCCGTCTCTCGATGCCTGCTGGGGGGCACTCCTTGTTCCCCAGCTGCTTCTTCTCAGTTGAACTAATCTAACCTATTTCAGTGTTATTTGTCCGTACCAGGTGCAGACATCCAGTCCCAAATCCTCCTCCTTAGGCCATTGCTTAATGTCAGCTGGTTCCTTCTTGATCCCCATCCCCCTTTCCACGCCCTGGTCCGGCCAGCGCACACCAAGCTGAGCCCCCTGCCCCTCTTTTATCTCGATCCGACATCCTGATGGGGTAACAGATGGTTTCCTCTTTCTTCGCTGGCCCTGAGTGAGGTCCACAGCCCCTCACATTGTCCCTACCCCCACTCCCTGTCCTCAGTTTTCCTCTCTGGGTTTGTCTGCACTAGTGGGCATGTCTACACATGCACTTTAATTAGCCTATTTTAATGCACATTAAAGCATCACCAAAAAACCATGCTTTTTAGCTAATATGCATTAAAATAGGTTAATGTGCATTTTTCTAGTACCTCACAATGGAGGTACTAGATTTAATGTGCATTACCTAAAGTGCATTAATGAACATGTAGATGGCCCACTGAGGAGCTAACCAGGACTCTGGCTGTAGCCTGAGCCCAACACATATTCATTTCTCCTCCGGGCCTGGGGGTGCTTTGATCCAGCGCCAGCCGACTCGACAGCACGTATGAGTTAGAGCCCAGGCTCCATTTTAACTCGGGGGAGCCGTGCAGCTCTGCACTGAGATGCAAACTAAATCGCTCCCATGTTGACTGTCCTCCAGTGTCTTCCTACAACCCCCCAGGAACACAGAGAGAGTCCTGCCACAGTTGACTGGGGAGCAATAATCAGAGACTCATGCCTGCCTCAGACACAGCTGTGCAGGGGTGCTTGTGCAGTCGTGTACCCAGAGCTTTTGACAGGTGTCCCTCTCCTTCAGTCTGCAATGCAGACATGCCCCGACTCGCTCTTTCCTCCCGTTTCTCTCCCTCCTTGGATCGTGGTCATATTTTCAGGGAGAAGCCGGCAGATCCTTGCTCTCTCTCTTCGCTCCACAGGGGTCGGTTGGGTCTGTGCTGCTGTCTGGGTTCCCGCATTGCCCTCCTTGTCTGCTGCCGTGCAGCCTTGCCTTCCAGGACATGACTAACATCTGCCCCATGCGATTTATGGCACCAGTCCAGGCCCTTATTGATGATGACTAACCTGCTGGATGGGAACTGCCTCTCGGACAGTCATCGGCCAAGTTCCCTCTCCTTTATTTGTACTGCTCACCAGATGTCCAGAGCAGCGAGCTGCAAAGATGTGCTCCTTCCCAGTGGCCAATTCCCCAGGACTTGGAGCATGCAATTGTAGAGGAGTGGGGCTGGGAGTCCAACCCCTCTGCCCGAGGCAGGATCAGCCCTGCCCAAGCCCCCCCTGCACAGACCTCGTAGCAAAATGACACAGTCGACCCTGACACAACACGAGACATCACACCTGAACCTGCCGGGGGGGACTGCGGTGGGCAACCTCCTGCTTCTGTAAAAGGCTGTTAATAGAGATCCTAGGAACCTGCCACTATAGTGGAAGGGAAAAAGTCCCCCGGTCTGTGCCAGTCTGACCAGGGGTACATTTCCTTCCAGCAGAGGAGACCCCGTGAACCTTTCCAACAAGGGCCCTGGACCCAGAGGAGCTGTGCTGTATCCTCCAGATAGCCACTGTCAGTGCTTTGAACAGCTCAGGATTTTCTTTTCCTCCTTTCACCTCCCGTAGCTCCCTCCCTGCTCTTCCCACCCCTGCTCCATCCTACCTGCCCTGTGTTACAAACCCAGCTGGAGCTGGAAATTCCCCGGGAAATGACCCATTTCCTGCTTGCTCCTGCCTCACAATAACCCAGCGCTGGCTGTCTCTCTCCACGTAGCACTGATTGTTTCTTGATAATCGCAGCCTTTGCCGGACAAAGGGCCCCCGAGCTGCTTTCCTTCTTCCACGGTTATCGCACATCCGGAGGGCTCCGGGGGGTTGTGCCAGTGCTGGCCTGGTCCCTCGCAGCCCCATCACTACCATGCATTAGGGTCCAGGGAAGGGGGATTTCTTCTTCTGGCCATGCTAGTCCCATACTCCTCCCCAGTCTCTGACATGCCTCGGGCTGCTTCTTTGAAGGCCAAGCCATGAGCGGAAAGGCTGGAGAACTGAGATTTTGTTTGCTGCTTCCATGCCAGCAGCCTCCCAGCTAGGAGCCATCAGCCCCAGACCACGGTGACAGACATTGCTGCTATAGGTCACGTTGCGATAGGTCATATAGGTCGCCTGGTCAGCCTCTTTGTAAAGGACTTTCTCCCCTGCAATGGGAGTCTGCTCCACTGGCAAACATTGTCACCCGGTGGCATACATCCTGACCTTAGATAACAGGGCCAGAATGGACCTCAACATCTGGGCACCCCCTCTGCATTCACGATGAGGATGCACCCCTGGTCTCCCTGCATCCCGGGGCACTTGTTCATGTTATCGGCTTTTTCTAGATGAGACTTCACCCCCCATTTCCAGCAATAGCACGGCCTCCCCGGGGCAACCATAGCACAAGAAAGAAAGTTCTTCACCTATTGCCATGTGATGTAGCAGCTCTTGACTTTTCCAGTGCCTGGTTCACAAAACCACCTTTCCTCTGCAGAAGGACAAGGGCTGTACTTCTAACAAACAAGCCCAGCGATTGATGAGATGGCACGGGGCACTACAGACCCAGACGGACAGCCCCTGCTTCTCATTGCAGCGGGGCCAAGCCCGATCTGTCGAGCCCGAGTTAAAGCAGATGGAGCTGCTGTTAGCCCACCATGGTGAACAGCAAGCCTCGAGAAGTGGGTTCAAAGGAGATTAGCATCACTGCCGCGTCCATTAATGTCAGCAGAGACCATGATGCTTGTATTAATAATGGTACCCTGGGAGCTGTGTTGAAGTCTGACACGGCACCTACTGCTCCCACTGCCTTTAGCCTGCCCAGACTTTGCTTGTGAACAATAGACTAAGATGCACAATCACGAGACGCCAGCATCGGAGGCAAGTGGAAGCAGGAGAGACTCTTGGCAGGGCTGGGCTTCGTGCGCCAAAGAAGACCCTCTAGACCACGGGGTTTCCAGCACGTGTCTAATTGCAACCTGTGCCCCCGGGGAGGCCGGGCTGGCCCGGCAGGAAGAGCCCATTGACCCAGTTCTGTGCACTGAGCAGTTGGAAATAGCGTCGGTCTCTGACCGGCCGAGACAGAGTCCAGCACGGAAACCCCACCCTGGTGACCCATCGTCTGCATCTTGCTGCAGCGAGGATAATGGGAGCGCACCGCAGACGGCCCTGCGGAGGGAAGGAACGCCCTGCGGTCAGGGCTTGCGGAGACTTAAATTGCCACCTTTGGGCAGACGTCTTCAATTAAAGATGAGCTCAGCCCGGCCCGGGGAGGGGGGGATGCCTCTTTGAAGGGAGAGAGGGAAGGCAGTGCACAGTGCAGTGACGATGGGCCGCTCTGGGCAGGAAAGGAAATGCTTTCATGAGGTGGCATATGGCCCTGCCGATTGCAGGGAGGACTCGCGCGAAGTCCCCCTTGCTGTGGGTTGGGGGTGGCTGACCCACCAGCCCGCAGGACACGACGTAGAAGCAGGTTTTCTTTGCATCCCATCATTCCTGGTGTCAAACGTATGGATCTGCCCTGCAGAGCTGCTCCCCCCTGGCCAGGCAGGGACCTGGGGGCAGACCTGCCTCAAATGTGGGGCTATGGGGCCCCAGTGGATGTGGCAGTCAGCAACACGGCCCCACTCACCCGGTGGCTGTTTGTGCTGCCCCCATGGCCTCTGCCACCAGCCCCATTGCAATCACCGCTTGACCCACGGGTCCAGGCTGCAAGCAGCCTCGCGGTCCAGGTCTGGCCTGGGGCACAGGGAGAATTTGATGCCCTCCCTACAGATGCTCTGCCTTCCCTTCCCGCATTGTCCCGCCTGGGCACTTCCTATTGCACATGGCGAGAGAGAACAAGGAAGTATCTCTTCCCCTCGGCCTCCGAATCCTTCCTTTCCCTCCGTTCTGGCTTCATCCATCTATTGTACGGCATTTATTCTCTTCTTGTCATGGTCTTGCATGGCTTTCCTTCCTCGAATAGTCAAGCGTCTGCTGGAAGTGGGTTGAGCAGCGAGATTCACGTCTGTCACACGTAGCATTTTTTCCTCTCTCTTCCCTCCGCCAGGAGAAATCATGGGGACATTTTCCAATGCATTTTTGTCCAGAATCTGCTCTCTCCTCTGTGTGTGTGTAGGAGAAGCCAGCCCTGCCCTCCAAACCCGGCTCTTTGTTTGTGTTGGGTTGCTTCCTGCACCATCCCAGAATAGAGGCCGGGAAATGGGCTGGCTGGGTGTCTCCTCTGGTTGTGGCTGGAGAGGAAAAGCAGATGGCGAGGGCGGGGAGCTGCAGCATGCTCTTCTTCTTTTGCCCTGGGCTTCCGTTCATCTGGGGAGTGGGCAAAGGGTCTGCAAGCAAGGGACCTGCATTGAGGACCTGAGTGATGGCACATTGTTTGCATGGGACAGGGCGTATTTTCCCGGCAGCCAGGAACTCGGCAGTTTGGTTCCCAACGCTGCAACCAACTCCCTGCCCAGCCCCGGCTGAGCTGTCACAGCACGGTCATAATCCTGCTGGAACAATTGGCCGCGCTAAAAATAAAACATGTCGGAGGTGGTCTAATTTACCACAGTAAATCAAAATCTACCATGATGAAAAGATGTCGGCGTGTATTTTCACATGCGACTCAGCTAGCGAAAGGATGATTTTTGCTGCCGTTCTGTGATGTGTATAAGCGACGCATAGCGCGTACAAGACCAGCGCAGGGAAGCATCTCCAGAAAGAGGTGGGCTATGCCAGCCTATTCAAGAGCAACTTTGATGAGCTGAGAAGGAAGTTCCCCCCCTCTTCGGCTAACCTGGAGGGCAGCAGAGGGGAGATGTGATAGACAAAGGTTGGAAAGCTTTGCTGGATCTGGGCATGCTGGTGCTTAGTGCTGGCGTGTGGGGCTTTTCACCCCTAGGGCCCCTGTCACACGTTACCTATATCACACATTTCACTGGTGAAATGCTCAATACATTTAGTCAGGCCACACGTGCGAAGTAACGCTCATGCCATAAAAATGCCCATCCCGCTATCAAAAGAGCCAGCCGGCTACAGTTAGTGCTTGAAAATGTGCCACAACTTTATAGCTGGTTTCTGTCCTGCTTTCACGTATTGCAGGGCCCCTGGGTCACTACTTTGGATCCAGCCTGTGTTGTCTCTGTAGGGACTAGCTGTTTTTCTGGCCTGGATGAAATGAGTTTTGTGGGTCTTGCCATCCCCACTGCAAAGCCCAGTCAATGCTTCACCCTCAGACCCTTTCTGGGCAGCATCATCTGCTAGTCTTGGCTTTTATGGACCCTGCTCAGCCCATCCAACGCAGGGGGGGGATGTCCTAGCAAGACAGTGTTGGGGAAGGGTGCTTTGGCCCTGTGGACGAGGAGCACGAGGCCCGTGAATGGGGCCCTGCATTCACATGGGACCCAGAGGGGAAGATGAGAAACAGAGCTGGAATAGCAGGGAGAGGAAAGGTGTTAGCCTGGGGGGTAGTGCACCAGAGGCAGGTCCCTGAGACCCCCCCAGTGCCACCCTCTGCACCAGACCCACCCAGGGCAGATGACCCGGGGCCCTTTGCTCCTGCTTATCTCATCCACAGTCAGCCTGGGGGGAACTGATTACAGAGGGAGGGGGAGAGACAGGCGTCCCTGTTCAAAGGTGAACAGAGATAAGGGGGAAAGGGAAGCAGAAGGGAAGGCTGCCTCTGAAATGCTGCTAGCGCAGGAAGTGGCTCCAGTCCCAACCCGGTGAGCACAGCTCTTCCCTCTGAGTCAGTGCTAAGGTGGGGGGGGGGG
>NW_017728992.1:208836782-208858913 GCF_001723915.1 Gavialis gangeticus
GGGGGGGGGGGGTCTGGAGTGACCCCAGTGTCCCAGCATGGTGCAGGATCAGTAGGAGGTGTCCTGGCCTCAGTTTCCCTTGGAGGAGATACGGCCCTTGATGGAGATCTCCTGGGACGCTGCATGCATTGGGCAGTGCTGACCTGGGCATCCTGGGCACGTCAAGCCCAGGGATAACACTGAGCAAGCAGAAGTTGCGATGCCCTTGGTGTGGCACTGAGGATCCTCCTCCCTTTCCTACCCCAGACTGTTGTGCAGCATCTCTGCACAGGTTTGGCAGAGCTGTACCCCAGAGCTGGCTGCATTTCAGCAGGGAGCGAAGGAGTCCCTGGGTCCTGCGGATTAACGGCAGCCACTGCATTTCCAGTGCGTCCGTCCACCTTGCCCTTCTCCCGTCTCAGCTCAACAAGCAGCGCCTGACGGGCCTCAGACCTGGTAGGAGCCATCTGGGGCCAGCTAGAAATAAGCCTGGCCGGACGCTGACCCTGCCTGGCTGGCACCACTGGCATGTGTGACCTGCCTGGTCTTGCTGAAGGCTGCCCTGGCTTGAAGGCAAGGGCAGCAGGGATGTACCAGCTGGCAGAGACCAGTGGGAGAGCAGAGTCCAGGCAGCGGAGGGGGCCAGGACCGTGCACAAGGCTGCTTGAGGGGAGAGAAATGGGCTCGGTTGCAGGATGAGGGCACGTGGGTGCTTTAGCATCCTGCCAGGCCCTGCCAACTCCAGGGATGCTGGCAGCCGCACACGGGCGATGCAAGCTCCCTGACGGCGTGCTGGTGTTTGCGGTAACTGGGCGGTCAAGGAAGGAGGCCCGACATCTCCAAGCTGTTTGCTGGTCAGTGCTCACAGATGGCATCCCTCCATCCTTTCCCTGGGGTGCACTCCAGCCTGGCATGGGATTCATAGGTTGCTGGTCAGCAATGGGGGGAACACAGAAATGCCCAGGGACCCCCTGCCTTGGGCCTGGCCCCCTCCAGTGCTCTCCTGAGTCCATCTCACTGCACCCTGTACCTGCCTCCCCGTCCCCTGCCCTGGGGCCTGCCCCTCATTCACACCAAACAGATCTAGTCTCAGTGCAAGCCTTCTGCCCCCTCTCTGCACAGGGTCTGTGATCGCAGACTCAGAGACAATAAGGGTTGACAGGACCTCAGGAGGTCACATCTAGTCCAGGCCCCTGCTCCAAGCAGGACCAGCCCCAACTACATCATCCCAGCCAAGGCTTTGTGTAGTATTAAAAACCTCCAAGGATGGAGAGACCACAATCTCTCTGGGGAGCCTGTTCCAGTGTTTTACTACCCTCCCAGTGAGAAAGTTTTCCCTAATATCCAACCTCAACTTCCCTTGCTGCAGCTTGAGCCCATTGCTCCTTGTCCTGTCATCTGCCCCCACTGAGAGCAGCCCAGCTCCGTCCTCTTTGCAGCCCCCCGGCAGGGAGGTGAAGGCTGCTACTCAATCCCCCTCGGTCTTCCCTTCTGCAGCCTCAATCAGCCCAGTTCCCTCAGCCTCTCCTCACCAGTCCTGTCCCCCGGCCCCACAACCATTTCCATTGCCCTCCGCTGATGGCACAAGGAACAAGCAGAGGCATCACAGACCCCGTTCACCGCACGTGCTGTCCCACTCCCGGTCCTTTCTGCCCCACTGCTGTGCTGGCAGGCACGGGGAGAATGGGTGCACGAGAGAGCAGAGCCTTTTTGTTTCCATACCCATTCGTGATGCTAACCTCCCCATCGCCGTGGTCATGCTCCCTCTTAACCCCAATATCAGCTGCCTTCCAGCGTCTTGGACTCACGCCCGACCCCTGTCCTCTTCCAGGCACCGCTTCCCCATCTGCCTGCACTTATTTCTCCTCCTACTCCCCTTCTCTTCTCCTTCCTTACTTCTGGGTAACCTCATCTGCCAGCAGATACCCCGCTGCTCTCTCCGTGGAGAGGATGCACAGACCGACCTCTCTGCTGCAGACGTGTCTCCTTCGGCCCAAGCTGAATTCTCCATCTGCCTTTTACTGACATGTCCCGTGGTCAGCTCCAGCTGAGACAGATATTGCTGCCTCTCTCCATCACAGTGGAGAACACCACCATCCTGCCCCCCACCTCAGGCCTGTGCCCTGGGCACCTTCTCTGACCCTTGGTCCTAACCCCCGGCTAGGTCTTGCAGGGCCCTTCTGCATCACGTCCCCCAGACACAGCCACATGCCCGATGAAAACGCTTTTGCCTCTTAATGCCTGCGACACCCTTTCCCTGGCCCTGGTGAGCCCGTGCATTAATTCTCATCTGTGCCCAGCACCGTTCATTGTAAGTGCATGACTTGGGCATATAGTGGGTACTCTCAGGGGGGGATTCCCTGCTAGAGATGTGCCTGGGGAGACCACCGGCATGTTGCTTTTGCCTTGAGAAATCCCAGGCTGTGCAGAAAGGGCAGCACGAGGCTGAAGCACCACTTGAATCCTTCATCAGTCCTAATGAGGTAGAGCTTAGGGGGGCACATAATGGGCCTCAGGGCTGGCTTTCTGCCCAAGCAAAGTCCAGGCTGTAGCCCTGTCTCTCCCGAATAACTCTGCTGGGGAAGCCAGGGCTCGGGGACGAACAAGGCTTTCTGCTATGGGAGGAGCGGGAGACTCCATACGCAGGCATTTTCTGGTTGGTCTCTAGTCTAGTCTCCGAGTCCCAGCCTCCTTGCAACCAGGACAATGTCCCCCTCTGAGCTGGTTCTTCGAGGGTTGCCATTGAGTGCTGCCTGGTGCACTTGGCTCGCGGGCTCTCGTGCAGACAGGCGTGCAACGCATAAGCCAAGGTGCAGAATTGGATTGTGCATGGACTTGTAGGGGGCACTCACCAGAAAAGCCTATGCAGAGGGTGCTTTCCCCCCTGAGATGTGGGATCCAGAGCCCCGTAGCCCTGTGCTACCCAGATAACCTTCAGGTCCCACCTGGTTTTACTTGCATGAGGTCCCTGGCACTTTTCACACCAGTAGAATAAGTGTCCTCCTTCCTCCCTTCCTCATGAGGTTTTACTTGCTCACCCCCTCTCTGAAACTGTGTCCTGCTGTGCTCCATCCCAGAAGTAGCTGCATTTCAGTGACGAGCAGCATGACTTTTATGCGTGAGATGCACAGAGCACTTCACGATCCAGTTAGTTGCAAGGCGCTGCAGGACTACATCTTTATTACTCATTAAGCTGCCCCGACTCCTGGCACAAAAGACTTTAGAAAGAGGTCCCTCTGGGAAAGTGTGACAAGGTCGTCTCATTGCTCCCCAGTTGACATTCGAGAGATCAAAGAGATCCGCCCAGGGAAGAACTCCCGGGATTTTGAACGATATCCAGAAGATGCTCGGAAACTGGACGCCGCCATGTGCTTCATCATCCTGTATGGACCCGATTTCAGGCTGCGGACTCTCAGTGTGGCCGGTCAGTGCTGGATGAAGGGCGGGTGATGAGAGACATCTTCACTTTTCCCTGGGGGGTTGCAAATGTTGAGGTCTCGGGCACCTGGGAGCCCCAAGAGCTTTCCCAACCATCTCACCCCTGGTCTCAGGGAGAGGATGGGCAGCAGCCGTGGAAGACAGTGGGACATGGCCACACAGGCTGGGAGAGAGGGTCACAGGGCAGGGGGGAGACAGGACACTTCCCCCAGCAGTTCCAAGCCAATCTTTCTCCTTGCACGTCCCTCCCGCTTTTCATCGGTGTAGCAATGCAGATTTTAGGCTGAAATTAGCTCGGTGAGTACTGAAAGAGAGAAGCGGATGTGTCTAGTCAGTATGAAGCAGAGCATCTCCTAAACCCTGCAGCCCCAATACCCCTGAGCTCAGGAGAAGAAGCTGCCTTTGCAGCCCAGCCCCACCTCAAGTCATCTCCTGCCACCTTGGCCTGACTTGTCCCTTCTCCGCCCGCAGCCTTCTGCGAGGAAGACGTCAGCCTCTGGATAGCGGGCCTGAACTGGCTGGTGACAGACACCCAGAAAGCCCAGACGCCGCTGCAGATTGAGAGGTAGGGGCAGGACTTGGGATCCCCCGGACCTCGGCTTCGAGCTCCCACAGTCATTCCTGAGCGGGGCTGGCTACAGGGTGTCTCTGGGGGCACAGGGAAGTGAAAGGTGGGGAAGGGTCTGTTTGCATCAGGTCCGATTTGGGGCCATGCATTTACTAATCCTAAAGAGCACCAACGATCCGGAGGGGCCCAGAGGTGCTACCAGTTCTCCATGAGGCTCCGTCTCCTGCGGAGAAGGCCCAGCCTGGTCCCCCAGCACTTGAGGGGACCCCTGGCTCCAAGCTGACCCTCTTCTTCTCTGTTCCCTTGTTAGGTGGCTGCGGAAACTCTTTGATGGGATGGACAGGACGAGAGAAGGCAGGTGAGTGACGTCCCTGCTCATAGGAAACTTTCCCCCCTCTACTCCCTGGAGCAAAGAGTTGGTCAGACGAGGCCAAGGAGAAGAGACCCTCATCTCACCCAGATGAGCAAGGGATCTGGGAAGAGGAGTGGTCGCCCTTTAGGCACAGCAGCTGACCCCTCGCATCCCAATCCCTTATGCAAGCTGGCTCAGAAAGGCTCATTTCTCTGGGTCTTCATGCCCTTGCCATCAGCAGCCGATGCCCCAGTGCCACCGCTCGAGCTCTCTTTTAGAGCCCCCGTTAGCATCACCAGGAGCTTTGCATGTGTGAAGGCAGCAGGACAAAGCCTGGTTCTCCCCTGGGGCCATCTGGGAGCCAGATCTAATAGCTCCTTGGGAGCCAAACAGGAATGAACAGAAGCCAGGGAAGTGGGACAGGGCTGCTGGACAATAAAGGAGCCATGGGTCAGCTGGGGCAGGAGGGGAAAAGAGAGCAAGGTTTTCCGTGTTGCTTTATCATGAAATAATTATCATGTTGCTCCTGCAGAGCGGGGCCCCTGCACCATCGGGGCCCTGCTCTGCCCGAGGCGCTAATGAGGAGCAGCAGCAGGGGGTGGAGGGAGACCTTTTGGCCCCACTGCGTGCCGTAAACAGGACATCAGGCAGGAAGCAGGGGGGGTCTGTCCAGGAAGGGGGCAGGAAATGATGCAGAAAACGGGACGAGAATGGGAGGAACCATCGGCTCTTTGCAAAACAGGGCGATATCCTCCAGCCGTCGTGGTCTTGCTGGCTGTGCAAGGCCGTCTCAGGCTCGCGGCAAGGGGGAAAAGCCCCCAGAGAATTGCTGCAGGGGTCCCCAGGGCATCCTGCCTGCTCCCAGCTCTATCAGACTCCCATGGAGGTGATTTTATCGGGCGCGTTGCATCGTGCAGCAAAGACTAGCTGGCAAGGCGTTCCTCATAAGTCATGGGGAGCCTGCAGGGCTCAGCAGATGCCCAGCACGTCCCAGGATCAGGCCCTTAATATGCGAGCATCCCCGGTCTGCAAGTCACCGGCCAATACAGGCGGGCTGGGGCAGCTCTGAGCACTCAGGGAAGTGGGGGGGCTCCCTCCTTCCTGCGGCTCCTTTACCGTGGCATGAGTTGACCTGGATCTTGGGATCTCCAGCTGAGTATACACGCAACTCACATCGGGGCTGGGCAGGAGAGAGAAGAAAACTGCCTTTCAGAGCAACACAGCTACCCCGATGCAAGTGGTAGCATACGGCAGGTCAGCTCTGAGCCCATCCCAGCTGCCTCTTGGCGAGGAGGAGGTCTGTGACCAGCACCATGGTGCCGACCAGGCCTTCTGGGGCAGACGAGGTCTCGTTTTGGAGGATCTCACCCAGGCCTTTGAAATCCCAGGAATTGCACTGAGTGGCTGTTGGGGAGGGGAGGATGCCGCCATCTCCTGTCGGAAGTTGGCAACAGGCTGACAATGGATGGCTGGGCTGAGTGCTTAGGTTTGGCCAAGATGGGCATTTTTTCTAGTTTTTTCCCTGATGGGTATTTTTTCGGATTCCCGTGATGGGTATTTTTTTGGATCGTTTATTCCATGATAAATGGAGCTCGGGGCCTGCCTGGCCCGCGTGTGACCCGGGGATGGATTTCGCGACAAGTTTCCAAAGCGAAAAAAGATGAAGGGAAAGGTCAGAAGCCCCCAAATGGCTGGTTTCAACCTTCCTGACATGGATCGTTGTGATCCTTTGGGCTAGATCCTTTGAGCTAGCCACTTGTGGGTGGAAGATGTGAAATAGCTGACATTTCCACCCTATTTTGGTCCTCGAACGGTGGAAAGGCAGTGAGTAGACCAGGCCACGGGTCAATTTGGCTGCGGAAATGGCTCCCCTGGGTACTAAACTCACCATCAACAACGTTAAGACAAATATCAAGATATCCGAGAACTTGCCAGGCTCCAGCTGGGACCAGGCAGACCAGTGATTTCATGGCTTGGTGGTCAAGCGGGGATAGCCCTTGAGTGCCAGTGTCTGCCCTGATGCCTACTGAAGCCCATCGTGCCACATGGAACAGCCCCAACCAGCAAGACTGACCAAAACCCACCCCAGAAAGCTGATAGCCTTGCGGTTTGGGGGCTGCCTCGCGTGTGAGGAGCCCAGGATCAAGTCCTTGCTCTGAGCTGGCCAAAGAGACGATCTAAGCCCCGATCTCCCGTGTCCAAGCAGAAGACAACCATCTCCTCCATTTTGTGACCGACGACCAAATCCATCTGTGTGGTCAGACCTTAGCTTCCAAACCCCATTTGCTTTTATGAAAAAAGGTGCAAAAGGTGGACAAAACAGCTTTCTTGGCCTGCCAAAAAGTCCGACACCCCCTCCCCCTGCCCCCGTTTTGAGACAACGTGAAATGAATTGCTTTCTGATCTTCCAGCTTGACCACCAAGCCATGAAATTGCTGGTTTGCCCGGTCCCAGCTGGAGCCTGGCAAGTTCTCAGATATCTTGATATTTGTCTTAACATTGTTGATGGTGAGTTTAGTGCCCAGGGGAGCCATTTCTGCAGCCAAATTGACCTGTGGCCTGGTCTACTCACTGCTTTTCCACCGTTCAAAAACAAAAATAGGGTGCAAACATCAGATATTGCACGTCTTCCACCCACAAGTGGCTCCCAGGGGCATTCAAGAAAACCCAGTGAAAAGCATAAGCACAATAAAGTGTTTGTAGATGCAACACACACCTCTGCTAACCTGAATGCCCAGCCGGGGAGGTGGGTGGGCAGCCTGGGCTGGGGATTCAGGGTTCAAACCAAAGACTTGTAGGCAGACGGACGCATGCCCCCCACGCAAATGTGCTGGGGATGTTTATTTGCGGGCCTACAAATCTCTACCGTGCCATCAGCTGTTTGGGGTGTCTTTGCTCATCCCAGGCACGTGTTAAACCTCAAAGGAAAACCTCTCTAGATCAAAGACTGCCCGGCAGGCCCCCCCGAGACAGCGAGCTCCCAAGGCTGTGCCCTAGGTCCCTGGCCCTGAGCCCAGACTATCCACATGCCTCTCTGCAGCCTGACTCCTGCTTTGTGTGCCTTGCAGTATCACCGTGAAGGATCTCAAGGCCATGCTGCCGCAGGTCAACTACCGGGTGCCCAACATGCGGTTCCTGCGGGACAAACTCGTGGTAACAGCCCTCCCTCGGTTTTTGTCCTCCAACCCATCCCCCTTCACACCCTCCTGCCCCCTTCTCCCTTCTTGGGTGGGATGGAGGAGGAGTAGAGCCGTCTCGAAATACCATCGGGGTCCTCAGAGAAGGCCCTAAACTCCCACTGGATCAAAGCTTCCTGAGGATTTGAACCACCCTACAGGTTTGAAGAGGGCTTTCCCACAACTGGGGTTTGACAAACCCAGCAAAAGGGGTTGAGTTTATTCTCCCCTTCCCTGCCTGCTCCTCCGCCTTGCTCTGTGCTTGGGGTACAGCTGGATAGAAACGCAATGAGCTTCCTGAGAAAGGTTGTCAAAGGGTCTCTACAGAAGCAGCTTTGTTGTATTTCCTGCCCCTCTCTCGTGCTCCCTGCTCACACTAATCTGGGAACAGGATCTTATGGCCTGTCGTCACCAGCTCAGTCTGCCTTTTCTCCCACCAGGAAGTGGAAGCCAGGAACGAGATGTCCTTTTCTCACTTCACCCAATTCTACAAGAACCTGATGTTCGATGCTCAGAAATCGGTAAGAGGCCCGGACCTGCAGAGACCCTGCCCGCCCTCAGGAGACCCTGCCGCTGTATGCAGATGTGAAGGCAGCCAGATGTGAAACCGGGAATTTTGTCCCAGACCCCCTGTGGGGTCTGGACCTGGCCAGTTTTACCGAGTCACAAATGGTCGCAGTGGGAGCTTCACATAGGAAAAGTGTCCCCAGCCTGCAAATATCAGTGGGTGGCTCTGCTTGGAGGGGCCTCGGGAGGGCATGCTGTTGCCCGTTTCCATGAGCGGTCATTTCATCGCATGCCAGTGGGTACGGCATATGGAGAAACAGCCTCTCTCAGCCAGCGAGTGCCCTAACAGGGAGATGGGACAAGCTCGTTGGGTTCATTAGAGGATCCAGGGAGGGAAGACAGCTGCTTTGGGGGGCACGGGCATCCTGCTGAGCCCTTTTGCCTGATGCGTGCCCAATGTCTCTGATGAAGTGCCTGTGCTCTCCTATTCCCAGCTGTTTAACCAGCCTGTTTCACCCGTTTCAGGTCATCGAGCAGCTGGAGCTCTCCTTTCCCCTACGGTGAGTACACAGGCTTTTCACTGCCCCCTTCCTCTCCCTCCCCGGGTCAATGAGACCCCCTGCCCGCCCAGGGCACTGGCCTTACAACCAGCCTCATCCTTGCATGTGTGAGAGACACCCAGAAGAGACATCTCCTTACAAGCCCAGCCCTGTCGGCCCCCCACAGCAGCACCCAGCACCACAGGGCTCAGCTGGACACACTAAGCTGGACATGAGGACTCTGTCCCTGTCCCTGTCCCTGCCCTGTTTGCACAGGCACTGGCAGTGAGGTCCAGCCTGGGAGCGGAGCAAGTGTCTGGGATTCAATGAGTTGCCCCCACCTGCCCCATCCCAAGATTGAGCTCTCAGGCGTGTTAATATAACACCTGAGTAGCAACCGGGGCTTGACGCTGGCCCGCTGTCACTGAGCTGCAGGGATGGGTGGGACGAAGCGTTGGGCGCACCCAGCTTGCCTGACGGGCTCTCTGCACCCCCAGCAACGTCGACCGGCCGGAGCTGTGCCAGATTATGCTGTACGACTTCCAGAAGTTCCTGCTGTACGACCAGAAGGTACGTGCCGAAACAGGCACCCGGCAACCCCTGCACCGGGGGCAGCAAGCCCTTCTCCCCTGCCCGGGGCACTGGCACTGTCCTCACGGCCGCTGGCCAGAAATCAGAGCAAGCCTCGCCGCTGCCTCGAGACACGCGCAGCCTACGGTCGGTCATTGCCATCCAGCCGATGTTCAGGTCCACGGGTGACATGAGTTTGGTGGCTCTCTCCCTCACCCGGTGGCACATGAACCACCTCATCCCAATCTCAGCAGAGAAAATGAGCCCAGCGCTCTCCGGGAAAGGTCAATGGGAGAGGGACACATTCCCTGCCGCCACCCCGGCTCTGCAGGAAGCCGAAGCCAAACCGATCCAGACTAGAAAGAAGCTGCCCCACGTTAGCAGGGACAGCAAACAAGCAGGAATAACCAGGGGAAAAGGCAGTTCCCTGGGAAGGAGGGAGCCCTGGGCTCCCAGTACACTTTATGCAGCATATCCAGTTGCTATCGAATGCAAGTGGCACACGCAGCCCCTTGCTTTTTCTCCTTCGGCCTCACCGCCGCTCCATGGCTCAGCTCCAGAGAAGGGGCCCTGAGCTGAACCCAGGGGTTAGGGCGCTCTTCCAGAAAATGGGAGCTAGGGGGTCAAACCCAGGTTGCCCACTTGTTGAATAAGTACCCGCGTCCCTCAACCACTGGGTAAGACCTCGCTGGGGCTGAGCCCTGGTCTTTTCCCTGCAGATCAGGCTGGCGGTGCAGCCATGCGTGGCAGTCCTAGGTAGGGTCCTGCCTTATGTCCCTGGGGTGCTGAAGCCACCGGCAAGATGACGTGTGGCTCTTGGGCCTTCAGGTCTGAGCCTTGACTGATATTCAAGCCTCTGGTGCAGCTCCTCTGGTAACACTACCCTCTGCAATCCCCTCTCCAGGAGCCCTGGGCCAACGACGTCGGCAAGGTGCGGGAGTACATGTGTGGCTACCTCCGGGACCCCTGCAGTGACATTTCAGAGCCCTTCTTCCAGCTGGATGAGGTAGGTGGGCCTTTACCCAGCCCCGTGGTAGAAATTGTAGTGCCTTGGCCAGACCTCAAACTCCTACTTGGGAATGATGCCGGCTGGGGTAGGGAGAGGGTGTGTCTTGCATGTGTGTGTAAGTGTAAAGTCCCAGGCAGCACACCTCTTTGGACCAGGGAGCAGCTTGTGCCAGGCCAGATCAGGCCGTATAGTCTGGTATTGCAGCCTGACCCTCACGTTAGGCTGGTGCATGGTGCTGCACATCTGGGAGACGACTTTCCTTCCTGACCCTTGCAGGGGGATCTCTTTGTGCTCTGAAGCATGAGATTGGATTGTCCTCGTTGAAGGGACACAGCCACTGCTTTGCTATTTATTGATCCTAAGATCCCGCCAGAGCATGTGACCTTGCGCTGTCGCACATGGGAATGGTTGTAACGAAGGATGGGTCTGCGCCCCCCCCGCCCCCCATGCACATCTGGAGAAGACCCCCTCCCAGACTCCCTGCCTCTGGCCCGTCCCCAGCTGTTACACTGAAGTCACTGGACCATCTCCCCTGGATCATCCTCCACTCTCCTCCACCATCTTCCTCCTATTTCTGTTAGCGCTTGGGCCCAGCGCCCCGTCTCCCAATCTTGCCTTGGGCTGAATCCCTGCATCCAGGAGCCCACCCCTGCGTCCGTGACTCTAATCAGCTTTCCTTCCCTCCCCAGTTCCTGACATACCTGTTCTCCAAGGAGAACATGGTCATGGACTCCAAGTATGAGCGGGTGGTCCCGGAGGAGATGAACTACCCCCTGTCCCAGTACTGGATCTCCTCCTCCCACAACACGTAAGAGCCAGGCATCATCCCCGTCCGAAGGAGCCCCGGCTGGGTGGGGGGAAGCTAAAGCAGCCCTCACCCCCTCCACCCCTCTGCCAGCACTGGGGACCCTTTCCTCTAGCCTATGAGCTCCTGAAGGCCTCTGGCTTGGATGTCATATTGAGTAGGGGGGCAGGGGCTCTCATTCATCTTCCCTGGGCTTTCTAGGGGAGCATCTCTGCCTCTTCCATCTAGAGTCTAGGGACTTTGGAAAACGAGACTTAAATATAGATCAGATGCTTGCTGCTATTCATCCACCTGCTTCCAGTGAGTTCAGCAGGGCTAGGGCAGCCTTCCCCAGGTGGCATGTAGCCCAGGGACTCCAAGGAGGTCAGAATAGCCAAGAGAGACCAGGGGGCACGTGGGATCCAGCTTCCTCTCCTCGTCCAGGTGCTTGGGCACCTCTAGACACAGCTTGGCCCTTCAGTCCCCCACCTTATTCTCTTTGCAGGTACCTGACCGGGGACCAGTTCTCCAGCGAGTCCTCGCTGGAAGCCTACGCCCGCTGCCTCCGGATGGGCTGTCGCTGCATCGAGCGTGAGTGGCTTGATGCTGGCCTGGGGGCTGGGCTGGGGCGATGAGCTGGGTCAGGCTGAGTCCCGGCTGCTGTTTAGCTGGGAGGCCTCTACGGTACTCCTGGGAGTGGACCTGGAGATGCAGTAGGAAGCGCTGCTTCCTCTGAGCTAGCCCTGAAGCCCCATTGCCACCAGCATCCATGTGACATGTGAAGCCAGGTCCCCGAGCTGTAAGGCTCCCCAGGCATTTCTACCAGCCTGAGTACCCTAACCCCGTTCAGTGAGGGGGGTCGTGCTGCTTCTCCACTTTCCAGCCCTGCACGTTGGCGCAGTGCCTCTGCACTGCATAACCACTGGCCGTGCCCCCCACAGATGTGGCCCTCGGGATGCTTGGCCTGCACATCCCATTGGGACCCGGTGTGGGGGAAGCATGCTCCGGGCACCATGGGCACCTAAGGGTTAACCAAGGGGGTGTCAGCTCCCAGCAAGTGCCCATTGTCTGGCATGACACAGGAATACCACAGCACCCCCTTCTGGCCAATGCAGATGCTGCATCCCGGGCTCTAGGGGCGGTCATAGCCATCCCCTGTGGTAGCCGTGTCACGGCCCCGTACGAACATGCAACGGGAGAATGATCACATGCATGACCGTGTTAACCCTTGAATTGTCTCTGCCCACAGTGGACTGTTGGGACGGTCCGGACGACCTGCCAATCATCTACCACGGCCACACGCTCACCTCCAAGATCAAGTTCCTGGATGTCCTGCACACCATCAAGGAGCACGCCTTTGTGACCTCGGAGTAAGGGCCATCCCTTAGGGTTACTCACCTGGGGGTCTGTGTCACTCTTCACGAAGTCTGGAAAGAGTCCAGCAGAAAGCACCAAAAATGCTTAGGGACCGGGGAGACAAGACATACGAGGAAAGGCTAAAAGTAGGGTTATTGATTCTGGAGGAGAGGGTGGGGTGGGGTTGATAACAGTCTGCAAATCCCTGAAGGGCGATGACAGAAAAGATGGAGATGGGCTCCGAGTTCGTGGGATGCCCTTGGCCCCCAGCCCTGCCCTCGTTCAAGCCCATGGGAGTTTTGCCCCTGACTGCGCTAGGGCTTCAGACCATAGGTCTGCTCCTCTCTCGGCCGCCCCCCTGAGAGGTCAGCCCTGTCCTCCTCCAGGTTCCCCATCATCCTCTCCATCGAGGACCACTGCAGCATCGTGCAGCAGAGGAACATGGCCTCCCACTTCAAGAAGGTCTTTGGGGACATGCTGCTCACCAAGCCGGTGGACATCAATGCGGACGAGCTGCCATCGCCCACCCAGCTCAAGAAGAAAATCCTCATCAAGGTGCGGCACTAAGAGCCCGGATCTCTTCCCTTCGCCCTGCATCTCAGACTGCACAGGGGGCTGTGTCCGGTTTTGGGCCCCCCGCTACACAAAGGATGTGATGTTATGATCCCAGGCAAGCAGGTGGTACCAGAGCTCCAGCCTGGAAATTTCATAGCATGATGGGATGAACTTCCCCTGCTCCAGCTCTTCCGCCTGCCTGCTACACCTCTAAGGGGCTTGGGAACCTGCCAGCCCCATGCAATTTAAACCATGGTCCCAGGCTCTCCTAGCTAAAGCAGCCAGCAATTAGGGAGAAAACCCAGGACACTGTCCCAGATGATCCCCAGACCCCGGGACAGGCGGGCGTTTGCACCACTGCTGCTTCCCCTTGCTGCAGACAGGCAAAGCGGTAATGCTGATTGCAGGCCAGCTGGAGATAAAAGTCTTGTTTCAAGAAGGTACCTTTTATTAGACCAACTAAGAAATAGCCACCAAAAAAAAAATCTTTTTCTGCAAGCTTTCAGACACACATGCCCTTCCTCAGGGTCAGGGAAATTACAGATGGTAAAAAGTCCCCATAAGTAGAAAACAAACTTCATTTTTGCACAGAGGAAGCTGAAGAGGAAGCTGAAGCTGAAGCTTTGTTTTGCAGCTGCTTAGTTGGTCTAATAAAAGGTATCATCTCTGAACCAAGAGTTCGAGAGTTTTGCATTTCTTCTTTGTCTCAGCCCAACACGGCTACCAAATGCATCCCTGTTTCAAGGAGAGCGCGGGGACGCTGGGTCACAGCCCCAAACTCGAAGACTGCAGGGAAAGTGCAGGGGGGTCGATCCTGTGGCTCTCCCGGGGGTGCTTTTCACTGCCAGGTGCACTTGTTTGCCTGCGGTGCCGTAAACTCAAAGAGCAGCAGCCCTGCGCCTGGAGCCAGTTGTTAACAAGAGGCGACACCAAGCAGTGTGGTTCCCCTAAATGGTTTCTGCAGCGCGTCCTCCCAGGGGCTCGTACCCAGGGCAGGGGCCGGTGCAAGCCCTGGGCTCGGGCCCTCGCAGTAATTTGCCTCTGCTCGTTTTCACTCCTGCTCCCCAGCACAAGAAACTGGTGGAGGGAAACCTCTATGAAGAGGTCTCCACGGCCAGTTACTCGGAGAACGACATCAGCAACTCCATCAAGAACGGCATCCTCTACCTCGAGGACCCCATCGACCACGTACGTGCCTCTCTCGCCGCACTTCTTCTCCCAGCAGAGGGTGAGGGTGAAGAAGGGCGCCTTCATCCCCCAAGGAGCCCCGACCAGGTCTTGTAGGGAAGGACGTGGAGCAACCCCCCAAGGGATTGGGGGTTTCCACCCCCCGTGGGTCTCCAGCAGGGCTTGAGCTTACTCATTGCTGTGGGAGCTGCCTCCACTTCCCGGTAGCAGTACTAGGTTGTTACCCAGCACTGGTGCCACACGCCTGCAGCCCTGGCTTGCTCCCTGCAGCCTCCTCGGGGTCCGGGTCTGACGCCGCTTTCTCCTCGGCAGACCTGGAGCCCACATTACTTTGTCCTGACAAGCAACAAGATCTACTACTCGGAGGAGACGTCGCGCTACCAGTTCAACGAGGACGAGGAGGAGGTGGAGCCAAAGGAGGTGGGCGCGGGGGGAGGAAGGCGTGCGCAGGATCGGGGCCCCGAGGGCGCGTGGCTGCGTGGCTCTCCGGCTAAGCAGGGATAGACCGAGGCAGTGGCTGGAGCTGTCTTGGGGAGCAGCCCTGCCTTTTTGGACGCAGAACCGAAGCCCTGGCCACTGCCGGCCATGCAGCGGCCCGTGGCGCTTCTCACGAGACACGGCGTTCGCGTCCACGTGCTGTCGTATTGCAACTGGGGCAATTCACCAACTGTGGGTTTGGGAGCCTCAGCGCTTGGGTTGCTTTTCGGGGCTCTGTTGAAGCGTCGTTGTTGCCCCCTCCCCAGGGCACTTTGGACCGTGGCACTCAACACGTTGCCTCTCTCTGTGCGTCTCCTCCTGGTCTCGCTCCGGTCTGTCCCATCACCCCAACCCTGTCCGTCTCCCCCCTCTCCAGGAGTTCAACAACAACGAGCTGCACTTTACGGAGAAGTGGTTTCACGGGAAGCTGGGCGGGGGGCGCGACGGGCGCCAGATCGCCGAGAAGCTGCTGCACGAGTACTGCACCGAGACGGGCGGCAAGGACGGCACCTTCCTGGTGCGGGAGAGCGAGACCTTCGTGGGGGACTACACCCTCTCCTTCTGGTAGGCCCCTCATGCCCAATCACCGTGACCCCGGCTCCCATCCCTATAGGGGGGCACGGGGGCTCAGGGAATTGAGGACTTTCTCTCCTCCAGCTCCTACCCAGGGTGCCCTAAAGCCCCTAGTCTCCCTCCATCCTAGCACAGTCCCAAGCGAGAGCAGTGCCTAACTGCTCCAGGATCGGGATCAGGACCGTCACCGCGTTGTGTGTGTGTGTGCAGCGCCTAGCACAGAGGGGTCCTGCTCCAGCCTCCCAGCTGCCGGGCACTGCTGCGTGATAAACTATCAACAGCAACCGATAACGACCCCTGTCAGAGGGGAGAAAACCTTAGCCAGGAGGAGCTGGGCTTGGATCACGGCTCTGAGCCGACGTAAAGAGCCACAGATCTAGACAGTCATCAGCTGGGAGCCAGCTGGGGCCTCCCGTACCAAAAGCACCAGATCCCATGGCTGGGGTTAAAAAACCCTACTATTAGCTGTAAGTCACTGGCTGCTGCCATCGCTGGGACCTGCCGCAGAGAGCAACACAATCCCACGGGCTAGGGCTGCGGGCACGCACGGTGATTCCTGTGGGATAATTCACCCCAGAGCTTGCTCCCGCATTAGGAGTGGACACACAGCCAGGTCTCCCCTGCTGTAGGTGTGATTGCAGGGCGGCCACGGGGCGGCGGGGAGCCAGTTTGCATTGCAAACCAAGGGTCTTGTTACACGTGGTGCTTTCAGCTTCTCCAGTGCTGATCGGCTTTAGCGTTAGCGCGAGTTCGGAGCAGATGTACACTCGGTCTGCACAGCTGTGACTTGCCGTTCGAGGGCTGGTGAGCAGGGCCCAGGCTAGGAGCTATCGCTTGAGTTGTCCACATGGAGCAGGAGGGGCACTGCATCCTGGGATGCTGGAGGCCTGCAACTTGGGTGGCTTATCTCTGGGGAGTGGAACATGGATCAGAGATAAACCTACCCTTGAGTGGCGTAACTTTAAGACGCCTAAAGGGTGCTTAAAACTAGTTTACACGTCTGAATGTCCCCTGCCACCGTCCCCTGGGCACCTCTGGCTATGGACGTCTCGCCCCGCTGCAGGAGGTCCAACCGGGTCCAGCATTGCCGCATTCACTCCCGGCAGGAGGCCGGCACCACCAAGTTCTACCTGACGGACAACCTGGTGTTCGACAGCCTGTACAGCCTCATCTGCCACTACCGCGAGGTGCCGCTGCGCTGCAACGAGTTCGAGATGCGGCTCACGGACCCTGTGCCCCAGCCCAACGCCCACGAGAGCAAAGAGTGAGAGTTTCCCCCACTGCGGCCCTGCTCATCCGTGCTCTCCTGTCTCCATCTCCCCGGCCCTCGTGGTCCTTGTGCAGCATCTTCCTGTCCTGCCTCTTCCCCCTGCTGCTCCCATTCCTCCTTGTCTCCCTCCTAGACCTATCCTAGAGACATTAGAAACGGCCCCAAAAGGGTAACCAAAATGATCAGGGGCCTGGAGCAGCTGCCAGGCCAGGAATGAAGATGGAGGGGGGATAGAATAGAGGTTTATAAAATGGGTTTATGAAAAAAATGGTTTATAAAAGGGTTTGGACCGAGCAATCAGGGAACTGTTGTTCACAAAGTCCCAGAACACTGGCAAATGTAGGCGACAGGTGTAAAACGAACAAGAGAAAGGACTCGTTTATCCAGCGTGTAGTTAACCGGTGAGATTCATTGCCACGAGGGTGGTGGAGGCAGCTAGCACAGTCAGGGGCAACAAGGGCTGGGGTACCTTCCTGGGTGATGAATGGCTATTGCAGAGAATGGTTGGAGATGTTTCCTCTGGCCGCTGTAAATCAATAAATAGTGGATGTCAAGGTGGGTACTGAATAAGGGACAGATCACACTGCATGCACATGCAGACACATACACTCACATGTATGCACATACACACGTGTGCGTGCACACATGCACACACACATATTTGCAGACAAGGTTCTTTGGGTAAATGTGATATATTTTTATTAGACCAACTAAATAGTTGGAAAAAATGTTCTTTGCAAAGTTTCAGGCACAAACACCCTTCTTCGGGCATTGGAGAGAGTCTGCCTGCTCACACATACTTGCACACACACCTGCACAAACACAGCAGCACATGCAATAAAGCAGGCCTGACTCCCTCGAGGAGAAGGAAGTGCTGCACATACGCACATGTGTGCACACACATACATCTTCGACACACATGCACCCTTAGCCAAGGCTTTGTGCACCTAGCGTGTCTCTAGGGAGTGGAGTATCAGAGCCGTTTTGCCCCGCTCCCAGCCTCAGCCCCTTTGTCAGCGCTCAACAGGACTCATGGCTGGCACCCGTGCAGAGGTTAATGTGCGGGTCCTGCCCTCTGCTCTTCCCCGGCCCAGGTGGTACCACGCCAGCCTGACCCGCCTGCAAGCCGAGCACATGCTGATGCGGGTGCCCCGAGATGGAGCCTTCCTGGTGCGCAAGCGCAGCGAGCCCAGCTCCTACGCCATCTCCTTCCGGTGAGTGCCCCCCCAGGACCCCGGGCACCCACAGACCCAGCAAACTGGCTCATTGCTGGGCACAGGGCAGAGAAGCACCCGGCTTTTCCTTCTGTGTCCCAGGGCTGCTGGGAACTTGTCCTTCCAGGATGCTCACCCCTCTACGTCCTGGCAGCATTTCCCATGGGGCAGGTACCCTTGTAACCACCCCGGGGTGCGTCTCTAAGCTTCTTCGCCCTGCAGCGCTCTGCATTGCTGCTGCTGTGCATCATTTCTGCAGCAAGCAGAGCAACCCTCTTGCCAGTTTGCAAGACCTCCAAGAGGACATACTCCACCGCCGAGCTCACCCCCACCCCCTGTGCGTCCCGTCCCAGGCTTAAACCCTCTGGGTTGTGTTGCCAACAGGGCAGAAGGCAAGATCAAGCACTGCCGCATCCAGCAGGAAGGCCGCCTCTTCATGCTGGGCAGCTCGGCCGAGTTCGAGAGCCTGGTGGACCTGGTGAGCTACTACGAGAAGCACCCGCTGTACCGCAAGATGAAGCTGCGCTACCCCATCAACGAGGAGACGCTGGAGAAGATGGGCACCGCCGTGAGTATGGGGACAGGGGGCATGAGAGGGGCATTGCAGGCAGGACAAGGCTGGGCTCTGCCGTGGCTACAGGCATGGGTGGATCTAGGATTGTAAAAAGGGGGGTGCACAGGGTGAGGTGCATCATATATAAACCAACGCCTACTTTTCTCCGGTTATAACTGCACAAGAAGCTGTGTTACTAGGCTGGGGGGGCTAGGGCTGCATGATTCAGTTGACTCCCTCAGCACGACTAGAAATGCTGCTGTCGCTGCCAAGCTCGGGTTTTAAATTTTGGGTGGAGCAGGGATCAAAGGGTGGTTTGAATGCACCAGCATGCTTCCCCCATATCAGCCCCTGGACGTGGGTCCCCACAGGAGCGACAGGAAGGAGGCAACCTGGCCTCTAGCCCACAGACTGCTTGAGCGCAGCCCCACTGCTGAGGCGTGCCCCAGAGATGCAGCAGACCAGGGGCAAGAGGGGCTGGGCTGCAAATGTGGGTCTGAATGGGGCTGTGTGCACCAACCTGGACACAGAGCAGCACCGGGCGTGCACCCACAAGCACAACCCGGAGAGAGCACAGGTGTGCCGTGCTGTCACGTGCCACCTTCACCTGGGTCTTTGGGCCGTATGCCCTTCGATGTCTGCAATAGAGGAGCAGTGCGAGGGGGGAAGGACGTGGCTGAGCCCCTCACCACTAGGCCAGGGGTATACACCCCAGCTGCCGCTGCTCCCCCATGGCAGGACACGGCTTTCCCTGCCTTGCATGCCACATGGCTCCATTTGGGCACCTCCATCCCACCCCAGTCTCCTCTTCCCCAGTGGAGATGCTCTCAGGTCTCTTCCCCCAGCCCCAGAATAGGGAAAGGGGGAAGCAGGGGACCGCCTGCCCGCTTAACTCTGCTGCCCGGCCTTGCAGGAGCTGGACTATGGAGCCCTGTATGAGGTGCGGACCCCCCACTTCTACGTGGAGGCCAACAAGATGCCAATGGCCAGGGTAAGAGAGTGCCGGCCGGAGTCTGGTAATACAAAGACAAGGGGGCAGCGGGCTGCAAGTGTGAAGCAAGCACAAGGAAATACGTTTTCACGCAGCACGTCATTCACTTGTGGAACTCCTTGCCGCTGGATGCGGCGGAGGCCACGAGTGGGTTCAGAAAGGGATGGAGCAAATGGATGCAGGCGGGGCGCAGTGCAGGCTGTCAAACATTTTCCAGGACACTTTTATACTTCTGACTTCTGTCCTCGGACAGACCAGCCCTTCAGCTGAGCCCAACCAGGGGAAGGCTGGGCCAAAAGGGAGCTCTTTTCTGGGAAATTACAGAAGTTTGGAGCTATTACCTCCAGGGTGGTAAGGGCGACCATTAACAGACGTAGTTAGCCGTGTTTGTCTGAAGTTGAGAAGAAGGCAGGGCAGATTTGTACCGTATAGACTAACTAACCAAAGTGTGTGTACATGATAAATATATGTGGGGGGTATGTATATACCGCACAAGCTTTTGTGAGCTGAAGCTCACTTTGTCAGACCACTGGCAGCCTTGAAAGGGAAAGGGGGGTTTAATTGCTCACATAAATGGTCACCCAGCGAGACTATGAGGGGACCCCCCGGGATAGCCCGTGCTACCAAGGAGTGCCCCGCTGCCAGTCAGGAGGCATGTGAGTTGTTATGGCCACGGGCTAGAGAGCAGTTTCTTGGAGCTCCCCAATCAGACCGCATTGCGCTAGGGGCTGTACAAGCACAGGACGGAGAGCTGGCCCCTGCCTCAAACATCTGCGTGTAAGACAGAAGGCAGCTGATGGTGGGGGTACAAAGAAGTGATGAGGCTTAGCTTGATTAGCGTGAATGATTAGAGTGACAGTGCTGACTACAGCGTGTATAGAGATACTCGTGGCCAGGGCTCTCCAGGACTATCCCATCTATTCCTCTCTTCTACAAGCACTGTTTACATGGGGCTGGATGCCACGGGACAGGGACCTGGCTTGCAGTCCTTTGCAAGCTTCGCCTTGCAACTCCCACCCCAGGAGCGCTAGTGATGCCAGCCTGTGTCTCTGCTCTTGCCTAGTGCACGGTGAAGGCCCTGTACGACTACAAGGCGCAGCGGGAAGACGAGCTCTCCTTCTGCAAACAGGCCATCATCCACAATGTGGACAAGCAGGACGGAGGCTGGTGAGTGCCTGCTCCTCAGGCTGCTTTCAGCTGAGGCCTAGAGTGACCTGGGAAAGCCCAGTGCCAGGGGCTGGCTCCTCTCCTGACCCTGTCCTGAGGAACGAGTGAAAGAGGCATCCCTCATCCCATCGGGGCATGTCAGAGCATTGCAATCTTGGTGGCTAGGGGAGCCATGCAGTGTCTTAGCCCCTGGCCTGATTGAGGGGATGGCTCAGAGGCAAGTGGAGAGGTGAAGGCTTGCAGTAGCACACCTCGTTGGACATGCAGAAAGGATGTGGACACATTGGAGAGAGTCTAGGGGAGGGCAATGGAAATGGTTGTGGGGCTGGGGGACAGGACTGGTGAGGGGAGGCTGAGGGACCTGGGCTGATTGAGTCTGCAGAAGGGAAGACCGAGGGGGATCAAATAGCAGCCTTCACCTCCCTGCAGGGGGGCTGCAAAGAGGATGGAGCTGGGCTGGTCTCAGGGGGGCAGATGACAGGACAAGGAGCAATGGGCTCAAGTTACAACAAGGAAAGTTGAGGTTGGATATTAGGAAAACTTTTCTCACGGGAAGGGTAGTAAAGCACTGGAACAGGCTACCCAGAGAGGTGGGGGACTCTCCATCCTTGGAGGTTTTTAAGACCCAGGTAGACAAATCCTTGGCTGGGATGATGTAGTTGGGGCTGGTCCTGCTTGGACCTGATGTCCCTTCCCACCCTCATTTTCTACGACACCATGCCCGTGTCTGCCTGCCCTGGGGAGGAGGTCCCACGTCCTGGTCTTGTGTAGCAGCGACCTGTAGCTATAGCCCCAGCCCACAGCTGCGCAGGGGGTGGCTGCTGTCCTTGTCTGGCCTGCCAGCACTGCTGAGATGTGGTTTAATGCTCCTTTTCTGTCCCCCTGTTCCAACCATTCCCTCGACAATGCGTGCAGTGTGAACGCCCCTTACACCCCCGAGTCACTCTGCTTGCCTTGTTCCTGTGACCCTTTGCAGGTGGCGAGGAGACTACGGGGGCAAGAAGCAGCTCTGGTTCCCGGCCAACTACGTGGAGGAGATGCTGAACACGCAAGCGCCGGAGCAGGATGAGGCTGTGAGTGCAAACCCCCGTGCCGGCTCCACTCCCAGCCCCCAGGCTGCAGTGGGAGAGACCCCCTCAAGCTGTCCTGAACACGAGGGGTTAACTGTGTGCCTATGTGGAGGGGAGATAACTCAGCTGTATAGGTAACCCCACCCCTTCTGGGGCAACAAGGCCCCACTTTCATGCCATGCTGTTGGGGGAAAAGACCTCCCTGGTGTTAGTTTTAAACTTACTAGTTTCGTGCTGTGACCCCTTGTTCTTCTCTGGTGGGAGAAGGCAATAATAAATCCCTATTGCTTTCTCTTTGCGATTTAGTATTTTGGAAACCCTGCTCATGTTGCCCTTCGAGCATCTCTTTTCTAAACGGGTCTCATTAGTCTCTCCTCCTAGGGAAGACCCTCCGTGCCACTCATCATCCTTGCTGCCCTTCTCTGCACCTTCTCCACTTCTCCTATCTCCTTTTGGAGGTGCAGGGACCAGGGCTGGGTGCAGGATCCAAGGTGTGGCTGCACCAAGGGTTTCTAAAGGGGCATTGGGAAGGGAGGGTTCAAATAGCCTCAGTTCTGGCGACTGTGGCCACCTGTCCTCACTGCCCTGCGCTCGGAGCTACTGCAGATACAGCAAAGGCAGAAAGCAGACGTCTCCAGGTGACCTTTCCTCTGTCCCTCTCTTCCAGTCAGCAGAAAACAGCCCCTTGGGGAATTTCCTGAAAGGCTTCATTGACGTCCCGTCCTGCCACGTAGGTGAGTGTCGGCGTCCGTGGCTGGAGGAGCAGGTAGATTGCACGTGCATCTTTGGGAGGAA
>NW_017728992.1:208863913-208864859 GCF_001723915.1 Gavialis gangeticus
CGTCCCGTCCTGCCACGTAGGTGAGTGTCGGCGTCCGTGGCTGGAGGAGCAGGTAGATTGCACGTGCATCTGTGGGAGGAAGCACTGAACCACGGGGTAGGGTCGGGGGTAGAAGCCTCTTCTGTCCGTGTGCCCTGGGAAGAGACACCGTGAGTCGCTCGGTCAGGCGGGGGGTGAACTCCTCTCCCCGGTGGGCGCTGGCTGGGCATCGGGATGCTCTCATGCAATGAGGTCTGGTGGTTGTCAGCCCATCTCCTCCTGGTACAGCGAGTCCCACTGGGTTCCTGCTAGCAGGGGTGTAGGATGCCCCTAAAGCGAGGTCGGTAGGAAATGCCTGTGTCGCTCCCAGCAGAGCAGGTCCCCATCTAGCCAGGCGAAGACTGGCTGCGATCACGCTCCTCCTCGCCGCCCTGTGCCCGTCTAGACTCCGCTGTAAGGCTCTCCCAACTCATTGCATGTGTGGGCCCAGCCAGCCACGGACCCACCTGCCTGCAAACGAGCTGCCGTTTTGTTGCTCCCGCTTGGCGTGAAATGGAGCAGGGTGGAGCTGGGGGTTGAGATCCACGCCAGGCCTGGCTTTTCGGAGTGGCCTTTGCTTTGGCCTTGCAGCAGGAGGTGCTGAAACACCAGGGCACCCGCCTGGCAGTGCAGGGGCTGCGGCGCGGACCCCCGTGCGAGTGCAGGGAGGAAGATGAGCAGGCTGCGCCCGTGCTGGGGCCCAGGGCTGGACCGGCTGGTCATGAAGCATCACGAGCTCTCAGCCCCGCAGAAGGCAGAGGGCAGTAAGGGAGCTCAAGACCCCATGAGATGCGGGTTGGAAAGCTGCGTCCCTTCTGGCTTAGCTGAGTAGCAGGAAGGTCGGGTGAGGAGGCTCGGGCTCTCCGCTCCCTGTTTGCAAGCGACCGCTCTTAGAAGATGCTTGCTTGCTCTGGCCATGCCAGGGGAG
>NW_017728992.1:208869859-208875328 GCF_001723915.1 Gavialis gangeticus
GGAAGGTCGGGTGAGGAGGCTCGGGCTCTCCGCTCCCTGTTTGCAAGCGACCGCTCTTAGAAGATGCTTGCTTGCTCTGGCCATGCCAGGGGAGCCCCGCAGCCAGGCCAGCCCCTGGCTGTAGGTGAAGCCCCAGGGAGAGAAGCCATCCCCACCACGCCCCTGCCCCTAGCAGGTCGGAGAGCAGGCTCGTTGAGGTCTCCTCTGCTCCACAGAGCCATCCGTTGGGAATCTCTTCAAGTAAAGCCCCCCTCTGATGTCCTTATAGTTATCTCCAAAGACGGGAGGAGCTCCAAACCATTTGTCTTCACCATCCATTCCCAGCAGATGTCCCACCCGTCCCAGTCGCTGGACGTGGCCGCCGACACGCAGGAGGAACTCAACGACTGGGTGGCCAAGATCCGGGAGGCCACGCAAAACGCAGATGCCAGGGTGAGCGGAGGGAGCCGCGCGCCTGGCACCCCAGGGCTCTTTGCCGGCACTGGGAGAGGGGCCCTTGGGAGAGGAAAGACCGAGGTCTCTGGGCCCCGCTTTGGAGGTGCCTTGATGCCTGAGACCCACAGAGGCAGAGCATTGCCCCTTGGGGTCCCACTCTCATGCTCCAGCCTACCTTGAAGCACGGGGCCAAGACACAGGGAGCCAAGGGGTAGCCAATCACCCAATTTGGGGTCAGAAAGAAATTTACCCTCCTGGTCAGACTGGTATGCACTGGGGCGGGGGGTTGCCTTCCTCTGTAGCAGTGGGATGCAGACTCTGCCTAGGATCTCTTGAGTATATATTACTTTCACAATGATGAAGGGGGATTGTGCCCAAAAGCTTGCAATTATTTGCAAAAATCTAGTTGACCTAATAAAAGGTATCACCTCTGCCATGAGTCCCTATTAACACCCCTTGCAGCCTCAGGACATTAGCGGCTGCAATTCTCCTGCTTTACTTATAGCAGGATCAGGTGTGATGTCTGGTGCTGTGTCAGGGGTGACTGTGCCGTGTTGCTATGAGTTTAGATGATGGTTTGTCTGGGATGGTTTGGGCAGGGCTGATCCTGCCTCAGGCAGGGGTTGGACTGGACGTAACCTGTGCAGGTCCCTTCCAGCCTCTCTGCTCTAGGATGCTATGATGCACCCAGCATTTGAGGGGCACGGTCCTTGCACCCACCCTGTAAAGCCAATTGCAACTCCTTTCACCCCTACTCTGGAGCACGACCCATGAAAACTGAAGTTTCCAGTGTGCAGGGCTCCACCTGAGTGGCCCGCTGGCCCGCTCGGGGTGCTTGCAGTCGTGGTGAGATGTGCCTCTGCCTGGAAGGGAGAGGGCCTGCCCGCATGGGGCATGCATGTGTTTCACTGAGACCATAGTGAGCATGCCCCGAGGTGAGAATATGCTCCGGGCAGTCTCACAGCAAGGACTGCTACCACCTCCCAAGCCAGGTCTTGGCAGGACAAGGAGCAATGGGCTCAAGCTGCAGCAAGGGAAGCTGAGGTTGGATATTAGGAAAAACCTTCTCATGAGGAGGGTGGTGAGGCACTGGAACAGGTTACCCAGAGAGGTGGTGGCATCTCTCTCCTTGGAGGTGTTTAAGACCCAGGTAGACCAAGCCTTGTCTGGGATGATGTAGCTGGGGCTGGTCCTGCTTGGAGCAGGGGGTTGCACTAGATGTGACCTCCTGAGGTCCCTTCCACCCTCGTTGTCTGTGATTCTGCGATTCCAGGGATCTGGAGCTCCTCCTTGCTTTGCTACAACACTATAAGAGTTCAGTCAGCACCTGTTACCTTGCTTGAACATGCAGATGCTCCGGTTTTGAGTGCATTTAACATGTGCTAAGAGTCTTGTGCAGCCTGTGGGTCACAGGACCCCATCCTCCCAGCAAACTATCCTGGGGGGAGCAGGTGGGGGAAGGGGGCTGCCATGTGATACCAGCAGTGCCTTCCAGCATGGCCTGGGAGTGTCACTGTGGTTACTGCAAGGTCCAAGCAGTGACCTGAGCTCCTGTCTTCCCTTGTGCAGATGCAAGAGGGGAAGATCATGGAGAGGAGAAAGAAGATCGCGCTGGAGCTCTCCGAGCTGGTCGTCTATTGCCGCCCGGTGCCCTTTGATGAAGAGAGTAAGGTCCTAGCAGCAGCCGTGTCCCTACCCAAAGTCTCCAGGGGTGCTGAGTCTGCGTGGAAGGGCACAGGCCTTGGGAAGACCCTTCCCCATGCCCTCCCATCCCCAGCCCCAGCCCCGTTGACTTGCCGCCTCCAGCCAGCTGCAGCTCTCCGCTCCTGGGCTGAGCGAGAGGTGGGTGGGCAAAGGTTGCTGGAGGAGAGCCCAATGCGAGGCTGAATTTAGGAAGAAGCAGCTCATGCAGGAAGCTACCTGAAGCCCCCTCCCCACATGCCTGCCGCAGCCAGGCCAGGCCCTGATGCTCCCTGCAGGGGTTAGGGTCCCCCCTCGACCTGTGCTGACCTCCCTGCTGTCCTTGCAGAGATCGGCATGGACAAGGCCTGCTACCGGGACATGTCCTCCTTCCCCGAGACCAAGGCGGAGAAGTATGCCAACCGCAGCAAGGGCAAGAAGTTCCTGCAGTACAACCGGCGCCAGCTCAGTCGCATCTATCCCAAGGGGCAGCGCCTGGACTCCTCCAACTACGACCCGCTGCCCATGTGGATCTGCGGCAGCCAGCTTGTGGCCCTCAACTTCCAGACCCCCGGTAATCCCACCACCATTGCTAGGGTGGGGGCTCTCCAAGCCGTGTCCCAGCTGTCCCGGGCAATGGGAGACCCGTCCCTTCCCAGGAAGGTGATCCCACAGCTGAAGAGCTCTCCCATGCGAAGCCCCTTCCCCTGCAGGGTGAAGACCTTCCCGGCACCGAGTGCTCCCGCATTGCATCTCCTAGCTGCTATTCCACAGGAAAGATCTGGGAGTCATTGCAGACAGTTTGCTGAAAGCATCAGCTCAGTGCTCAGCACCTGTCAAAAAGGGGCAAACACCATGTTAGGGATTAAAAAATAGTGAACAAAACAGTGAGTATCGTCATGCCCCTTTGTAAACCCATGGGGCATCCACGCCTTGGATACTGTGCCCAGCCCAGGTCCCTGCACCTCCAAAAGGAGATAGAAGAACTAGAGAAGGGCAGCAAGGATGATGAGTGCTACAGAGAGGCTTCCCAAGGAGGGGAGAGTAATGAGGCCAGGTCTGCTCCATTTTGAAAAGAGGTGCTTGAGGGGGGACATGAGAAGGGTTTCCAACATACTAAATGGTGACGAGAAAGCAATAGGGATGTATTACTCCCTGTCTCTCACCAGACAAGGACGAGGGGTCGCAGCATGGGACAGGTAAGTCGTAAGTTTAAAACTGACACCAGGAAGTTCTTATCCCCGCAGCGCAGCATTCGAGGCTGGGACTTGTGGCCACCGGAGATGGTGGAAGCTGAGAGTTTGGTCAGGTTTGCAAAGGAATTGGACCCGTGCTTGGAGGGAAAGGGCATCAGGAGCTATGGAGTATGGGAGTGGGGGGCACGGCCTCTGCGTCAGACCTGCTGATCAATGCTGGAGGCTGCAAGGGAGAGAGGAACAGGGGAAAAACCCCAGTTAGACCCAGTCACTGTCCCTCCAGCCTCTGCTCTCTGCCCCTGTGTGACACAGGAGACCGGACAAGACAGATCTAGGGTGTGACCCAGCCTGTGGTGGCTCTTCTGTTCCTTGCAGACAAGCCGATGCAGCTGAACCAGGCCCTGTTCATGCTGGGGGGCCGCAGCGGCTACGTCCTGCAGCCAGACATCATGCGGGATGAGATGTTCGACCCCTTTGACAAGAACAGCCTGAAGATCGTGGAGCCCATCACCGTGCAGCTCCAGGCAAGGCAGACACTGGTTTATGCGGGGATGTGAGCCATGAGACCCCATCTCCTATTTGCACGGCCCAGCCCACCTCTCTGATACAGCCGCACAGCCCTGCAGTCAGCGGGCTTGGGGGGTAAGGGAGGGCAGAGCCAGTGAATGGGACCTGGGTACAGGTGCATCCTTCAGTGCAGTGGCCACTCCTCCAGGACAGACCGTGGACCCTGCTCTGGGACGATGGCAGAGGGAATCCCTGCTCATTATTAGCGGTATAGGGTCTCTGCCACACGGCTGAGCTGCTCTGACTGTGTCCCATGGATGCACACGTGCGTGCACACACACCCCTACTGCCTTTCCACCATCACGTGCATGTCCCCTGCTCACCTGCCTGCAGAAGGAGAGTCCTTTATTCCAGTGCCTCAGGCCAAGACCGTGACCTCCAAAGCTGTGAGGTAGGAGCCAGTCGAGCCCTGGACATCCTTCCAGGGGCCTCAGCTCCATGCCAAAGAGTTTCTGCCACCCAAAATAATGAGAAGCGATGTGCAATGAGGTGGGGGCTGGAGCTGGGGGCAGGGGATGCATCCAGTGCCTGGCGCCACTGCAGAAAAGGCTCCCTCCATGTCCCAAAATGATGGGAAGCCTTTTTCCCAGGGGCCCCGGGCACTGGATCCTGGCCTGGAGACCCGTGGGGGTTGCCCCACTCCCCTTCCCCAGGTGGGCACTGCCCAGCCTCTGCTGTCCCTGTCCCAACCAGAGCCCGCGGTGTCTCGGCCACACGTGCCTCACCTGGGGGGCTGGTGGAACAGGAGGTCCTTGGCGAGGAGAAGCAGAGCTGGTCCTGGGTTCCCAGGGGACCCCTCTCGCCTGCCCTGACCTCCCTCCTCCTCTTTGCCCCAGATCCTGGGTGCCCGGCACCTCCCCAAGAACGGCCGGAGCATCGTGTGCCCCTTTGTGGAGGTGGAGGTCTGTGGCTCCGAGTACGACAACAGCAAGAACAAGACGGACGTCGTCGGTGAGTGGCAGGGGGGTCCCCGTGGGCTTTGCAAGGGGCAGTACTGGGACCCCCTGTGCTCCCCGGGACGGGCAAGAGCTCAGTAGGGCCCTGCAGGGCTGGGGCTGAGCTAGCTGTAATGTAAGGGCCAGAGACTCGCCCAGGCAATTGGACTCGCTCTGGGGCTTCCCCCTGCCACAAACTGCCCGTGGCCTTTGCACCCCTCAACTTGTCCCCCTCAGCACTGCAGAGAGTGGGGCTCCTGCCCAGGAGCTCCCGGGGATGGGAAGGTCTACCAGAGGGTGTGCGCACCCCTGGTCCTCGGTGGTACATCCGACTGCGTGGCCCCTGCCGTGCCTCAGTTTCCACATCTCTGAAATGGGGATAATGGCTCCATGGCTGACCAGGCTCCCAGGGTAGGATACAAGGGTTAATTTGTTTGTCTCTCTCGCTCTCCGGCCCCTCTCCCTTCCCCTCTTGCCCCCAGCGGATAACGGGCTCAACCCCGTGTGGCTCTTCAAGCAGTTCGTCTTCGACATCAACAACCCCGAGTTTGCCTTCCTGCGCTTTGTGGTGTATGAGGAGGACATGTTCAGCGATCCCAACTTCCTGGCGCAGGCCACCTTCCCCGTCAAGGGCCTCAAAACAGGTAGAGGCGCCC
>NW_017728992.1:208875339-208876639 GCF_001723915.1 Gavialis gangeticus
CACTGCTACCCCTGCATCTAAGGATTTGGTGACCTGGTCAGCCCAGCCAGCAGGGGATCAGACTCCTGCCTGTCACCTAGCCACAAAGCTCTGCACTTCAGCAACCTTGTGCCCCAGCCAGCCCCTCGACCACCCAATGCCACCCTCTAGAGCCCAGGGCTGACCCCCTGTGCTCCCTGTGAGCCTAGGCCTGCCTCTCCAGACATTAGGCTACCACCACCCAGAACCCCAAGGCACCACCCACTGCCCTCCCCGCTGCCATCCCAGGCACCCTGGCCTGCCCCATGCCTGTGACTGGGGCACGCACGTGTGCAAATATGAGGTGTGAGCACCTGGGGTGCCAAGAGCCTCCATAATATGGGTAAGCATGCATGCACGTGAGAGCTTGCACTAGCGTGAGGCCGTGCTTGGGACACACGTGCAGTGGGGGGGGGCAGGAGCAGAGATGGAGGGGCTGCACCGAGCTGGCCAAGCTCCTACCACACCGGTGCTGCTTGCAGGCTACAGGTCGGTGCCCCTGAAGAACAGCTACACCGAGGACCTGGAGCTCTCCTCCCTGCTCGTCCACATGGAGATCGTCAATGCCAAGGTGAGTGCCCCTGGACGCGGCGCACGCACCTGCTGGGCCCCTGTTGCTCGTCTCCGACATCCTTTAGCCAGACTGGAATCGCAGGACAGCCAGGCTGGGAGGGCTCTTGGGAGGTCACAGCTTGTCCAGGCCCCTTCAGGAAGCAGGATCCTCCCTGTCTGCTTGTCCACCCTGCTCTGAAAAACACTGGGAACTGCCCTCTTATGCAGCTATCAGGCAGAGTGCCTGGCATCCAAAACAGCCCACCCTAGACCCACTGTGACCTTGCCCAAGGCCTTTCCTTCACTGTGCCTCAGTTTCCACATCTCTAAAATGGGCATAATGGCTGAATTGTTAACCAGGCTCACAGGGTGGGGCTCAAGGGTTGATTCAACCACACTGGCAGGAAAAGGCCGTTAGCTGGAGGGGTCACTTGGGACCAGGACACCGGTCCCCATCTTTGAGGCTGCACTGCAATGGGCAAACTCCTGTCACTCTGCAGCTAACGTGATGCTGAAAGAAGGTCTCTGGGGCTGGAGGAAGGGGCACACTCCCGGCACCAGGACCCCAGCTCTGTGCCCTGCTCAGGTCTCTTGCCCGGGCAGGCCGGATCTGCACCAGCTCCTGCTGTACTCATCTCTATTTCTCCGCGTGGCAGGAGGAAGACGACGAGAACCTGTACTCCTCCATCCAGCAGCTGCGCGACCGTGCCAACGAGCTCTCCAACCAGGT
>NW_017728992.1:208881639-208885881 GCF_001723915.1 Gavialis gangeticus
CACTCCTGGCACCAGGACCCCAGCTCTGTGCCCTGCTCAGGTCTCTTGCCCGGGCAGGCCGGATCTGCACCAGCTCCTGCTGTACTCATCTCTATTTCTCCGCGTGGCAGGAGGAAGACGACGAGAACCTGTACTCCTCCATCCAGCAGCTGCGCGACCGTGCCAACGAGCTCTCCAACCAGGTGTCCAGCTTCGAGCGCAGCAACAACTGCGACTCCCGCTACCAGCAGCGACTGGACGAGCTGCGGGCGGCCCAGGAGCGGCTCATGGAGCTGACCGAAGTGCGCAACCGGAAGTGAGTCCCGTGGGGTCTCTAGGGGACTCCCACCCATCGGGCTGGGGCAAGTAGGGCCTCGAACCCAGCCCCTTCCCCGCTGCCCTGCATGTCTTAACCAACCCCTCTGTGGTGGCAGAAGTAGGGCTTTTATCCATTCCTGAGACCAGACGCTGTAGGCAGCATAATCCCACAAGCGTCCCCTTTCTGCAGCGATACACACAGATTCACAGAGCAGCGGGGCTGGAAGATCGCGTCTAGCCCACCCCCTGCCTGAGGCAGGATCGGCCCTGTCCAGACCCACCCAGACAAATCCATCATCTAACATCTTAGCAAAACTATACAGTCAGCCCCGACACAATGCAACATCACACCCAAACCTGCCACGGGTAAAGCAGGGGGGACCACAGCAGCCAATGTCCTGCTGCTGCAAAGAGTGCCAATGGCCTCCCTGCTCTAACAGGGGAGTTGTTTCCTGACCTCCACCCTACACCTCCCTTGCTGCAACTTCAAGCCACTGATCAATCCCAGCATGTTGGAAAACGTCTGCCCCGGCTGTCTCCTCCCAGGGGCTGGGTCTGCCCCTAAGGCAGCAGCTCTCGACCTCGTTAGACTCGAGGCCTCCCTTAGAAAGTGGCACCTCTTAGTTTTCACTCATTTTCTTGGCTTGCGGAAAAATACTAAGAGCAACTTTTCAGTTGCGAAGAGCTCAGAAAGCCCACGGCAAAGTTCCTGTTTGGGTTGATCTCGGGAATCCCATTTGCACGTGGAGCTGCTATCACGGCATGGCGCCAACATGACACCCATGAAAGGATCCCGTGGGAACCCCCGCTTGAGAGTCGCGGCCCTTGGGTCTCGCTTGCTAAGGCCCTGCTTCCTGCCTCTCCCCGCTGCAGGCTCATGGAGAAGAAGAAGCGGGATCGGCAGATGGCCAACAGGCGCAACTGAGCCAGCCGGGGGGCCCTCCGCTGCGGGGGAGCCTGGGGATTCCCACCCCCAGGAGATCCAGCCCTCGATCCCAGCCATCCCCAGACAGTCCCCTCTTCCATCTAGCTCGCTGCCCGTCGCCCTGCATCAGTTGGGGGGACGAGACCTCGGCTGCAGGGATCACAGGACCCGGAGCGACCTGGGCTGGGTTTGGGAGCTCGGGAGCTGCCAGCACCTCCCCTGATGTAACACCCGGGTGTCTCGAGGGGCTCAGGCAGACACTGAGGATGCCGGGAGCAGCAGCCCTGGGGCCCAAGCCACCGTGCAGTCTGGATCTACTCCCACACCATCAGTTTTAGAGGCTTCCACCATCACTGGAGCGCCAGGGTGATAGGAGCAAGGCAGGCGGGGATGTCTCAGGAGGTCCAAAGCTCTCATTCCCTATGGGTCAAGCAACAGCTGCAGCTCTGCGGCGTCAGCTTTGCAGAGCTGCCTGGACCCTGGGGGGGGCCTCAGCAAGGCCAGGTTGAAAAAGCAACAGTCAGCTCTGGCCCACTCAAGTCCCCCCTCGCTTCCACGAGTTCTCCGGGTGCCCGGTGCTTGCTCCAAGCCTGGCGTTTGGCGCTAAGCGTCACGTGCTGCGGCCCCTTCTGCATCTTCTAGGGCCCTAGGACAGCTGTGACTCCCTGCCTCTGCTCAGATGGGGCCTGCAGAGCTGCCCCAGGGGCTGCGGTGACAGGCACGTGCTGTGGGGCAGGGACCGTGCCCCATCCCTGCCAGCCTGTGCCTGAGTGGCGAAGAGCAGGAGCCTCTAGGGCTGGGGAGGGCGGCTTTCCAGACCCCGCAGGAGCAAGGCAGGCCCCTTCCTTGCCTTGTGACATCCATGGGAATCCCAGCCAGGCGCTGCTCCTGGCTGGTGCCGTCCCTCTCCCACGTGCTTCCCACAACTTGGGGATGGGGAAGCTGGGAAAATCAGTATCATGAGCCCCGCACAAGGCACAGAGCAATGCTGGGATCCAACAGTGAAGGAGCGGTGGCAGGAGCAGGAGCCCAGCAGGCTTAACATGGCTCATTGTGCACACATGGGCCAGGCCCAGGACAGCACTGTGATGCTGGGCAGGCAGGGACCAGGGGCCCTGCTGGCTCCTGCCTTGCCTGGGGCAGGGACACAAACTGCCCTCGAGGTGGGGAGGCTGCACACTGTGCCCCCAGCTGTCTGCTCCGTGGGCTGGGGGCAGCAAAGGCAGAAGCGGGGCCACGGACGGAGCTCTCCAGGCATCCGGCAGAGCGGGAAGATTTGTCCCTGGAGCTCCCCTGGAAATAGCTGGGCTCCCTTTCTGCCACGTGTATGTAAGGCAGAGGGCTACGCGTCCCAGCCAGACACAGGCCGTGAGCAGGACAAACATCCTGCATGAGGTCAGGACAGGGGCTGGGAGGAGGTCAGGAAGGGGGGCTCAGTGTGCGGCAGCAGGGAGGTTACCCTGGCACTGGGCACTGGGTAGGAGAAGGAAGGGGAGGGGGGTCCGGCCAATAAAGGGATCAGTTCAGCCACGGTCCCTGAGTCCCAGCACAAGCAGCTATGTTCAGCCAAGCCAGCGTGTTCTGGGGAGGTACGGCAGGCAAGTTCATCCTCTGCATAGAGCTGCTAGGGAATAGCTGCCACCTACCACCCCAGAGCTGGCTGCATCTCAGGGAGAGCCCTGGCACGACAGCAGCGGGGATCAGGGCTCCGCTGCACAAGCAAGTGGTGACAGACTCTCCCTCTCCTAGGACCTCACGGGGACAGGGGAGAGAGAGGCACGGAGGGGGAAGGGACATGCCCAGGGGCACTCAGCAAGTCAGTGGCAGAGCCAGAAAGACCCCAGGTATCCTGAGCTCCCCCAGTGGTCCGTGGCAGCCCATTTAAACAGGAAACGGTGGAGGTGTCTCAGGGCCAACTCCAGCCTGGAGCTGCTGCTGTTGTGCCCTGTTACACCCAGGCTGTCAGCCCCAACCTCCGTCTGGCCCACGCGGAGGGGAAGGGCAGAGGTTAGAGGCAAGGGGCTGCCCTGGGACAGGGAGCCGGCACCCCCAGGGTGTCAGTCAGCCTGGGGGGGCTTGGAGCTGATCAGGGAAGGGGGCACGGGCAGCAATATCAATGAAGCACAAGGGAGCCAGCAGCCCAGCGCCTGCCGCAGCTCCGGGCAGGCAGGGGCCAGGGCTCAGGCCTCTCGCTGTCAGGGCCACGCAGGGGGACAGGGCGTCTGGCTGGGGATCGGGCGTCCTGCCAGGGGATCCGTGTATTCTTTGTATGAAAATAAATCTATTTAGCCAGTATTTATACACACCGGCTTCACAGGCTTCATTTCTGCCAGGTTATCTGTTGTCCCGTTCCCCGCTCTGGGGTGGGCGAGGCAGTGAGGGGGGCCTCATGGCAGCTTGCTCCAGATGTTTCCCAACAGCTGTCTCCAGCCAGGCAGCCGCGAGCGGGCAGCCGGTCACTTAGGACGGCGAGTCAAAGGTGGCTGGACGCGAGGCCAGACTCGCTGCCCCACGGGTTTCACGGGCCACGCTGCTCGCTGGTCCCTTCCACATTATTTGGGCAGCCGCTTGGGGCTGCGGGGCTGGGCCAGGGGGTCATTAGGGGCCCTTAGCGGTACTCGGGGAAATGTTAAGCCGCCACAGCTGCATCGTGGATCTTTCTAATGTTCTCCGGGGGAAGTCGAGCGTGACAACGCAACCAGAGCCACTCCCCGCGCGACCGTCACCCCGCAAACAATGCTTCTTGCAAGCTCCGGCGGCCTCTAGCCCGCGGCCGCCCCAGCCGCCCCAGCCAGGCCTGCGCTGCCGCCTCCCGCCACTAAGGGGCAGCCGAGAGCGCCCGGCGCTGCCCCAACCCCCTATCCGAGCGCTGATTGGGCGCTTGGACACCCCGGCAAACCGGATTGGCTGTTAGAGCTGCCTGTCTGCGCAGGCGCCGCGTCGGCTCGCTCCTCCCGGACTCTATGGTGGCAGAAGGCGGAAGTGCGGCGATTTGGAGGTGAGCGCGTCAGTCCCGCGGG
>NW_017728992.1:208886348-208886656 GCF_001723915.1 Gavialis gangeticus
TGGTGCCTGGTGAGGAGAGGCCAAGGGACCTGGGTTGATTGAGTCTGGAGAAGAGAAGAATGAGGGGGCTTGAACAGCAGCCTCCACCTCCCTGCAGGGGGGATGCAAAGAGGACGGAGCTGGGCTGGTCTCAGTGGGGGCAGACGACAGGACCAGGAGCAATGGGCTCAAGTTGCAGCAAGGGGAGATTTATAGATCCATAGATGTTCGGGTCAGAAGTGGCGTCAACAGATAGTTTCATAGTTGGTCGGGTCGGAAGGGACCTAAGCAGATCATCAAGTCCAACCTCCTGCCATGGCAGGAAAGAG
>NW_017728992.1:208888236-208889094 GCF_001723915.1 Gavialis gangeticus
CTGCCTGGGCAGGAAAGAGCGCTGGGTCAGACGATCCCAGCCAGATGCCTATCCAGCCTTCTCTTAAAGACCCCCCAAGGAGGGGAGAGCACCACCCCCCTTGGAGCCCATTCCAGTTTTGGCCACCCTTACCATGAAGACATTCTTCCTGATGTCCAGGTTAAATCTGCTCTCTGTCACTTTGTGACCATTGCTCCTTGTTACCCCAAGAGGAGCCCTGGTGAACAGAGCATCTCCGATCCCTTGCTGTGTCCCCCTCATGAATTTGTAGGCAGCCACAAGATCCCCTCTCAACCTTCTCTTGTGGAGGCTGAAGAGGTCCAGGTCCCTCAGTCTCTCCTCGTAGGGCTTGTCCTGTAAGCCCCTGACCATACAAGTGGCCTCCTCTGGACCCTCTTGAGTCTATCTACATCCTTCTTGAGGCGTGGTGCCTAGAACTGGATGCGTACTCCAACTGCGGTCTGAGCAGCGCCGCACCAAGACGAAGTATCACCTCTGTGAATCTATTCGTCATGCATCTGCTGGTGCATGCTAACGTGCAGTTAGCTTTGCTGATGATTTTGTCATGCTGACAACTCATATTCATCTTGGAGTCCACTGTGACTCCAAGATCCTTTCCGCTTCTGTGCTGCTGAGAGGGCCACTTTCCACCCAGTAGATGTGCTGGATATTTTTGCTCCATAGGTGCAGCACTGCACGTGTCCTTGTACTGCATCCTGTTGTGTGCTGCCCGCTTATCCAACCTGTCCAGGTTTGCCTGCATTTGTTTCCTACCCTCCAGAGTGTGCACTTCACCCCACAGTTTAGTATCATCCACACACTTGGACAGAGTACACTTCACACCCACATCCAAGTCAC
>NW_017728992.1:208899205-208899415 GCF_001723915.1 Gavialis gangeticus
AGTACAGGGCCAAGGACCGAGCCCTGCGGGACCCCACTACCCACATCCCTCCAGGTCGATACCAACCCGTCTACTGCCACGCTCTGGGTGCGACCCCCAAGCCAGTTTGCCACCCACATCTGTGTCACAGCCTCTTAATTTATTGGTGAGAATGGGATGAGAAATCGTATCGAAGGCCTTGCTAAAGTCCAAGAAAATGACATCCACCTC
>NW_017728992.1:208904415-208904646 GCF_001723915.1 Gavialis gangeticus
GATTTGTCGTCTGGTGTGACGACCAGATTTTCTAGCGTGTCTTGCAGAGGCCTCACGTTACCCGGTATTTTCTTGTTGCCCCTGTGTATTTAAAAAAGGACTTCTTGTTGTCTTTGATCTGGGAAGCTAGTCCCAGTCCCATCTCTACCTTGGCCTTCCTGGCCATCCCCTGCAGCCCCGAGCAACCGCAGTGTAGTCCTACCTGGGGATGGCCCCTCCCTGCCATTGGGT
>NW_017728992.1:208909646-208911604 GCF_001723915.1 Gavialis gangeticus
AGAGTACAGGGCCAAGGACCGAGCCCTGCGGGACCCCACTACCCACATCCCTCCAGGTCGATACCAACCCGTCTACTGCCACGCTCTGGGTGCGACCCCCAAGCCAGTTTGCCACCCACATCTGTGTCACAGCCTCTTAATTTATTGGTGAGAATGGGATGAGAAATCGTATCGAAGGCCTTGCTAAAGTCCAAGAAAATGACATCCACCTCTACTCCTGCGTCTAAGCATTTTGTGACCCAGGTTGGTCAGGCATGATCTGCCTGCTACGAATCCATGCTGGTTTCCCTGCTGCATTATTTTTTCCCACTGGACTCCCACAGATATGATCCTTCATAATCTTTTCAAAGACCTTTCCAAGGATGGAGGTGGGACTGACTGGTCTATAATTACTCAGATCCTCCTTCCTCCTCTTGTTGAAAATAGGGACCACATTGGCCCTTTTCCAGTTCGTTGGGACCTGACCCGAGTGCCACAAGCGCTCAAACAGCCGTGCCAGCGGTTCTGCTATGATACCGGCCAATTCCTTCAGTGCCCTCGGATGCAACTCATCCAGGGGGCTAGACTAGACATGACCTCCTGAGGTCCCTTCAACCCTCATTGTCTATGACTCTGTGCCCCTTCCCTCCTAGCACGTGTCCAATCCCTTGTGCATCTGTCTATATGCTCCACTTCTGCCACACCTGGTGGCAAGGAGTCGTCCCCCCACTTTAATGGGAGAAAAAAACTTCATGGTGTTAGCTTGAACTTTCCTACTTAGTAGTTTCATGTTGTGACTGCTTGTTTTTGTATTGTGGTGGACAGTCAATAATGAATCCTCGCTGACTTTCTTTTCACCATTTAGCAATTTGTAAACCCTTTTCATGTCATCCCCTCCAAGTGTGTCTCTTCTAAACAGAGCAGCCCTTGCCTCATTACTCTCTCCTCCTAGGAAAGTTCCTCCATGCCACTCGTTGTCCTTGTTGCCTGTCTCTGGACCTTCTCTAGTTCATCTAGATCCTTTTGGAAGTGCAGGGACCAGAGCTGAGCACTGTATTCAAGGTGTGGATGCACCATGCATTTATAAAGGGGCATCATGATAATTTCCACTTTGTATACAGCTCCCTTAATCATCATCCCTAACCTGGCGTTTGCCTTTTTTGACAGCTGCTGAGCACTGAGATGATGTTTTAGCGACCTGTCCCCAGTGACTCACAGGTCTCTTTCCTGTGTCATAACAGCTAACCTAGAGCTCGATGTAGGAGAAATGTCCTTGGCTGGTTTTGCCTCCTACATCCTAATGTAGAAGCAGCCTCAGTTGCTTCATTCTGCAGACAGTGCCTGGTACCAGGGCAGACGCCATCCAGCCCTGACCCTGCTCTGTTTCATTCCTCTGGGGGGTCAGTTTGGCACAGAGGTCGCAGATGAAATGAGGCTCAGTGGGGTTGTTTGTAACACAGGAGGCCTTGTCTTGTTCCTAAATATATCAGAGAAGCAGGGGTTGACTCTGCATTGTCCAACAATATTTAAACCATCCCAGGCTTAAAGATCCCCCTTCAGTTTGTAGGAGTTGAGGACAAGTCCTTGGTACCCCAAAGCTTGTCTGTGTCTGTCCCAAGTGTACAAGAAATCACCCGCAATATCCTCTTATGCATCACTAGGGATGTTTGGTTCCTCGATTATCAATTCAAATCGCTGCTGAAGTCACTGGAACAGAAAGAGACCAGAAAGGAGAGCGCTCTGCGCATTCAGTTTTAGCCTGAGCTTTTAGCAGCACTTTGTGTACAGCGAGGTTTGCTGTTTTCTTGGCATTGAGTAAACTTTCAATACGGACAAGTGCAGGGTGCTGCACTTGGGCAGTAGGAACCAGCAGCACACTTACACAATGGGGAACTCCCTACTTGAGAGCACGGAGGCAGAAAGAGATCTTGGAGTCATTATTGACTCCAAGATGAACATGGGCCGACAATGCGAGGTCA
>NW_017728992.1:208911948-208928702 GCF_001723915.1 Gavialis gangeticus
TTGTTTTGGGGTTTTGTTGTTCTCCCGCCCTGGCGGGGGGTCGGGCTAGAAGATCTTCTAGGTCCCTTCCGACCCTAAATCTATGAAACTATGAAACTTAAAAAAGAGAGAAAAAACAAGTATAAAACTACAAATTTTGGTGGGAGCATTGGGCAGGCACAGAGTGTGATGCTGCACTGAACTTGCTGTTTTTAGGCTGCCTGTGTTTCAAATGGCTGTTCTGTTAGCAGAGAGAGAGTTGGTTGTTGCTGGTCTCACTGAAATGAGAAGCATGCTGTACCTGTGTGCTCTTTCCTGGTTTATAGATGATCTTCAGGTTTGTAGGCTGTCACTCGGGTCCCTGTCACAAGTTACATATGTTAATCTGCTGATTACAGGTAAGGCCATCCACACATGCAAAGTAATCATCATTCAGTTAACTGGTTAATTAGTGTGAAGCAGCCACATGTGCAAAGTCATGATCACTCCATAAAAATGTCCATCCAGCCATAAGAAGAGCCAACTAGCTACACAGCCCCTTAGTGCTGTGTAATTATGCAACAAGTTTATAGCTGGTTTCTGTCTGGTTTTAATTTTCAACATGTGTGTGTGGCACGGCCTCCAGAGTAGCAGAGGGACTCTGTCCACTCATTATCTCCTGCACTAAGCAACCTTTTGCCAGTGGGAGGCTGAATTAATGGAGTCTGGTTTAATGTGGGCTGCTGCCTGTAACCTGGTCACCATCTGCTGCAGCTCCCCTTGCTACCAAGTGTTGCCACCATCCTGGGTTTGTGGGCCAGGTACAGTCTTGTCCAGGGCAGGATCTGGCCCATGGACTGCAGGTGGCCAGTCCCTGACTTGTACCCATGGAGTATGTCAAAGTACAGTGTCTGAGTGAACTGTTCTGCATTACCCGCAAGCCTGACCCTCGGTTTTCATATGCCCTTGCAGGCAGGCCTAGGAGCAGGTACAATTTTCCCGTTGTTAGACATGAGGATCTGCACCTGGTTGAGTAGATTCAGCTGTGGGGCTTTTCATGACTAGCCCTGAGTGATTACTGGTATGGTGCGTCTCTGCTTTCTCTACTCAGTGGTGAGGGTAATGGTGAGCCTGGCAGGCCTGGGCAGAATTTGGCACGTAAGTTGTCTCTGGGTACGGGTGGCTGGAGGGATAGTATTGCTGCACTTCACTAGCAGCAGAGGAGCATTGCCAGATAGTCAGGTGTTTTAGGGAGAGGTGTCATTTTATCATTTTGGCTGGGATAATGTAGTTGGGGCTGGTCCTACTTTTGGACTAGATGCCCTCCTGAGGTCCCTTCCAACCCTGACTTCCTGAGTCTGTGTTGTGTACAGCACTGGCCAGTACCTAGGAGACTAATCCACCAAGCCAAATAACTGAGTGCTTCAATATGCCAAGCTAGCATGGGTGCATCTGGTGGCTTAAGTGTTATCCCCTGTTGTGGGAGATGTTCCAGGGGTCTTGCTGGTAGGGCAGGGAGAAGGTACAGGAGTAGGTGGATTGGTGGCCTGGTTTCATACTAGATAATTCACTGGCTTTGTGGCAAATCTGGTGTTCCTCATTGCAGCCTGACCTGAGGGATGTGGGATTTTTAGATGGGCAGGTGATGTATTGACCACTGCCCTGCTGTACAGAGGAGAAACCTTGAGGTGCCTCTGGGATCCTGGCTGTCCTGGGTGTTGGTGTACAAAAAACTTGGCTTTGAGTCCTTCCTCCCTCACTACCTCTGGCACTAAGGGGCTGTGGTCAGGACAGCACCACCCAGGGGGCTCCATGTCTTCAGTACAAATAACACTGATTAGCCCTTTCAAAAATACCACCACCCCACTCCGCAAATGTCCGGTCATCTCTTTGAGTCTGAAAAACTCTCCTTTCCTCATTATTGACCTCCGCATAGCTTCCCCTTCCACCTTGCAAACAGTCATCTTCATGCCTTCTTCCTCAAAAGTCCTTAGTGTGTTCCCACTTTCCAGGACTCGACTCCAAGGCTCCCATCTCCATGACCGCATCCACCCTATGTGCCTCACATTGGCAACAGCCATCCTTGCTGTATTGACAATCTCCTTAACTGCTCCCCTTGCTGGATGCATCTTTTTGCCCATCTCAAATATGTGATCTCAAGGCTAGGTGCAGACTCTTTATTATGCAGTAGTCTTAGACCAGAGCCCCACTCTTCTAGACACGGTACAGACTCAGATCAAAGCAGCCCCTGCCCCGAATCGCTCACAGTTAATGTGAGAGATGGCAGATGGAGATCAATAGGGATTTTGAGGATAGCAGGACTATACCAGTCAGTGCAGTGTAACGACATTGCCTGATGCAGTGGAGTGGGCTCTGGAGCAAAGGAGAGCTCTGAGGATGGGTTTGACAGGTAGCAGTGTAGCTTTGCAGGTCTTCACCTGATGCACCTGCCAAGCACAAGGGCAACAATATAGGAGGAAGCAGGCCAGGCTCTTTTGCAAGTCTAATGAGAGACATGAGAATCATAGGCTAATCGGAGACTAGAGCAAAGGCCTGAGGAGTGAATTAGAGGTGATAGGTTATGAAGGCCCTCGAATGTGGAGACTAGTGGCTTATACTTACACAGACAAGATGGAGCCAGAACAGAAAACATTAGGACATGCAGATGATCTAGTTGTGGTTGGCCTTGTTTTGAGCAGGGGGTTGGACCAGATGAACTCCCCAGGTCCTTTCCAACCCTCATTTTCTACAACTCTGTATGCAGTGACAAGAGCCTTGAGTTCCAGCCAGGTTTGGGTGGAAGGAAGGGCTGTTTCTTTCGGATCTGATGCAGAAAGAGTTTGTGAGTTTACATAGCCTGGGTGTGAGGATCTTGAGTGTCTAGTCACTTGGGTGCTACCACAGAAACATGATTCTCCATAACCTGCCTTGCCCTTATATGTCTGTGCCACTTCTCAGGACCAAGCAGAAGCTATGACAACAGCCATCATACCAACCAGCCCCCCACCTGCACAAGGGGATGGAAACTTTTATTTCATCCTGACGGATGAGTTCCCGTATGGCAGCAAGCTCTTTCAAGCTGGGCACATGTGCTTCGTCAGCGAGAGAAGTTACATGCACTTTATCTCCATTGAGAGTACTCCCAAGAGTCACCTGAGGGTGACCATGCTGCAGGACAATTCCACAGTCACGGTCAGTGTAGGAGTTCTTCAGCCCCTCAAGGACCAAGAACCTGGCTTCCTCCTGGCCGTTGGCAACCAAAGCGAACGCTTGAACTGTTTCCTGGAGAGGCAGGGCCTCGAAGCAGCTATGAAGGCTAAGCTGGGCCAACAAGTGGTGGTGAATCTTGACCTGCAGCAGTTCCCTGGCATCATCCGCTACATTGGAAAGATTGATCAATCCACTTGGTCCCCTCTGTCTGCCATCTTCTTTGGGGTGGAGTTACAGGTAAGGTACTTAGGAGGAGCTTTTCCCTTGTCCTCCTCTCCAGTTAATGTTATGCCGGGCCAGAATCTCATCCTAACAGAAAGGTTGGCTACAGGCAGTGAACCTGCAGTGCCTTTCCACCCATATATTGTGAGCAGGGATCCTGGTTTTCTCTGATTTTAAAAAACCCAGATCCATGTTTTTCCACAATTTAAAGTGAAATGCCACTATTATATATGGGGGGGTGTATAGGTATCAGCTGATCACAATGTTTAATTGATATATTTACAATATTAAAGCAATTTGGAAGCCTACCAGTGACTTAATCGCTATAATAAAATGAATTTTAAATACCTATATATTTTGGCATTTGACTTTGGTTTTTTATCATAGAAAATCAGAGCTCGCCCCGCAACCTTCTTTTACCAGGATGTGGGTCTAGCTGCAGTTACTCCTCTTTTCTACCCGCAGCCCTCCTGGTGCTCCTTATTCACAACCCTCAGCCTGCCACGCCCTCAGGCCTACCGATGCACTTCACTCCCCAACCCACAGCCGTGCTGGAAGGGGTTGCCAGCTGCCAGGGCTATCCGCAGCACCTGAGCTCTGGCTGCTGTGGCCCATGCGGATCATGGAGCCTGGCTCCCCGTCCCTTGTGGGTGGCATAGCTGGAGTGGAGCCCATGATGTGAGGGAGGGGGAGGAGGAGGAGGGCAGACGCAGGCTTCCTACTGCAGGCTCAGGGCTCCCTGCCCTGCTGCTGTCTCCCCAGGGCCTTTGCAGCTCAGTGGGCCAGATCCAGCGTGTCTGGGCAAAACGGAGTGGACAGGCTTGGTGCCACTGCTGGGAGCCCCACGCTGGCTGCAGTGCCATAGCGAGGTGCCCCTACCTGCCCAGCAGCAGTGGGAGTGGCGGTGTGAAGTTGTGCCTCCTGCTGTGGCACTGAGCCTCCATACCCCACTCTGCCTTGTCCTGCTGGCCCATGGAGGTCCTCCAGGGTGGGGAGCCTTGAGCCCGCAGCAGGGAGCCTGCATCCACCCCTGCCCTGTGCACAAATCTGGGGGGGCATATGCCCCCCAAGCCCCCTCCAGGAGTGCTCTCGGTGGAAGGAAGCTAGCCCCTGCCACCCCCTGGATGAGCCACCTATGACTCCCTTCTGGTCCCTGGCTGCGCCCTGTGGCCACGCATTCCCACCCCAGCCCTGGACCCCAGGCCCCATGCACTGTCCCAGCTGAACAGCGTCCCCAGCCCTGCCCCATTCCCTCCCTCCCTCTCATCCCCCTCCCCCCACAGCTTACCTGGTGGGAACTGCAGGAGCTGCTCTCCATGCTGCTTGGCTGCCACATGCATGTATGCACGTGCACATGCACAATGCACCCTCTTGCAGGCTGAAACTCTGACAGCCTAAAAGGGGATACCCACCATTTCCCTCATTTTTCTCCTTAAGGGTAGAAAACCTGTGCTTTTTCTACAGCAAGCAGAAAGCCCAGATCCCTGATTATAAGAGCCTTTTGTTGAGGAAACCTTAGCTTGTCTTGCCAGCACTATTTCTAGAGGGAACTAGAATTCAGAATTTCTCTGACTGGTGCACGGTTCAGAAAGTAATGTGTTTTTTCTGCTGGTATTCCAGGGTGATGGCGAAAGCAGAGGACGCGTTGACGGCTCCTTTCATGGCGTGAGGTATTTCAAGTGTAAGCAAAACTGTGGGATCTTTCTGCCATTTAACAAAATCAACTTTGTGCCTGGGCCTGACAGCGACCGAGTGAAACAGGAATCGAAACCAGATGCAACTAGAGTTGATCCAGTCAAAGTGGGGGATGCTGTGGGCTTCTACCTGGATGAGATCTTGACAAAAGGATTAGCAGTGGGAGTGTACAAGGAAGGAGACCGGTGGTTTGTGAGGGTTTGTTCGGTAAGCTTCATTTGTTCTTGTCATCCTTGTAGCCAATGTGTTTAGTGACTTATAAATGTGTTTGACCAGTCCTGGGCATACTGTCCAGTTGTGGAGTGGGGTGTGAATGCTGTGGGTCTGGATAAAGCAGGGGTGGGCAAAATGTGGGCCAGATGCGGCTCGCCAGGCCATTCTATCCAGCCCGTGGGGCCCCTAAAAAATTTAGCAAGTTAATATTTATCTGTCCCTGGCTGCCTGTCATGCAACCCTCAATGGCTTGCCAAAACTCAGTAAGCAGCCCTCTGCCTGAAATAAGTGCCCGTCCCTGGGATAAAGCCAGCCTGTTCAGTTAGTGGCTTTCCTCCTGGATCCCTGTCCCCAACAAATCACTCAAACTGGTAAAATCCTCTGTGGAATGTTTTGCTTTAGGAAGAAGAAGGAACAACAGATAGTTTTCGGGACATCCCCATGGACTCTGTTGTGAAGGAAGGCTTGCTATCTCCAGGTAAATCCATACACAGCTGCATTTGCCCAGCACATGCAGAACCCTGGGAAGCTGGATGTGCTGCTGTTTTTTTCCTTTGTGTTTCCAATGTCTGCAGCATGGCTGATGACCCTCAAACGCATCAGGTTTTGTTAATTTTTTTAAAGAGGATGTAGGGTAAATGTACCATAAAGTGTTTGAAGGTCTGGGAGAGAAAAGGTCTTGCGTGGAGAGCCTGAAGAGCTTAATCTATTTAGCTAATCGTGAAAGATTAAGAGTTAACCTGATTACAGAGTATAAGTAATAGCAGTTACTAAAAGGGTCTTTAATTTAGCAGAGAGAGGCAGGATGACAAGTTGGAAGCTGGTACCAGACTAATTACATTTAAAAGGAAGGCATAAATATCTAACGGGGAGTGATTAACCAGTGAAGCAAATTAAGAAGCAAGTGGTAGATTCTCCATCTCGGTGTCTTCAAACCAGGACCAGATGCCTTCTGGATCATATGCTTTGGCTAAGCATGAGTTATTGGGCACAGTACAGGGTAACTGGGTGAGGTTCTGCAATCTGTCATACTCAGCTGGTCAGACCAGGCTAGCTAATCCAGTTTTCTGGCATTACCATCTATGAAATGCAGTAGATTTAGGTTGTTTCCTTGACCTTTTTTTCCTTTTATGTAAATCAGTGGACTAAGTTAATAAGCAGAACAGAAGAAAAATATAGGCCAGAAGTGGGTAGTGCAATTCCTGATCATAATGTGATACTGCGCTAGGAATTGCTCCCTCCAGTTTTTTGTCCGCTCTTGCAGACATGCTAGTCAATAAACAGAAAATTGTGGCAACGGCTGTTCAATCGCATCTTCTGTCCCCGGTCCCCTTGTACCTCATGGCATGTATGCATGTGATTAACAAAGAAAATTCTACACTTCACAAATCAGTTCTTTTTCTCCTAGACCTCCTGCTGAGTGGATGGTCTGATGTGACCATTAATGAGAGGTAACATATCTAAATGTACCTCCAAAAGCAAGATGTGCTTCTTCAAGTAAAACAGCAAAAAAGCCATGCGTAATCCGATGACAAACTTCATCATCTTAAGCATCCTGATAAATCATCTGTTGCGAGTGGAAATTTCTTTCCATGCACTCTTCAGTCTTCTTGTTTTTTGTGGAACCACTCTTAAGCTTTCTTCTAGTTTTGGCTTGTGCAGTGAACTGAAGTATGCCAAAAGTTGTCACTCTGAAGTGTGGGAGTATCTTCTTTTTTGCTCAGGTGGTCAGAGGCTGCGGTCACTTCTGGTGTACAGGCTGCCGGGGGCCTCCGTGTGCTGTAAGGTTGATGCTAGCAAGCAGCCTTCCAGCTTCCAGACATGACTCGGAATGACTCAAATTGGGGTTTGGTGGGAAAGCTTGGCAAGGTCTGTTATCACTTGGCCAGTGCACCAGCTGCTCTGTTTTTAACCATCTGCTGCACTTAGCCACACAGGAATTCAGTTAGTTTACACTCCCCAAAGTCCCTACACAAGTCTCACAGCCCCTGTATTTATACCTAAAATGCCCTCATTTCAGAGTGGTGTTTATCTGTCTTCCTGTCAAGATGTTCCTTTCTACTGGTCTCTTGTCTAGCTTGCATGCCTGCATCTTCAGTTCTCTTTATTACTGCCTTGTTAGTGGGTTCTTACCTTTTGATGTTACTTCTTGAGTTATTTAGCTACTGCTTTTTCTCCTCCTTTTGAATCTTCTTCACTTGTCAATATGTGTTAATTTTATGACGTTTCTCGTCAGGTTTTTCAGTGATCATGAGGCTTGTTCTTTCCAAGCTCCTTTCTGGTGCCTTTAGCATAACTACGGCTTAGCATAACTGGAACTCCCTCACAAGTAACCAGGTGAACTTAATTGACTAGGTAGAAGAAAAACAGTTGTTGAGAGAACCTGCTCAGATAACCCATATGGGATAAAGGGGAATCTACAGTAATCCACACTTGGTGGAGTGCTTTGGGCAGGAGTTGAAATGTCTCCGCTTGGACACGTTTTTTTCTTCTAGGAGTGATAAGATTTGCAGCAAGCTACTTTGTGACAAGGCTGATCTTTTATGTACAGGTGAAAATTCCCCCCTTCCACTTCCTGCTCAGAGGCGTGTCCCTCCACTCATTTTCCGTGTTCAGATCTATCTTGCATGTTACTTAAATAGAAATGTTTTCATCTGCACATCTCAAAAGCAGTGTATAAAGGTGAGTGAGTGTTATCCCTTCCCCAGGTGGGGTTGCAGCTGTGAAGAAGTCGTGACTGGTCTGAAGTCTAACATTTAGCCAGTGGGAGAACTGGGATTCTGATTTTCAGTCCTTTCATTCCTGCAACTGGAGCATGACCAATGGGATGGAGACAAAGGTGGCTTGAAGCCGTCTGTGTTCCCCATGTGCTGTGGCTCCACGCAGTTTGCCAGCCTTCTAGTGTGAGTTAGGTCAGACTGGGGGGACTCCAGTTAAGGCCTTGTTTCAGATCCAACCCCCTGTGTCCTGAGAAGCAGAGGCCAGTGCAGTGTACTGTACTCCAACATGTCCCTTGTTCACTCTACACAGTAAAGATGACAAGCAGTGTAGACAGAAATTTTTCTTTGAACTCTGCACCAAACCCTTTACTCATTTCTGCCTCGAAATCTAGCAGCAGAGAGCAGGCGAGGCAGAAATGAGTAAAGCGTTTGGTGCAGAGTTCAAAGGAAATAAAACATAGAAGGGACTTGGTTTCACTGAGGATCATACCTGTATGTCTTGACCACCACCTGATAGTCATTCCATTAGCTGGCATGGAAATCCTAGGCAATATTGTTTGGCAGCAGTGTTTTTTCAAATAATGTTTGGGAATTGGAGCTGTCTGCTGGCAATTATGCGTTATGAAGGTTGACTTGCTACACCACATTCTTCACCTTGTTGTGTATTTTCAGCATTTGAGCCAGTTGGGGACCCAGGATTCCAGAAACAGTTGATGCGGGAAAGAAGCCAGAATGGAAATGAGTGGGAAAGCGGGCATCCTTCCTTGGGTGTGAACTCACTGGTACAGCTCTCCTTAGACAAGGGGAACCAAGTCTCTGGAACCATCCGCTGGGTGGGGAATCTGCCCAGAACTACCCACAAAATGGCAGGAGTTGAACTGGTAAGTAGCAGGGTAAAAGTTCTGTTGCTGAGGGCATGAGATTGTGACTTGCAGGTCTGAGGGTGGGTGGGGGCTTTTGCCTTTTTTTGGCTCTTTGAAGCACCTCAGTTTTAGACCTTGCATCTCACAGTAAGACCTAGATTGGGCCTTTTATACATCATGCGATATAATGAACAATCCAGCCAAGTGCACCTGACCTATCGCACTTGGATCATGGGTGGGATAATAGAGGTAGGGTTATGTACAACACCCTTTGTGTAAGGCAAGTAGTATATTGGTTAGTTTGGAACTAGCAGCCAGGATTCCTAAGTCCTATTCCTGTCCTTCTTCCTGACTTGCTGTGAAATCAGTGGAGGGTAGGACTAGGATTCAGAGAGAACTGGACAAATTGGAAAGTTGGAGCAAAAGAAATTTCACGAGGTTCACAAGGACAAGTTCGAAGTCGTGCACTTAGTTTCATAGTTTCTAGGGTCGGAAGGGACCTGAGCAGATCATCTAGTCCGACCCCCTGCCATGGCAGGAAAGAGTACTGGGGTCAAACGACCCCAGCAAGGTGTTCATCTAGCCTCCTCTTAAAGACCCCCAGGGTAGGAGCCAGCACCACTTCTCTTGGAAGTTGGTTCCAGATCCTAGCCACCCTGACCGTGAAGTTGCGCCTCCTGGTATCTAGCCTAAATCTACCCTCTGCCAGCTTGTGACCGCTATTCCTGGTCACTCCTGGCAGTGCTCGGGGGAACAGGGACTTCCCCAGTGCCTGCTGGTCCCCTCTGACTAGTTTGTAACAGGCCACTAGATCCCCCCTCAGCCTTCTCTTTTGGAGGCTGAACAGGTTCAGGTCCCATAGCCTCTCCTCATAGGGCCTGCCCTGCTGTCCCCTGATCATGCGAGTGGCCCTCCTCTGGACCCTCTCCATGCTGTCCACATCCCTCTTGAAGTGCGGTGCCCAGAACTGGACGCAGTACCCCAGCTGCGGCCTGACCAGTGCCGCACAGAGGGGGAGGATCACCTCCTTGGACCTGCTTGAGATGCATCTGTGGATGCATGACAGGGTGCAGTTGGCCTTCCTGACCGCATCCCCACACTGCCGGCCCATGTTCATCTTGGCATCAATGATAACTCCACGATCCTTTTCCGCCTCTGTACTGACAAGAATGGAGTTCCCCAGCCTGTAGGTATGGTGCCAGTTGCTGGCCCGGGCAGCCCTCCGTGAGCGAATGTCAACCCAGAGCTCCGCAGGGGGCCTCCTTAGGAGGGAGCACCAGTACAGGCTGGGGATCAACTGGCTGGGTAGTGGCTGTGCAGAAAAGGACCTGGGGGGACAGGGGACAAGAAGCTGCATATGAGCCAGCAGTGTGTCCTTGGTGCTAAGAAGGCTAATGGCATCCTGGGCTGCATTGGTAGGAGCGCTGCCAGCTAATCGAGGGCAGTGATTCTTCCCCTCTCTTCATGACTGGGGAGGCCACATCTGGAGTCCTGTGTCCAGCTGTGGACCCCCACTACAGACAGGATGTGGACACATTAGAGAGAGTCCAGTGGAGGGCAATGAAATGGTTGTGGGCCTGGGGGACAGGACTGGTGAGGAGAGGATGAGGAACTGGGCTGATTGAGTCTGGAGTAGAGAAGACCGAGGGGGATTGAATAGCAGCCTTCAACTCCCTGCAGGGGGGCTGCAAAGAGGATGGAGCTGGACTGTCCTTAGTGGGGGCAGACGACAGGACAAGGAGCAATGGGCTCCTTGAACTACCCACAAAATGGCAGGAGTTGAACTGGTAAGTAGCAGGGTAAAAGGGAGCAGCAAGGGAGGCTTCAGTTAGATATTAGGAAAAACTCTCACTATGGGGGTAGTAAGGCACTGGAACAGGTTACTTAGCGGTGGTGGACTCTCCATCCTTAGAGGATTTTGAGACCCAGGTAGACAAAGCCTTGGCTGGGATGATGTAGTTGGGGCTGGTCCTGCTTGGAGCAGGGAGTTGGACTAGATGTGACCTCCTGAGTCCCTTCACACCCTCATTTTCTATGAATCCTAAGCAAGTTTTTTCTCTCTTCCTTCATTTCTGCATGTGTAAGTTGGGATAATTCTTCTCTGCCAGCACAGATGTGATAAAGCTTCGTTACCTGTTTGCAAAATGCTTTGGGATCCTTTTAGAATTGGTTTTACCATCCCTGGGACTTGGATTTGAGAAGTTCATTCATGACATTGCCTGCCACTGCAGGCATGTTTTGAGGGAGGACGGAATTGTTGACACCCTGCCCCTCTCCCTCTCTCTCCCCCTCTCCCCCTCCTTGAAATCCCTCACTGCTCTAGCACAGTGCCAGGAAGCCTTAACCTGGATTGCTCACTGCTTGGTTTCCACCCTCCTCACAGGATGAAGACAAAGGGATCACAGATGGTGAATGGCAGGGGGTGCGCTACTTTCAGTGCCCCTCAAAGCGCGGCATCTTTGTGAAGCTACAGTCATGCCAGCCTGACATGCGCTTCCAGTGTTCAAGCAGTACCAGCCTGGATTCCAGCAGCTTCAGTAAGTTCCCTTCAGAGTGGCTGGGTCAGACCAGGAGAAGGGGGTACAGCTGGTGGCTCTGGCTGGCATGAACTGTTGGGTGGGGGGATTGAAGCCTTCTGCAGGGGCTACATGGTCCTCTTCCTTGCATCCTTTGAGCGTATTTTAACAAACTACTTCTTGTCCTCACTGGGGCAAGATATTGATGGTTCCTCATCCCCTGCTTTGCCTGTAGTCCTTTTAAGGGATGTTTTGGGCATTATGCCTGGTAGTTGTGCAAGAAGGTTGTTCCTGAAGTGTTTAACACTTCTAGGATGGTTCAGTCTGGAATGATTCTGCCTAGAACAGGGTTGGACTCTGGCAGCATAGATACTAAACGCATTTATAGCCTTGCACCTATTCAGACAGATCTTTTTCCCCTGCCCCCCTTCCTTACAACTTCCAGCATTCAGAGGCCAAAGAAGTCCTAATTTTGAGGTAGCACCCTTAACCATTATGTTTCTTACCCACTGATGTAGCTGTCCTCCGTGAATTTGTTCAATCCCCTTTTCTGAAGCTGGTTATCTTGGGACCTAGATACTTGTCACAGCCTGTGATCCCACTGTGCTAGTTGCTATACAAACCCAGAATGAAAGCTGGTCCATTCCCCCAAGGGACTATAATCTCAAAGACACCATGTGGTTACAAATAGGGTGCCACAATGCAAGCAGCTTAAGTGCTGAGATTTTTGTAGGCATCACGGCAAAGAGTTTTAAGAAGGGATTTGAGCTTTGCACATATTTGGAGGAGCTTCTCTGGGGCATGGGGGTAGTATAAGAGAAAGCATGAAGTGGGTGATGAAGGCTAGTGGCATGGGACAATGCAAAACAGGAGTTAGCATCCTGGCAACAAATGCAGTATGATAAGCAAGGAAAAGATAAGCCATGAAGACTCTGAATATGGAGACAGTAGTATGTTTGTGAGAAAGGGGAAGTCAGTGCAGGAAGGCACAGAGTGGCATGACGAGGGCAAAGCAAGCGTCTAGAAGAGCAGTGTTGGCAGCAGTGCAAACTGGATCTGAACACTGCAAAATTGTGTTCATCAAGGCCAGAAGAAAGGATGTTGCAGTAACATAGATGCTGAGTGAGGGCAGCCCAGGTGTGAGTGGTAGCTCTGCGGATGGACTAGAAAAGACTATCTTAGAGATCTTCAAGAGAGAGAATCTGCAAGACTTGGACATCGTCAGCCCATAAGGAGGATCAGTGTCAAAAGTTACAGCCAAGTTATGGACTGTAGTGATAGGCAGGATAGTGACGGGGAAATGAGGTAGCAGGGAGAGCCTGAATGAGAGAGAAAAGCACTATGCTCAACCCTGTTGAGCTTGAGCTGATGGCCAGGCATCTGCAGGGAGGTGTCAAGAGATGAGCTGAGGTTTTAGCTTTGTCAGAGAGACAGGTCTGGACAGAGAAATAGGCCTGTGAGTTGCCTGCAGAGAGATGACCACTGAATGTGTATTCCTGGCTGAAATTGCCTGGAGATAAGGGGCTGAAGAAGGGGACCAAGGAAAGGACCTTCTTGGAGCCCCTGTGGCAAAGCTGGGAGGGATAAAGATGATCATCTGATTAGAGAGGTAGAAGGAGAATCAAGAGTGAAAGCCAAGCCAAGGCAGGACGGGAGTACGGGCTCTCTTCTTCCATCTCCCCCTCTTCCAATGCTCTCCCATTCTGTCCTTTTCAAGCTGTTGTCTAGTACTTGGAGCAGGGTGCTGGGAGTCGGGACTCCTGGGTTCTGGTCTGACACTTGGCACTGACTTGCTGTGACAGTGGGCAGATCGCTTAAATTCTCTGCTGTCCAACTTCTGGCATTGAAGTGGGCATAATACTAAGTTCACAGGGACATTGCCAGGCTTAGCCATTCTGTCAGGCATTGCAGATCCTCTTGTGAAAGGATCACTGCGGTTTTAGTAGTCCCTGCCACCTGCACCATGGTCTGGATCCTCCACTCAGTGGCTAGCTGGAGTGCTAGGATGGCCAAAATGCAGCTGAACGGAGCAGCAGCAGCCCTTCAGAGTAACTGTACTAAACCCTTGGTATTTCCCTTGTGCCCTTGGAGGTATAGGAGCCTTACAGGGCAGTTGAGATCAGTCTTGATCCAGATGTGTAGCCCTCCATGTCTCCTCTGGCAGTGTTAGGCCAGCCAATTTCTACCCAATTCAAGATGGCAGCAGTGCGATGAACAGGCCTTAGTATGGTCAGTCTAGACTCCCACCCCTTTCCCTGAGAGAGAGACTATAGAGAAGCACAGCACTTCTCTAGAAATACTGTCTCAAGCTTACATATAGCACAAAGCCAGCTTCTGGTGTAGTTGGCTCAACCTCATGTAGGAGGCGAAGTGTAGCAGTGGCTCTTTGGGAATCTGCAGTGGTTGAAAAGGGTAGCGACTGCATCGGTGATCAACCTTGGCATGAACTTTTGCAAGCTGAGACACTTCTGAGGAAGACAACGGTGGGTTAAGGTGCTAGATGGAGCGAGTCCCTATCCCATCTAAAAACTGTACAGGACAGAGGGGGCTGTAATGAGAACCCTTGAGCTCTGCAATAAATTCTTATGTAGAGTTTAGATGATGTTTGTATGGGATGGTCTGAATAGAAATGGTCCTGCCTCAGGCAGGGGGTTGGACTAGATGACTGCTGGAAGTCCCTTCCAGCCCAGCTTCTCTCAGATGATAAAAATAGTCACTTCTGTTTGTTTTTGTTGCAGATGAGCTGGATAGTCCACAGGTTCTGGATAGTTGTCCTCCTCTCAGGGACCATGAAGCTGTGCGTGTCTTAAAAGGGCAGATGAGAGGAATTCAGGGGCACTGCAATTCCTGCTACATGGATGTAGCTCTTTTCAGGTCAGAGGTTCCACTTTGACACTTTCGGGTCAGTGATAGCCTTGATTGAACAGCAGTGTCCCAACCGAGTGCCAGTCAAGACAGCTTATCCCAGAGCACAAGGCAAGCACATTGCACAGAGTAGACTAGAATGCAGTGGGCGCATCTACATGAGTGGTTTACTGTAGGGCTGACAAATTAGCTCCTCCGTAAAGTCTCCACTTCTACACATGCAGCCCTGTTAGGCCTTAGTAAACTAATAAATGCTGCTGTAGGATAGTACTTGTAAACTTGATAGTACTGTCTTGAGTCAGCCTAACTTCCTGCGCCACAGCGCACATATAGATGCTGATGGGACTGGCTGGGGCACGAGGGTGCATCAGTGCAGGAGCTGCCTGTTGGCCACCCCTTCCGCAGCACGGTGAGCTGGGCTGAAGCAGCCCTGGGCTGGCAGGCTGACCCCCCAGGTCCCCTGCCAACTGGGGCTTCTCCGACCTGGCATGACATACTGCAGTCGTGCGTTTAAATGCAGCATGTGGGAGTAATTAACTCTGGCACAAACTGCACCGGGGTTTATTCGGGAAAATTTAATTTCACATGTAGACATGCCCAGTTCTTTAATCTAGAGATGTCCATGGACCCTGGCACCTGTGCCATGGGATCTCCTTTAAAATATGACAGAGAAAATTCTCCCGGGCTGCAAAGATCCTGTCATTTGCATGTAATGAAACATCAGAGTTTGCCCTACTGGCTTACACTTTTAAAGTCTAGAGTGACATCTTGAATAGTGGTCAGAAACAGATCCTTCAGGGAAACCTTCAGCAATGCCACTAGTTGATTGTGGAGGAAAATACCCCACAGTGACCCCTTCTATCCCCACCCCCATGGCAGGCTATGAGACTTACTGCTGGGACATGAGAATTGATTCCCTTCCTTTTGCTTTCCCTAGCTGCAATCACTGCTTATAAATTAGTCTTGCTGCAATATTTCACTCGGATCTCTTCATCCTGCCTCTGTTCCTGGATTTCCTTCACTTGCATTTCTGTATCTTTATGCAACAAAAGTTGCTGACTTACTCCCAAGACTCTGCTGTTTGAGGTGGTGTTGCTGCAAACCCAGTTACTTACCAGGCATTGTGTCACCATAGCCTCTTCTCATGCACCTCTGTGCTGGATTCCATGCTCTTCAAGCCTCCCCCCATATCTGACAGGAACGTTCAGAAGATCCTTCGGGATGAAATCGTGACCCCCCTCCGACGGTGAGTGCGGCATGTGGGAGTGCTGGAGGCAGTGGGTTTTTACTGTAATCTCCATGCACAGAGTTCATCTCCTGCCTTTCTCTCCTTTCCAGGAACGGTTTTGTTACTGCTCAGAGTGTGATGCACCTGAGGCAGCAGCTTACAGAAAAGGGCCAGTGTTCAAGCTTTACCACTTCTGAGAAAGGTAATGGACTCTCCGGAGAATTCCTGCATCTGCTTCTCCCAGTCACGGACTTAACTTTAGGCCTGTCTCAGAATGCTTTAAATAGAATCACAGAAAGTTAGGGCTGGAAGGGACCTCAGGAGGTCACATCTTGCCCAACACCCAGCTCAAAGCAGGACCAGCCCCAACTACATCATCCCAGCCAGAGCTTTGTCGAGCCGGGCCTTAAATCTCCAAGGATGAAGAGTACACGACCTCTGTAGGTAACCTGTTCCAGTGCTTCACCACCCTCCTCAGGAGAGAGTCTTTCCTAATATCCAACCTCAACTTCCCTTGCTTCAACTTGTGCCCATTGCTCCTTGTCCTGTCACCTTCCCCCACTAAGACCAGTCCAGCTCCATCCTCTTTGCAGCCCCCCTGCAGGGAGGTGAAGGCTGCTATTCAGTCCCCCTCGGTCTTCTCTTCTGCAGACTAAATCAGCCCAGTTCCCTCAGCCGTTCCTCAAGTCATGTCCCCCAGTCCCCCAACCATTTTCATTGCCTTCAAAGCGGTTAGTACCTGAGGGATTTCTCTGACTTTGTAGCTTAAGTTGGACCCTAAGCATGATGGAAAGATAGGGATGCTGAGTCTCCTGACGCTGGCCTGTTGCTTAGAAGAAACCCCATCTTCTCAGAACATAGCCCAGGGAGGAGGTCTCTGTCTTGCCTATTAGCTGGTGCTTACAGTGTGGTGTTAAGCCCTGCTCCTCCGACTAGGGTTGTCAATGCCACCATGTTTGCCAGGTTCCATTTGGCATCAATACCATTTTACTGAGAGCAGTTTCTCTGCAGATTCAGTTGGATGTGACAGGTTTTTCCACCTGTGACATTTGCTATGCACATTTATACAGTTACCTTGTTCCCAGCCAGGGTATCTGCTCCAGTGAAAGGTGCTTGTGCATTTCATAGATTTCATAGACATTCGGGCTGGAAGGGACTGTGGCGGGTGCAGAGATCCCCCCTCAGGAACACAGCTGGGTATTTGTATCCCTCCGCTGTTTCCACCACGTGAGGCGGGCCAGTAGGGGGTGCTCCTGCGTTGAGC
>NW_017728992.1:208929275-208955460 GCF_001723915.1 Gavialis gangeticus
TGTTCCTTCACAAGGTCAGCATTGATGGAGGGCAGGGGATCTCCCCCACCCAGACCTCCCTGTCCCGTACCGGGCATGGGTGTCCCATGGGACTGATGAAAGACCGACGCAAAGTACCCATTAATAGGTTGGCTTTTTCCTGGGTGTCAGTTGTCCCATCTGGTTCAGCAGGGGTCCAGTGTTGCCCTTGCTTTTCCTCCGGCTCCCCACATATCTGAAAAAGGACTTTTTATTGTCCTTGATGCTCGAAGCTACTTGGAGTTCAGTTGCAGCCTTGGCTTTCCTGGTTTGCTCCCTGCAGGATCGGACCAGTGCAGAATAATCCTCCTTGGAGGTGAATCCCATCCTCCATCCTTTGAGGCTGTTACTTGCCTCATAGTGTAGCTCAGTGGTTCTCAGCCTTTGGTACCTTATGTAACCCCTGCCGATTGACATGGCAAAAGTGAAACTGGAAGTCCCACTGTGGCACTTCAAGTTTCACTGCCACAAGCCAAGTCTCACTTTCCACTGTGGCCTGGAGCAAAGCAGCCTGTGGAGGTCTTCCCTCCCTATCCCCCAAGCACACTGACGCTGGGGAGTGAAAGCCCTGGTGCACCGGATGTAGCGGGAGGGGCGGCAGCCGGAGCTTCTGGCTTGAGCAGGCAAAGACCAAAACACAGCACCCGCATACCCCCTGCCCATGTCTCGTGTACCCCCAGGGCTATGCGTACCATGGGTTGAGAAACTCTGGACTGTAGCTCATTTAGTATTTACAAGTGTCTCTGGCACACCTTAGATGAAGGGGTCTGGCAGTAATGACAAAGTGATTCTTAAGTGTCCAGGTACTAACATGATGGCCATATAAATACTCAGATGAGTAATTAAAAATAGAAGATACAAACTCTTCCCATGACATCTGATGTCTTGTCCTTTTATTTATCAGTATCTTTTTTCTATTCATTTCTTCCTTACCAGAGATGGCCCAGTCTTGGTCTGGTTTCTTGCATTGTCCCTGGCTTCAAAGATAGTTCAATGTATTTGAAGTTGGCAATAAACATTCCTTGAGATTTGGTCTACCAAAGTTTAAATAAAGTTGTCCTGCAGTATTTGCCTGCAGTGTACAGATAAGAATTTTCTTTTTTAAAAATAACTAGGAAGTCATTCACTACTGATGAAACTGAGACATCTTTTCCTGACTCCTCTTCATCTCTTTGTGGAGAGCTGTGTCTGTCTCTTATGTTGACCTGTTTCTCTATGCCAGTGGCTTTCAACCTGTGGTCCACAGACCCCAGAGGTCTGCAGATTGTCTAAGGGGTGTGTGAAAGATGACTATGATCAATTGAAAGTATATGAATTCAAAGGGGTCTGCACCAACATTCAAAATTTTTTTAGGGGTCTGCAAATGAAAGGCTGAAAACCGCTGATCTAGGCAGTTAACTGTGTGAGTTCAGCTCCTAGTCTGAATAGCACCATATGTAAAGTAAAAGAAGGGAAACACAATATCAAAACACAGCCCCATGTCTACTGGCTTCCCCCACCCCCAAACTCCCATCCTGTGTGGATGAAGTAGAGGAGGCAAGCTTGCTGATTTTTATCTCCTCTGATCAATGCTTTTTTCTCTGACCTCTTAGACCCAGAGGAGTTCCTTAATCTCATTATGCATCACATCCTGGGGATAGAGCCTCTTTTGAGACTGCAGTAAGTTGCTTTTTGGGTGTGCTCTTATTTTAGAAATGACTTTGTTGTGCAGACATGAGATGGGGAGTGGGAAGAGGCATGATTCATTTCCCTTGAGCACCAAGGAGATGGTGAAGCAAATCTCTAATTTGAGAGAGAGATCCTTGCTGGTGTCTCTCAGTCCCCCTTTATCTACCACATTGGGGGCATGTTCCAGGAAGGAACACACTGCTCCCAGGGTTTGTGCAGGTAGCGTTATCTCCCTGACTTAGAGAACTGGAGAAAGCCGATAGTGGCACAGTGCCCAATTTTCTCATCCCCATCGGCTTCCTTGGGGAGCAGTTTCAGATGGTCAGGTTGTATCTGTGACATTCTCAGGCTGCCAAACTGGCTGAGAGCCTGGAGTCTGAGGAAGTCAGTGGAGTTAGTCCCAGAATCTCAGCTCTTTATGGGGCTCTGAAGGAAACTAAAAGTAAAAAGTTGCAACGATCAAGAGTATAGAAGGGGATTGCTATACTTCTGCATTCCTTCTTTTAGAGACGTAATGGATAGAGCTGCTCAGGAAAGCAGTGATACAAAAACAGCTGTTTTATTGGACTCCATCCTTCCTGCTATGGGCTGTTTTAAGAGAGGCCCTTTCTTCCTGTGTTGCTCCATCATTACTGGGCTTGGGGGTGTGAAAGTTTGGAGGAGCTATATCTTACAATTTCACGAATGCCACATATTTTGGCTTTGCAATTTTCCAGCCTGATGCTTTGCAGATGAGCATCTTGTATCCCAGGTGCAGGGATCATCTGGTCATGGTATAGCACAGCTAATTTAGGAATAACAACAAATAAATCAGTGCATCTTTTAAATGTTAAACTGAACGGGGATGTTTGGCCCATCGATGATGGAAATGGAATGAGATGCTGGGCAGGACCCGGTCCCATTCCTTTCCTGCACTCATGGTGCTTACCACGTTTCTGAGAGTGTCCTGACTCCTGAACACTTCCTTTAGGTCCAGAGGCCGGAAAGAACAGGATTGTTACTGTTACCAGATATTCATGGACAAGCAGGAGGACTTGGTGGTACCCAACGTGCAGCAGTTAGTGGAGCGTTCCTTCCTGTCTTCTGAACTGAAGCTAGTGGAGGTGAGTGCAGCCAGCCTTACCTCCTCGCACTAGCCGCTGCCTTCGTGTCCTCGCCTTCCCACACCTGCTTGTCAGAAGAGCCTTTCACTCTGCATCTCCACAGTGAGTCTGGCTCCTGAGTTTACAGCTAACATCACAGTGCAGGAATAGCTGTGCTATGAGGGAGGTATGAGCAGATATGAAAGGTGAGATGGGCACTTCATGAGCAAAGAGAGGTGCTGTCTCCACCGACACCAGGAGATCCTATGGAGAATGCTTAATCCGGCTGCAGGGTTGGGGAGAGGGTCTCAGGCTTTATCTCCTGGCAGGGTTTATGTGGGTAGAACCGTTTCCCCCCTGATTTAATGACTCACTCTTGTTGTCTCACAGATCCCATCCTGTTTCATTATCCAGATGCCCCGTTTTGGGAAGGAATATAAAATGTTCAGCAAAATCATTCCCTCCTTAGAGCTGGATATCACTGACCTGCTGCTTGACAGTAAGTTATTGGGCAGGAGGGGTTATAAGGACTGTCTTGCACCTGACAGCTAACACTGTCAGGCTTTGTGCACTTCTGGACCCAGTGGGATGGGCTTGTCTGGTTCAATTGTAAACACCATACTAGGGATCACGCTGTGATTTCTGCTCACCAAGGAGGCCTTGCCTAGCAGGCGTGAAGTGCCCTCTGCCTTGCCAGGGTCGGGAGTATATGGATTCCCTGTGGTGATGCTGCTCCTATTGCTTATGTTCCTACTTCAGGTCCCCGGGAATGCTCCATGTGTGGTGACGTTGCCACCCAGGAGTGCTCAGAGTGCTTTAAAGACCAGACATTTGCCATGACGGGGCTGAAGCAGTTTTGTAACTCCTGCTGCAGACAGGTATCCCATCTCCTCGTCCAACTGCAGTCTGGGGATATTTCCACTTCTGCTTTCTCTGCAGCCATTAGCGGAGGCGGGGTTCTTGTCTAAGCAAGGCCACTCCTTTTGCCTCGGTCATCCACATGTGGTTAGTAGCCATATTATGAGGAACTTGCACATCTCTCATCCAGATGGAGCCCAAACGTGTAACAAGGCTGCAGCCTTGACTGCGGACTTTCCCTGCTGGTTGAGTACTTGCACTTTCTGACTTCTCTTGGAGGGCTTTCCATTGCAGGGTTCATAGCTTTCAGAACATACTTACCATGGGAGAATGTGGCTTGCTATTGTGGAAGAGTCAAAGCTAGGGCAGGGACTGTGCTGGAGCCAAGTGGCACTTGGGAAGGATCCAGTTAAGGGGAAAGCAGATGACTTCTGAATGAATTGGGAACTGGATTAAACATTCCTCCCTGGCTGCCTTCTCTTGAGGCTGGGTGCACATGAAGTGGCAGCAACACTACTAAATCCATCGATGCTCGTGCCTTGTCTGCCCTCAGGTTCACTCTCACTACCAGCGCAAAGCACACTGGCCCACAAAGCTGCATGTCCCTGACGAGTTTCCCAGCACGAGCCAGCTGGGCAGCCAGAGGGTCCCACGGGAGAAAATGGAGCTCTTTGCAGTGCTCTGTATAGAGACCAGTCACTATGTCTCCTTTGTGAAATATGGACCAGAGAAGGAGAATTGGATGTTCTTTGACAGCATGGCCGACAGGCACGGTAAGGAGAGAGCCGCACTTGCACTTTCAGGCCCAGCTCAGAGCAGATGTCATGTATTCCTGTGTTGCTCTAGAAGACAATGAACGTGAGGTCTTTCCTGGACTTCACTGGGCTGCTTCAGTGATATTTAAAATGATATTTTAAATGAGCAGTGAGATGGGCTTGACTGTTGGCTCTAGTGCCCAGCAACCCCACTGACTGCTGGACAGTCTTCCCCATCAGTGTGCCGGAAGGGGCCAACATCTGTGAGGCACAGATTAATTTATGCTTCATGTCCTTTCTGTTGAACAGCCAGTAAAGGGGCCTGTTCTGTCACTGGCTGTGGTGTTCTTGAGCCGGGTATCTCGTCTCTTAGGTCTGAGCCCAAATCATGTTTCCTTTCTCCCTCTCTGGCTCAGGTGATGAGACGGGCTTCAACATCCCCACAGTGACTCTGTGCCCAGAAGTTGCCAAGTACCTGGAATTGCCAGTGGCCACGTTGGCCATGGAGCAGCCCCGGGACATGGAAGGAGTGGCCAAACGCCTCTTCTGTGACGCCTACATGTACATGTACCAGAGCAAGAAAATGGCACTTTATAAATGATGCCAGCTTGGCAGGGCAGACGGGGACGTGGGCTTCCACTTCAGCACAGAACAATGAGGCGTTGGAAAGGAGAGGCTCAGCTCTCACCAGACAGCCTCTGCTTTTGCAGCTGCTTATCAGTGAAACCCAGAGTCCGAGTCAAATGACCTTTCAGCTTTGCATTTGCTGACGTCTTCCAACAGCTGGGATCGAGGTATGCACAAGAGCAAGGTTCAGTGTTGAAAATCCTGCAAGCGGCCTTAGCCAAGCACTAGATTGGACTTCCTGCAGATCTGAGCGGTTTAGACTTTTTTAATTAGGACATTATTTTGTGGGAGAGCTTCGCCACATGCCTCTTTCCGCCTCCTCCTGCTCTTTCCCTCTCCAGACTCTCTGCAACTCTCGCATCCTTACAACCCTCCCTTCTCCCTGATAGCTCTTCCCTCTAAGACTCAGGAATAAGAGCCACAAGCCAAGATGGGAGGGGGGGATTGTTCTCAGGTTGGCAAGAATGGAACTGGATCTCTGTGCGACATATCTCATCACATGGGCAAATGAATGTGATGTCCTTCTACACAGTTAGGAGTCAGATGTCTCGGGAAGGGAATTTCTAGACTGGCAATACTCTAAAATGTGAACTCCAGTCCAAACATCTCCGTGGCAGGGGCCGTTCTGAACATCCACAGTGAACAAATACCAGCCCTAGCTTATTTATAACTAGTGTTTCTTTACTTCTGCTCCCCATCCCCCACCACCCAGTCCACCACCATTTTCTCTTGGCTGTCTTCCCTTTTTTTTAAACATGAAACTTGGCTTGAGACTAGTTTAGAGTTGATTTGAGCCAGGAATGCACTTTGCACAAATATATTTTTTTCAGAATAATATCAAGGAAGACAACACATTTTTTCCTTCTTCAAAGTATATGCAGTTGATTGGAGGGTAGGGATGTCTTGTCAATTCAAAATTTATTCCCCTTTTTCTTAATGTTCCCAAGGTACATGTAAAAGAGCGCTAACCAAAGAAAAATCCCTAGAATTTTCTTTTATTTAAATGAATGCATTACGGTTTTATGCTCGTACCAGGAATAAGAGTCGGCGTTGGTCTAGGATGCATTGGTGTGTGTTTAGTCTTTAAGAAATGCTGTTATGGAGATCAGCACATTTGCCCCTCCAGTCCACAATAAAATGTGGTTCTCACAGTGGGGGTAGGAAGCCACTGGGAGTCCATGCTGCGGGATGGCTTGCCCAGACTTCATCTAGTGAAAGGCCATGTTGATGGCTTGTCAAGAACATGTTGGGCCCAGCTAAATGGCATAGATCAGGGCTGATTGCAGCTACCTGCTTCTCCCTTCTTTTAACACGAAGCATAACTGTTGCAGCATGGAACGGTGCTTCGTTGTGAACGGTGCTGCTTGGATCAGACCGGATCACTGCTGTATGGACTTGGTCACTGCTGTGGAATAATGCAGTACGTTATGGGACCAGATGCCACAATCCCCAGTGCAAGTGGGGGCATTCAGCCTGTGTCTTGGGCTCTGGTGACAACAGAGTGGGTCTTCTGAATAGAAACCTGCTATTCTTAACCAACCAAACACTAAGCCTAGTTTCTAGCTGGTAGCAGTATTATACCTCTAATGGAGCTCTTCAGTGACCTTCTCAATTAATATGCCCATTTTGAAAGGTATTATCCTATTTCCCTAATAAGTATTGGGGGCGATTTCATCTGTCAGGGGAAGATGAGTAGCATAGTCATGAACCTGACCTTGCCAAAAAGCCCTGACAACTAGGGTGAATACGGTTCTCAGAGTTGACTTTCCAAGCATATGCAGAGAAAGTTAAGTTGGGATCACGCTGGGAAATTTGGAGCAAGTTTTGAAGTTTCTGTCCTTTATTGTCTGCTCCTGACTGGTACTGAGCGTTGCAATTCCCACTGCTATGAGACTCGCGAGTGCTTTGCCCGCTTCCAAATTGCACTCGCGTCCTTTAAATCTGTGCTGAATCCTCTGTTCTCATCATCCCCAGGAATGACGTTTTGGGGTTTCTTAGTGCTGTATGGGAGGTGATGTGCTTTGGGCAGTGTAATAAGATAAAGCCATGGACCCTGATTCTGAAGCTTTCATGCCCATCAATTTGAGGGAGAAGAGGCGAGCAGTTGGCTGCCAGCGGTCGGTGAAGTGACGGTTGTCTTCCATCCTCCAAATGCAGGTGTCCTGAGGCAGAGGTGGTGTTTTCTCTAGAAAGCATGCTTGAAGGCTCTGGGTTACAGTCGCTTTAAAACTTCCCCTGGTTCCAGCTGAGAACATGGTCTGTTTCTGCTGACGTCTGCTGCAGGCGCTTGCTTCTGTGTCCAAGTCCGAGCTTCTGTCTTCACAGTCTGCTCTGCAGCCACAAGTTTCAAGCTTCTGTCTCAGAAAAGCAGGAGACTGACCAGTGGTAGCTTTTGCTTGCAGGGTTCCCTTGCAAATGAACAGGATCCCTTTTAACCAAATCTCTTCCCAGCTCTTTTTTTCCCTTCTCCGTAGGATTTAGAGCCCCTGGAAGGTTGTTCATACTTAAGGTCTGGCTGTCTCTGCTCTAAGCTGACCTGTTAATTGCCCTGGCTATTCCCTACAATCCGCAGAGCGCTAGAAATGGTCTTCTCCTCTCTTGGTCTTGATGATCTGTCTCGGCTCTTTATCCCCATCTTCTTCATCTGAGATTGCCTTTCCTCTTAACATGTTCTCTTCCTTGTCAGCCCTAAGTGACCTGTTTCTACAGCTTCTCCTAAGAACTCAGGACATTTTCTCCAGGGTCTCACAGAGCCAGAATCCTGCCCTCTGACTATGCAGCACGCTGGGATTTCCCAGCATAAATGTTTAATGGCAAACCGCTCTTTTTACTTGTCTTTTCTCTGTCTTGTGCTAAGCACATGACACTTCTTCTAGCAAACCAAAGTGCCTTATGCATAACGTGGTCTGAGCCGGCAATACCATCCTACTCTGATTTTATTTAAAGGGAGCCAGAGGCCTAGGCATTGTGTTCCCTTGACTCTGCAGAGCTGATCTTGATTTCCACTGTGCTTCCCTTCCCTCTTCCACACTCGCTGCAGAAATAACAGTGCAGTTTTCAATAGTTTTGTAACTGGATTTCTCTTATCACAACAATGCTCGCAGGGGCTGCATGCATCCAGCCGGACTCCCTTTTCATTGCGTTCGGGTCAGGAGTAGCTGTGGCGATTTCTTATTTTGAGACCGTTGGTGCCAGAGTGAATGCATGGTTTTTGGCCTGTGAGTGACGAGCGATTTGTGACTCTGTAAGTTAACACCGTAACACTGAAAATCCAAGCTCCTGTCATCAGCATTCCCTGCTGGGTTATTCCAAGTAAGTGCACATCAATTGCTGCTGCAACGATTGACAAATAACTCAGACCAGAAGCCTTTTGTGTTTAACCTTGCTCCCTGTGCCCTCAGTGGCTTGTGGTTCATTTGAGGGTTTCTGTACTATTTAATCCCCCTGTATGTTGTGCAGCTTGCTTCTCATATGAGGATTAATGCCTTTTTTTTTTCAGCTGGCTTCTGTCATTTTGCCTTAACGTATTAGTTTGTGGAAGGCGGGTTCTGGGAATACCTTTTGCGCTGACTTTTTTCCATTCAGTGTAATGGGTGATACTAGTTTAATGTACAAATTGTCTTTTAAATAGAGCCTTTCACGCAGCTGATGTGAGTGCAAGTGTCTGTCTGCAACACTTTCCCAAGCTGGAGCTGTGAGTCCTCTGCCCTACACAGTCCCCAGGTCTTTGAAAATTGCAATGTATTCTGTTCTACTAAAATGGTGATTCAGGGAGCTGGGATGGCGCAGGGATGCTGCCAGATCCTTTGAGGTGTGCCAGGAGATAACGTAGATAAGTTGATTAAAAAAGCAAACTCAGGTTTGTCTCTGCTGAATGATCCCCCACTGCCCAGTCCTTTGGCAAGGAGGTAGAAGTGCTGTCATATAAATGAGTTTTGCGAGCAGGGTGCTGCTCGTGTCTCAAGGGTTTTGGAGGGGTGCCTCAAGTCCAGAAAGGTTGAGAACCCTTCTGTCAAAGTAAGCAGAGGGATTTTAAGCTGACCCCATGACGCATGAAGCCAGACTCATTTTAGGTGCCTTCAGTGCTGCTGCCAGCCAGTTACCCCCAGTCTTCTCCTCCCGCGCCTCCGTGGTGCCACTTGCCACGAGTCGGGGTGATCCAGAAGAGTAAAAGCTGCACTGTACCCTAAGGGAAAAATCTCAGCTCTTCCAGTGCCTCGTCTGTGGGGACTGGATCATTGTGAGGAGAAGACGGGACTCGGACTCCCCCAGGAAGGGCTGGGGCCACATACCTGGTCATGGTCCTAGCACTTGGAGGAGCCTGGAGAGCAGGTAGATGGGTGGTGGGAGGAGGGACAATAGCTCCATTTTTAACCCCCTTGAGCACTCGTCCCATTGATGCTAATGTTGTTTTCTGCCCAAATACTTCATTCTCCTTCCCTGCTCCAGGCCCACAGCTAAAGGTGGTGGATTTCCCTCCAAGAGCCCTTCTCCAGCCTCCTGCAGCACGGGGTGCAAGTGCATGGCGCTGCGCACAGCGAAGCAGCAGCAGTGCTCTTCCTTTTGTGCACCCATCTCAGCTGTTTTCTGGGCAGTAGTGACCCCAGGGCCCATTGGGATGAGGCACAGGAGATGCAGGGAACAAGGCTCCTCCTGAATGAGCAGCGGGGAGAGCAGGGACTAAAATAACCCTCCTAGAAACACCCTGGCTGTAAGGGGAGTGGAGTCCCCAGGCCAGAACCACTCCCCACCAGCCCTGATGGAGTCCCCAGGCAATGGAAAGAGGTGGCCTGGTTGTAAAAGGAGGCAAAATTTTGCCCTCAGCCCAGCTGTGGCAGGTGGAAAAGGATCAGCAATGGAGGGGAGGTGTCAGTATGAGTCTGAGAGGGCTCCAGGGCTTGGTGAAAGGGAAGACGGTGACTAGGTATGGAGGAGCTGCAGGGGACTGGATTGGGGGTGCCCAGGCTGAGCTCCAGGAGGACTCCCAGCCCCTGAGCCTATAGGGATGGGGAGAGTACATGGCATACTGGGAAGGAGGAGCTGCAGCCTCCTTGGGAAGCTGCACCCAGCTCCAGAGGTGCGGTTACAGAGGAGAGGGGGAGCTGTGTGTTTGCCGCCCTGCATGGCGAGGGCACAGACGCTCAGTGTGATGCACGTGACTGCAGACTCAAAGTGCACCCCCTTTTCCCTTCCCTTGACTCCCCCCAACCCCACCCCCCAATGGAGAAGCAAAGGACAAGCCACAACAGGGAAAGACGTCTTGTTTTCCAGTGTCTAAGTGCAACACTGACAGCAAAGATTGAAATGGGAGCTGTTACCCCCAGTGGGGCAGGAGCTTCTCCTCCCAGGCTCTTCCCAGAAATGCTGCCCTAGCAGAAGCAGACACAGGTAGGGAGACAAGCACTGGCTGATTTTCTTCCTGCATCGGCTCCTGGCAGCCCACCCCTATCCCCCACTGCTCTTCTGCAAAAATAGGGCTCACTGCTTGCTTGGAAGTAGGAAATGCTCCAAAAAAGCCTGCTCCCTCAGTAGTGCGTGACTGGAGAGTCAGCCGCAGCCCAGCATTTCCCATTTAGCCAGTTCCTGAAGCAGCATTGCACAGGGGATGCTCATGCCATCCGACCTCTTCCACGAAACCTGGTCAGAGCCCAGTTGCGGTCTCTGTGGCCAGGCAGCTCAGCCTGAGAGCGCCGTGCTAAAACCCCCTACGTGGGCTAAGGCACAGGACTGCACATTGCTTTGAGCGCCAAATAATTCCTAGCTACTGAAGCTCGTTGAGAGGAATAAAAACGCATGTGAATATTCATACAGGGTTTAAGGCAGCGCTGCATCAGGACGAGAGTCCAGCCCAGCCCTTCTCAAACTTGGCAAACACCAGCTGTTTCCTATAGAAAACCTGAGAGCCATCCTTGTGTGGCACAGCTTGGAGGGACCCTGGCATGGCAGAGTGCTTTGGACACTCAGTTCCTGTTTGAAATCTAGGTTTATCCTGAGACGCGGGGGTGTTTTGCACACCTTGCAGTGCTAACCTTGTGCATCAGCTGGTGGCATGCTTCAAAGGATCTTGCAGCACCCTGGGGTGCTTTGCTTGAGAATCACAGGCTTAGTCTTTCACCTGCAGGACGTAAGCTAGGACCATTCCCCTGAACATCGCTACCTGAAACTGGTCCCACCTGCTGGAGCTGCAGTGGGTCCTTCAGCAAAAGGCACATGCCTGCAAGGCACTTATCATGCTGCCAGGCCTTCATAAGCAAGGCAGGACCTCGACCGCCTGCGGGGGAGAGGCACGAGCTTTGACCAGCAACAGCCCACTTGGTCAGATGCGATCTCAGACAGCAAGACCAGGAGAAGCTGCTGCATTGCCCACTCGAGGGGATACCATAGGGAGCTGGGATCTACCGGGCATCAGCTCTTCCCCTAGCTTTTCAAATCCTCTCCTTCCCCTCTGCCCCCAGGGCTGTGGTTTCAGCCATCCCCGCAGGGCAATGCACTCAAGGGAGCAAAGTCATGAGGATGCTGGACAAGCAGGGCCTGTAAGAAATCCAGGGAAGAGCTGCACCTGAGGCCGGGCTGGTGCATTGGCAAGCTGCAGCAGGCCCTGCGCCTCACCTGGACCCGCAGGCACCGCTCACTGGCTGGCCTGGCACAGGTCCTGGAGGAGGGCATGCAGCTTCTCTGTCATGGCCACCTGGGAGCAGAGAGGGAAGGAGCCAGTCAGTACATCCATCACCGCCTGGGAGAGAGACCAGCGCACACCCCTCGCAGGGCAGGGACAGGCGAGACCCGTGCCAGCACCCCTCGCTGCCCTGTGATCCCAGCTTGCCCACCTGGTAGGCCTCAGGCTCCCGCAGCTTCTTGTGAGCAGGACCAAGTGAGCGCAGGGAGGCCTCGGCGTGGCTCCTGATCGCCAGCAGGCTGGGCAGCAGCTCACAAACCTGAGCGGGAGAATCAGGGGGCAGATGGGTTAAAGGAGCCTCAGCCCTGCCAGGCTGGGACTTGCCCAAGGTCCCTCAGCAAGCCAGTGGCAGAGCAGGAGAGAGAAAACAGGGGTCCTGGCTCCCACTTCTCTGCCCCAGCTGGGCCCTCCAGCCCCCTTCCCTGACTGAGCCAGGTGCCAACACCCAGGCAGGACACGGCTCCTTCCCTTCCCCCTCCCGCCGGCCTTCCAACCGGGAGCAGGGCCTCGGCTTCGGAAAACTCCCCTAGCATACAAAACTCCTGCCGCCGCCTCAGGATTGCTGTTTTTGATCAGAGCCCAGCTGTACACACAGATGAACACATGCATGCACTAAATTGTGCATACGTACATATTAAATGGTGTACACACAGAGATTAAATGATGTGCGCGCGCACACACACAGATTACACACGTAAACATGCACCGATTAAATGGTGCATAGATAGAGTAAATGGTGTGCACACAGATTAAATGGTGCATACACAAGTTAAATGCATATACCCAGATTACAATGTACACACGCACACACAAATTAATGTATACATTGATTAAATGGTGTGTACGTGCTGAGATTAATGGTACACACACACATGCACGGAGTGGTGTGCAGAGTTCCTGGCTTGTGTGCAATGCTCCTGGGGGCAGGGAGCACCAGGTCCCAAGCCCCACACCCCGAGACGTGTTCCCGGGGTCCTGATCTCTTCTCAGCAAAGCTGCCCCGAGCAGCGCACTGCAGGCCAGAGCAACCTGCTAAGAGCACAGCAAGCTGGTTTACATGGGGGCTGATGGCTGATCTCACCCTGCCTTTCCCTCCAGCTGGCTTTGAAGGCACCTGCACCCCTTTATTTTTCCCTCTCTGTATGAACTCTGCTGGCCACATGCAGCCACTTCTGGGGTGGAGCACAGTGGCTGTTCCTAGAGCACAGCAAGGCCAGCCCAGGGCTGAAGGCAGCCAGCTCCACAGGCAGCTGGACCTGAGGTCCAACCCCTCAATTCTGCTGGGAGAGCCAGGTCCTTCTCTCTGCCCTCTTCACTGCACCTGCACTGTCCCACAGTCCCTTGCTGTGGGAACCTGGGGCTGATCATAGAGCAGGCCCAAAGGCAGGTTTCCAGATGATCCCCTCCATGGTGGCTGTGCAAGAGGAGGGGGCCCTGGGTGGGCCAAGCAGGGGGAGCTCAGGGATCTTGCTTTTCCTGACCCCAGCCCCTGTGCCCCATGCGCCCAGAGCTCAGCGCACTGCACTGACATGGCACCCGAGTAGATCCCGGCCCATCCGTCAATCTCCAGCTGTAGGACACAGTTCTGTGGAGGGGGCGAGAAACGCCCCTCCTCTCCCTTCAGTGCACAGCATGGTGTGGGGGTGAGGGCCCCTGCCTCCAAAGCATCCTGGGGACAGGAGGGGTGTAGAGCCTGCTGCTTCTCCCCCTGGGGCTAATGCACCTCCCTGCCGCCAGCCCAACGTGTCTTGCTCAGGGTCAAACCCAGGGCCTGGTAGGACTCTTCCCCCAAACTGGCTTGGGGGGTTGCTCCTGCCTCGTGCCACTTGTGCCATGAGTGCTCTCTGCTCCCCAGGTCGCTGGGACATGTCTCAGCTACCTGCTCCCTGCCCCGTCTCCCCTCTCCACCTGCACCACTGCTGATTTCAAGGCCACTATTTCTTTGTGCTCAGGATGCCAAGTTTGCTAGGTCTCAGCAGGGCAGGTGGGGCTGGGGGCGCTTCCCAGAGACTCTCCTCCATGCACAGACCCGCCTGACTCTCCGTGGCTCCCGGGGGCGAGGAGATCACAGCCAGGGGCAGGAGAGAGGCGCTTGCACAGGGCAAGAGGAGGGGGGAAGGGTGCTCCTGACCTGCCCATCTTTGAAGTAGGTGCGATGCAGGGTCTCCGCCGCCGCAGGGATCACTCTCAGAGCCTCCAGGCTTCCCCCCAGCACCCAGACCTCCAGCTCCTGCCCTGCCTGGGGGGGACTCTCGTCCGCCAGAGCCAGGAGGTCCATGAAGGGGTGACCTGTGAGGAGCAGGCAAGGTAGGTGTCAGCCAGGAAGCGAGCTGCCCCGATGCAGAGAGGTTGGGGCAGGAGGCGCGAGGCGGAGAGCTCGGCTAGCTCAGCCAGCGCCCACTCTCCTGTCCGTCTGCACGCCCAGCCCGGCTCCAGGGTGCAAGCTGGAGATCCAGTCCCACGGCTCCCCCCAGCCATGCAAGACCCTTATCAGCCAAAGCAGGGGCCGTCCCCCCCAACGGTTTTGGGGAGGGGGGTTGGAGATTGCAAATGCTGTAGCTTGAAGCCACTGCTCCTAGTCCTGTCCGCGACAGTCTCAGGGGAAAACCCGTCTCCATCCTCTCTGTAAACACCCTTCAGGGATTTGGAGACTGTTACCAGTCTTCTCTTCTGCAGCCTCAGCCCCCCCAGCTCTTCCAACCCTTGCCAGTCTTTACCCCCAGCCCCTGATCATTTCTGGGACCCGGCGCTGGACTCTTTCCAAACAGTGCGTGTCCTCCTTGAAGTGCAGGGCCCGGGATGGGACCCAGGCCTCGTCAGGGCTTCACAGAGCAGGGGATCACTGCCCTTGATGTGAAGACTGTCGTGTCCCCCTTCGCCTCCTGCACCCCGAGCTCGACGCGCCTGGCTCTCCCAACCTTTCCTGGCGTGTAGGGCTGCCCACCTATCCCCATATCATCTTCATCTTCCACCGCTCAATCCCTTCCAGACTCTCTACATCCTTCTTAAAAGGCAGAGCCCGGCGTAGCGCACGCTAGCCCAGCTGAGGCCGAGCACAACTCATTTCCCACGTGCTGCATGAAAACTTCAGTTCCTAGAGCCCCAGACTGCATCCCATTGCTAACTCTCGGAGACCGAGAAGCCCCGCGCTCCCTCTCAGCAGCGCTACGGCCCAGCCGGTTACCCCCCTTCTGTATTTGAGCCTCAGGGTCTCATCCCTCTCTAGCACCTTGCAGTCATCCTTGGTGCTATTAACAAGCGGGAAGTTGGCTGCCGCGGTCCCCCTGCTTTCCCAGGGGCGGGGGCGGGTGCAATGTCGTGCGTTGGGGCCAAGGGGGGTTTTGCAAAGTTTAGCTGGGCTAGCTTGGACAGGGCCGATCCTCCCTTGAGCAGGACTGGACTCCTTCCCCTTCCCTCCACACAGCCCTCGAGCTGGTGCCACCCTCCTGGGAGGGGGCCACAGAGCCCAGCCGTGACGAACCAGCTCACCCGCGGCATCCCAGAGCCTGTACGCTGCCTTGCACCCTGGGAGCGTCATTTTCTCCTCCTCCTCCGTCAGCTTCATCCGCGGGCGGCCGCTCACCTGCACCAGCTGCGGCAGGAAGCAACAAGGAGACGACACACCTCAGGGCCGCTCTCCCAGGCCGACCCTCCCTAGACCCCCAGGCTCAGAGCAGCCCCCGCAGCCGGACTGCCGGCCTCCTATCCGCCGGTGACTAGGACATCGCGCCCAGGACGTCTCACGGGCCGTGCCCACGGGGAGCAAGCATGGACATGGGGCTCTGCCGCCCCGATCGCAGACTTCAAGGCAGGAGCTGGGGTGCACGGAGGGGACCGGTTCCTACGGCCAACCCTGGACAGAGCCCCGGGCAGCGTTTGCAGGTCACAGCCAACTCCGCAGGGTCCGGGACGTCACCTTGTAGATGCAGCCCAGCGAGGGCTGCCGTGGGCAGGTCACCAGGTGGGTCCCGATCCCGATCATGTCGATGTCGCTGCCCTGAAGGGACAAGAACCGCCGGCGCTGTGGGTCCCCTCGGGCCTGGATACGCAGCACGAGGCAGCTCCGGACCCAGGGGAGGTTTGTGTCAGGGTTTCCCGGGCTCCAAGGGCACTGGGGTAGAGCCACCATCCCCGGCGGGGTCCAAAGAGGCACCACAGGTTTGCTCCTGCCTCAAGCACCTGCCGGGCCCCCCGACCCCTGGCCCATGCCTGACCTCCCTGCCGAAGGCTTCCAGGCTCTGCTCGCTGACGTCGTTGCTCACCGCGATGGGGACAGCCTCGAACCAGGGCAGCTGGAACCTGGGCAGGAGCACAGAGGAGGCGTAAGAAGCTGCGACCAGGGCAGCAGGATCGCAACAGGGACCTCGCAGCTGGACAATGCCTCCCCGAAGGCATCCCTGTGCAGCTGGACACGGGCCCTGGGGCAGGGTCCCCCCCCATGGGGTGCCTAAACCCCTTAGGTCTCCGGAAAAATCTCCTCCCAACAGGGCTGAGAGGCAGCCAACGCCTCAGCTCCCTGAACGCAGGCATGCCACGTGCCCCAGCCGCACGCCCCACTCACTCAACACTGCAGGCGCGAAGCACGCGGCGGATCTCAGCTGCCTGTCGGGCGAGGTCCCCGCTGTCCAGGCGCACGCCAATGGCGCGGTACCCCAGCTGGGCCAGCGCCAGCGCCACGCCACAGAAGTTGGGCACACCGCTCCTGCACGAAGCCAGGACAGGAGACGGGCGGGCTTGCAGCCACCGAGCTGGGACGTGTGGGGTGCTTCGGGGAGCCCCGCGTGTGCCTGGAGGCAGCCGCGGGCCTCACCTCATGACAGAGTAGGTGTCCACCAGCCCCTGGAAGCTGCAGGGGAAGGCAACGGCGTAGGACATGAACGCTGCCAGCTCCCCCTCGTTCACCCCCTCCCGGGGCACGCAGAGCAGCTGGCAGACCCGCTCCAGCCACGTTGCGGCAAGGCACGGGAAGTCCACCGGCTCGCCTCCGGCCCGGGGCGCCAGCATCTGCAGGGGACACAGTGCATCCCTCGTGGACCTGGCAGGGCTGCTCCAAGGACCACCCCCCCCGAACCGATCCCAGGTGACTGGCCGTGGGGGGGCTCTGCCACGCACTCACCCGGGGCTGCGCTTCGGCCAGCACTGAGAAGGACGTGATGTAGGAGTGGGCCACGGTGCCGCGCACCGGGATCCCAAACAGCTGCCCCGCCAGGACGTTGCTCGTGAAGTCAAAGCCTGCAACACAGACGGGGAAGGGGGCAGGTGCAGGCGCAGCCGGCGCAGCTCGGGCAGGCCGCGAGGAGCCGGTGCGTGGGCTCGGCTTACCCCCCACGTAGGAGTACTTGGAAGCAGACAAGGCTCCATCGGGGCCCTGGGCCCGGCGCAGCCCCATCTCCATCAGCTTCTTGTCCGGACCGGCCAGGAGCCGAAAGCGGGCGGCATTCGTGGCCACAAGGCTGGAAGAGAGAAACCCCACATATCGGCTTGGCGCCAGCACCAGGCAAGACCCCGCGGGAGACGGCCCCGATCCCAGAGCTCCCAGCTGCTGGCCAGGGGCCCGCAGGGGTTAACGCTGGGTAGGGAGGGTGCGAGCAAAACCCAGTGGGGACATACATGCCTGCTGGGACCCCCCAGGACCTGCCCCCCACCCCGTCTCCCAATCGGCCCCAAACCCACGCGCCAGGACGCTGCGCCCAGCCCCGAGCATCACCTGGCGTAGTTCACCAGACACAGCAGCGTGGTCTCCAGCAGCTGCACCACCAGCAAGGGCCCCTTCACCTGCAGCAGCGGGACCTGCCCAGAGGACGGGGGGTTGGAGCCCCATGTCTCCCCTTGCACGTCCCCCCCAGCAGCATCACCTCGCTTGGCCCCTGCGCTCCCCCCGCACCTCCAGGACCCAGCCTGTGCTCACCGCTAGGACCCTCCTTTGCTGCTTGCTTCATCCCCGTCATCCTATCCTCTGCCAGCAGCACTGTTAGACCAGCTGGTCTGACCTCCAGGCCACTGCATTTCGGCCTGGTCCCCTGCCCTGAGCCCTCAGCCCCTCCACACTTTGGTCCTGAACCACCATGCTGGAAGGTGAGATGGGTGCTACCAGGCTCGGGGAAAGGGGGCAAAACGCCCCTGTGCCCCAGGCCAGGGGTGGCCAGCCTTGCCTCCCCTCTGCAACCCGGCTCCTAAATCTCCTTTCCCTGGCATGGCCCGTGCTCCCCCCTTCCCCGGCGTCTCTCCCACGGCCTCGTTTCAATGAACCCTGTTTCTCCGGCATGTCTGGGCTGACATGGACTTGGTTTGCTGAGCTGTGGGCCAACAATTCGAGCATCTCTTTGACTGGGATGCTAGTATTTTTAGTGCCTGTAACCCTCTGGGACCTTGCTTTGGGGAGCAGATCCTCCTGTGAGGGCGAGAGCACCTCCAGGACTTTTCCCTCCAGGTTTCTCCCTAAAAGTGCGGGGTTGACATATCGTGGGAACAATACGGCATGTGCCAGCGCTCCCAACGGTGATGCCACTGGGCCGTTTGCTCCGTGCATGTCAAAGGAGGATGCCACGTGGTATACGGAGCAGGGAAACTGAGGCAGGGAGTCGAGGCAAATTTCCCAGAGCTTGGGCATCCCCTGTCCCTGGGCAGTGCTCTCCCCACCAGCCCATACTGCTCACCCAGATTTGCTCTGGGCCTGGCAGCCGGCTCCAGCTGACACTCACCCTGGGGAAGACGACAGAGCCCTCGGGGACAGCCGCGACGGTGACCTCCGAGGTGTCCACGGTGCTCAGGTAATCGAAGAAGGCCTCGTCCGTGGTGCTGGGCAGGGCTGACCGCAGGTATTCAATGTCTGCAGGGAGACGGGGGCTGAGCCAGAGAACAGCAGGGGCCACCAGCCTTGAGGCAGGACTGGGGCCCTGATCGCACCCTCTCTGCTCCTACCCGCTTTCACCGAGCCCCACGGCAAGCGGGGGACACGCAGCGGCCAGGCTGGCCCCGCCGGTCGCATCCGGTCTCACTTCGCGTCTCAGCTCGGTCCAGAGGCGGGCGCGGATCTGAGCTCGCAGGGGGAGCGGGTTTGGGGAAGAGCTGCACCCGGATAGCAGCACAGGGCTGGGAAACCGCCGGCGTCGCGGCATAACCCACACCCCAGACAGGGTTAACACATGCTGGGAAAACCAGGAGGGGAGAAAGCATCTGGAGCAGCAAGAGCGGGAGGAGGCAGAGCTCCAGCCCCGTGCCCAAAACGCCAGCTGCTTTAGAGGTCCAGGGAGCGAACCTTGCAGCTAATGCAAGACAGCACAGACCACGCCGGCCCCGGCTCGCACCTTCCCTTGCAACGTCAGGGCCAGGCGGCTGGTGCAAAGAGCCCGACGATCCCCGGGAAGGCCGGTGCAACGGGGCGGCGAGCAGGGCAGCCCCGCCAGGCGCTCCCGCCGCGCTAGGCCGGAGCCATGCTACGCTAGGGGCAGCGCCGAGGCCAAAAAGCAGCGTGGGAGAAAGGCCGGATGAGCCGGGAAGCAAGAAAACACCATTAAAGGGCACTACCAAGCAGAAAGGCGCCGAAGGGGGCACGGAAACAGCCGCTAAACAACTCAAGGCCAGACATGAAAAGTGAGACCTGGCCCGTGAGACCGAGCACAAGCGCTGCAGCACCAGCGCGGCGCAGCGGTGCCGGCGGCCCGGGCAGGCGGCGCCCTCTCCCCTGCAGCCGCCGGCACCGCGCGGCGAGGAAGGCCTCGTGCGCCAGCGCGCCCCTACCTGCCTGCGACAGGCTGAAGCCCCGCAGGAAAGCCAGGCACTCGCCCAGCCCCGCGCCCAGCACGAAGCCCCCCTGCAAGGGGCACCTGCGGAAGGAGAGCTCGAACTCGGCCGGCTCCCGGTGCCTCCCTGCCCGCCAGTAGCCGTAGGCCATGGTGAACTGGTAGAGGTCGGTGAGCAGCGCCAGCCCGCCGCGCCGCCCGGCCTCCATCCTGCAGCCACCCACGTGGGAGGCCGGGCTCAGCGGCTGCGCCACGTGGCCGCCTGCAGCCAATGGCAGCCGGGGCCTGCTGCAAGGGCCCCTGGGAGTTGTAGTCCCCCGGCAGGGCTCCCCAGGCACCGGGATTAGGCCCGGGGCAGATGGCGGGGAAGGGGCCAGGGCTGCGCCGCCACCAGGATCAGGCCGCTCGTGGCTCCCCCGGCGCGCCAACATCTCACAAGTCAAAGGGTGCCGGTGTTTTTGGCACTCGACCCAAAAATGCTGCCGAGGCCTGTTTTCGGGCTGCGCGGGGTGGATGCCGCGCTGAAGGGCAGCGTTGCAGCAGCTCGCGGTGCAGGCCTGAGCCGCACTTCCCACGCCAGCCCCGGCCTGGCCCACCTGCTCGCCCCGAGCACGAGGCAGGCAGCAGCTTCTCCACCCCCAGAGCGAGGGAATTAAGCCGCTTTTACGGGGTGGAAATCAACAGGCGAAGCGAGCTGTCCCGGTGCAGGGGCAGAGCGCTTCCCCCTGCAGCCGCCCCTTGCCGGGCTCGGGCATCTCGAGCTCGGGCTGTTCTGGCTCGCTCCCTGGCTGCGTTTGAGCAGCGCCAGCCTTTTCTCAGGCCGCAGACAGCAAAGCTGCTATTGCCGAGGCCCTTTGGGGTGCCTTCACTTAACCGTAACTCAGCGTAACAACAGCCTAGCGCGACCTGCGCTCCTACAGCTCGAGCCAAGACCAAGGGACAGGGCTGGGAACAGCACAAGGCCACAGCACAAGGCCACGCTTTGCTCCTTATTCATGTCCCCGTGGCATCAAAACCAGCGCCCTTCGGCCAATTCTGGTTTGCTACCTGCAAGGGAGACTTGCTTGCTGGGGTCCGTCAGTGGGGACGATGAAGCTGCAGCAAAGCAAGACAGGCCCCGGTTGTGAAACGCCCACTCCCAACCAGCAGCCCCCAGGGACAGGACGGTTGCGGCACCCCCATGTCCGCAGCCAGCATGCCCTGCTGCCTTGGACTCCCCACCCAAAGGGCCTCATCCTGCGGGGTCGACTGGGCCAGGCCTTGAGCACAACCTGAACCCACGGCCCTAGAGCAAAGCACTGCTTTGCCTGCCGGCCCTTTTTACGTGGGTCTGAATGGGAGTTAATCCCCCGTCTAACCAGAGCAGCTCCTGCTGGGACGGGCGGCATCATAGCCAGCGCCATCCGTCCCCGCGCTGCCAAGGGTAACTCCTGGTCCCGGGGCCGGCGACTACAACAGCGACCGCGGGCTCATCCAGCTTCACCTTCCCGGCCTGGATTATTATGCTTTTACCTGATGAATGGAAGAGCCACGTTATCCAATCTCCATTCCCTCTTTCGGTACATAGAAATGGCAAACGAAGTCACCTCCTAGCCTTGTCCTTGGACAAGCTAGAGCGCACACACTTCTGCTTCAAGGCAATAATACTTCAGTCATTCCTTACAGCTCTTGTCTCTAGTTTGGCAGCCTCTCCTCAAATTGCTAACTCCAGAGCTAGCGCCGTGGAGAAGCCTAGGAAAACATCACATTGACATGATTACCTTTATTAGCTTGTGGTCTCGTCAAAGGAGGAGAAGATGTGAAGTCAGTTCAATAAGATGCATTTTCCATAAACCCCATTCATGACATTACCCCCTTTTAAATTCTTCCTTAATCAAGTCCTCTGTGGAGCCACTCCAGTATCTGGCCGACAGGTCTGTCACCACCCAGGTCATCCCACTTGCCTTTATCATTCTCTGATAGAGTTATAGAAATAATTCTAGTATTATATGTTAATCTAATTATAGTATTATAGAAAATGAGGGTTGAAGGGACCTCCAGAGGTCACATCTAATCCAACCCCCTGCTCCAAGCAGGACCATCCCCAACTGCATCATCCCAGCCCAGGCTTTGTCAGTACAGGGTTTCCTTCCAAACCAGCTGGCACTTCACACCAGTGCCCCAGGATTGATTGAAATATGCACCTTAATCATCACGGGGTTTCTCTGCTAGCTGTGGATGAACGGTAGCCTTAGCAGGCCAGTGCCCTTTGCTTTATAGTCACCGAAGCGCTTGCTGGGGGCCCGTGGGACGCTGGCTTGGGCAAGGGAGCGGGTTCTGGCTCTTTTCCCCTTGTTTTGGGCTCTTCATTGGTCTGTTAGGACGTGGCCTACTCAGCGTCTGAAACTTGTGGTCTAGATCGAAGGATCACTGAAGGCAGACCTCAAGAAAACAGATGCCAACATCAGGAGCTGGGAGGAGCTGGCTGCTGACGGACTCCAATGACAGCAAAACCTCAACCAAGCAGCAGCCTGTTTCGAGGTGAAGCGTCTCACCCTCAAAGGGGAGGAGCGAGCGGAGGAAGGAAAAGGAGAGGAATCCCAGCCTCTGGCCTGTTCGTCCCTGTGGAAAAACCTGCAACTTCTGCAGACAGATCAGTGGCGCAAGGCTTGGACTGTTAAGTCACCTCAATACCCATCCGTAAGCCAGAACAAAGAGCAATGTCTCCACTTGCAGCAAGGGAAGTTGAGGTTAGATGTTAGGAAAACTCTTCCCTAGGAGGATGGTGAAGCACTGGGACAGGTTACCCAGAGAGGTGGTGGGGTCTCCATCCTGGGAGGTGTTTAAGCCCCAGGTAGACAAATCCTTGGCTGGGATGATGTAGTTGGGGGCTGGTCCTGCTTGGAGCAGGGGGTTGGACTAGATGTGACCTCCTGAGCTACCTTCAACCCTCGCTTTCTACACTAAGCTGTGGTAGAAATCATCCTCAAATCAAGAGACTGCCAATGAAGACTGCTAAGTCTGAAACTCTTGGTCTATATCAAAGATTAAGTTTGCTATAGGACCAAGAACACAGACATGCGCATGCACGCACACACTTCCTCTGTCCAATTTGTACGTAGACATAGTCCATCTTTTCCCTTGTTGTGACCTTGCGACAAGGTACTTAGCAGAACTCACACATTTAGCAGAATCTGACAGGGCCGTGCTGTGAGCACATCTGCTATAGCCTCAAACCCATGACCTCTGGGCTGTCACCCGTGCACCCACGCCATCCCGGCCTCCTGTAGGAAGTCTTTAAATAAAAAGTCAATACACATGCAACAGTACGTGAGAGCAGGGTCTAAGCAGCTCCCTGCTTTGTTTGCATCAGCCAATAGGACTTGGGAAGCAAAACAGACTGCTACTACTGCGCGCTTCTACATCCTGCTTATCTGAGGATTTCCAAGTGCTTTGCAAACATGAATTTCACTTCACCCATCTGTTTAGCAGGAAGAGGTGACAAAAGAGAGGGCTGATCACGCTAGCCAGCCTGCTGCCATCCACCAATGAGGAATGCAGGTCACTGAAGAGCTGAGACACGTGACAAGCTGGGTTGTCTGTCTAGACCATGTTATTGCTCTGGAGCAAGACTAGCACTAATGCACCAAAACCTTCAGGAAAGGTAGCGTAGCTCAACGCACCAGTGCCTTGTTAAACCGCATTAGCAGCGAGCAGGAGTCTGTAAGGTGGGAGAATGGGCCTTTCTAGTTTAAAATGATTAGCAGTAACAGATCTAGTATGCAGTGAAAACCTGTCTTCCTGTATGCCAGTTCAAGCATGGTGATTTGGCTAGATCCCAAGGCGAAGCTTAAAAACACCTGCGAGTTATTCTGGGGTCCCTTGCTGCACAGAGGTTATTTTCTCATGATGTCTGCGAAGTATCACTGGAATACAGAGGCAGTTTTATAGTTGCTGTGCAAGTCTCAAACCCCAAACCTGTAAGAGAGCACAGCTTCGTGCTTCGCTCCGTCCTGATACTCATGGCACTCAGCCTTGCCCAGCGACTCTCACACCAGGGATGGCTGGCAGCGTTTAGCGCTCTTTGAGGGTAAGGCAGGCGTCCAGCAGATTAAATGTCTCATTTGTTAGTCACGTAGGTTTGCACAGGCGCATTTCAACTGGCAGTGGACTGCTGGCATCCTAAAGGGAAGTGGTGACGCCCTGGCTAAAGCTGCCCTCCAAGCTAACAGCCTTGAATTTCAGTGCAAAACAAGAGCTAACGGGCTGCTCACAGGTGAAAGCGGCATGCAGAAAGGGCAGGTGCTCAGCACCACCTCACATCAATGCAATTACCAGAGATTCTCTCTCGCACCCTGCCAAGCCCCGTCTTCACAGCCAGTCAAAGTACCTGTTCCAGGAAATCAGAAAAAGATGGGGATCATCTGATTTTCTGTAAGTAAACAGGATTAAAAACGAACTGCCTTTCTTCATGTTAAACAGGCTTAGGTTTAAGCTATGCAACAGGTCAGCAATGCTCCAGAATTTAGAGCAGCCTTTGGTTGCATTATATAAATTCATCCAAAGAACATCCTCGTTTCACCAGGAGCCAAGCTCAGCTCTGAAATCTGACCCTGACAAATCTGGTTTCTTTGGAAAGATGCAACAGAAGTCCTACATTTTAACTGAAGTGTTGTACACCCGGTCTCAGGTGAGAGAGGAAACAGATTCCCAACCAGTGCTCGGGTGAAATAGAGAATTAAAATGGAGCTATGAAACACAAATGTCCACTTTTTGTATACGCCACAGCTGCTTCCTCTGGCTTCTGTGAGGTTTCAGAGGACCGCTGTGATGCCAGCACCTTCTCACATAAGGAAACACTCCCACACCATCTGTGCTCGAAACCTTGATCTTTATTCATGCCGGTTTCAGAAAGGATAAAGGTTTATTCTTAGATCTTGTTGAAAGCAGCAATGTCGACACTCTGGACCTGCAACACAACAAGAAAAGCTGATGGAGACCTGAGAGCAGGCAGGCAGAAAGCAACCTGGCCGGGGTGAATGCTGAACAGACGGCACGCATCTTAATCGTCCAAAATGCTCCCAACAGAATTCTGCTTTGCCTTCATTAAGTCAGCAGTTTACCAGCCCTGGGAAGGGGTGCATCGTAAGACTACGGATAATATCATTAGCTCCAGAGCTGCCAGATACCGCGCAAATGGATAAAAGGCAACAGGTCCCCAACACAAAAAGTTTATAAATCAAAACAGTCCCCCAATGCATTCTGTGGAAAGGAGCAAGTCCTCACTACTAAGAAGTCTTGGGCCAGGGTGCAGGCTGGGGGCGATACACACCCCCGTCTGGCCACAGAAGATCCCCCAAGGATGTTAGATGGTGAGATCTCACAAAGACCACAGGTCAGGGACAGACTTTACAAAGTAAACTGATTTGTCAGTGCCTTATCACCCAGTGGGAAAATGGGTCATTTCTGCCCTCCATCTCCTTCCTATGTCCCTATCTGCTTATGTTTCCTGTTTGCGCCACAGTTCCTTCCCTTTCCCACTCACTTCTGCTATGAACTTCGCCCCTACCCCTTTGGCCAAAGTGGTCAGCAATTTAAACGTCACATTTAAAACTTTACAGGTAATGTCCACTGAGAACAATGAGGGAGTCCACTGGTCTCAGAGCAGCTGTTTCCAGTAGTCTCGAAGAATCAGGAACTGTACCAATTAATTGTGAAAACTGACCCTTTGGATTCAACCGCTATAAGAGCGGGTGGAGGGGGGGGGTGACCTGATGAACAAGGTGGCACAGGGCTGGGCTCCCGTGAAGAGCTGGAGGAAGAGTTCTCTCCAATCAAGGGGGCCAAAAAACCTCAGTTCTTTCTAAATGAAAACATAAACCTTGCAGAATGGGAATATGCCACAAACACGTGGCAGGTGCCGGAACAATCTCCTGGAGGCCTGGCACATGGGTTAACTTACATAGTCTTCAAACTTGGTGATCTCCTCCTCCAGTATGTCTGTCCCAACCTTGTCATCTTCCACCACACACTGGATCTGGAGCTTCTTAATGCCGTAGCCGACCGGCACCAGCTTGGAGACTCCCCACACCAGGCCGTCCATCTGAATGGAGCGCACGCACTCCTCCATTTTTGCCATGTCCGTTTCGTCATCCCACTGAAAAGGCAAACAGAGAACCGAGCTTACCTACAGCTCCAGGGCTAACTTGGCACGCACGGCATACCCACGCTGGCAAAAGGTCTACTTGTAACCTGGACTGGCCACCTTGAACTTGCTACTGTCGATTCAAGTGACAGTGAAGTTAGAAGAACTTGGGCATTACTCTGGTTTGCAACTGAAGTGCAAGCTCAGCCTCCCTACAAACTTGAGCTGAGTTCATAGCCAGCCTTTGCTTCACTGCTAGGTGACCCAGAATAAGCCAGCTGGAGAAGCCTGCATTTCCACCGCAGATATGGGTATGGTGACACGCGCTTCAAGTCTGCACAGACTCAGCAGCAAGGGCATTGCAAAGGGCTCTGAGCTGGAAAGCAGCCAAGAGACAGGAGCCTGAATTCCACAGGCCTCGGCAGAGAATGAGGCTGCCAAACGAAAGCGTCAGCTCTGCTTGCACCATGGTGCTGGCGTGCTGGGCAAGGCTCTGGCCGAGCGGCTTCCCCGTCTGCCGTTACAGTTGTAGCACAGGCATTGCCATGGTGCAGTAGCACGCCAGGTGGCACTACCATCCTGGTGGCAAATCCCATGCGGTCTGAGGGAGAGCAAAGCTCAGGCGCCCCCCCCCC
>NW_017728992.1:208955583-208962499 GCF_001723915.1 Gavialis gangeticus
CCCCCCCCCCCCCCACACTGATCCTCAGGCCTTTCCACCCTAGGGTCCCAGTTCTGTTTGCTGTCCCCAGGTTGCAGAGCAGAGGCTGCTGGGTTTTTCCCCAGGCTTCTGGGATTTTTGCTGGCTAGGAAGGAATCTCTTCCCCTCCTGTTGCTACACACAGTGGAGAGGGGCTTTGGTTTTTTGCCTTCCTCAGGGGCTGGTGCTGCTGCAGCCCAGACTGGGACAGAGACTGGGCTGTGCCAATGCCCCCGCTGGGACTAGGACAGCTAGAGGGGCTCACGCCTCTGCTCAGGGTCAGACCGATGCCGTATTTGAGATGAAGAAGGAATTTTACCCCATGGTCAAACTGGTATGGATTGACGTGGGGGAGGAGGAGGGTGAGCCCTCTTCCTTGCATCTCTCAAGTTCATTTTAACAACCCTTGCAGCAGACGGACAGCCCTCATCCCCCTGCTTTACCCCTGGCAGGTTACAGTGCCTTTCTGATGTCTTTGGGCAACATGCCCTGTAGTTGTGCTGGATAAGGACTTGTACGGGATGGTTTGGATAGGGCTGACCCTGTCTCCAGCAGGGGGTTGAACTAGATTAGTGGTTCTCAACCTTTTTTGTACCAGAACCCACTTGCAAAATATCAGGGGCTAGTCCCAACCCAATGCCCCTCACTCCCAACCTGCTGCCCCCCCATGTGTGGGGTAGGGTGTGGGTGTGTGGGAAACAGGGAGGCCCAAAGCAGCCCTTCGCAGAAACTCCACCAGCCTGCAAGGGACAAGACACAGTTTCCCATGTTTTTCCTCCTTTAAAGGAGAATCAATTTTTCAAGTTCGTTCGTGACCCTTTCATATATTCTTGCGAGCCACTTTTGGGTCATGACCCACAGGCTGAGAAATGCTGAAGCAGATGACTTCTGGACCTCCTGCCAGCCCGTCTCGTCTCTGCCAACCCTTTCCTTTGCCCAAAGAGCCAAGCCAAGTGGACTCTTCCCCCAGAGAAATCGTCTCCAGGGTAGGACCATGCAAGAAGCAAGACCAAAACTCCAGCAGGTGCTGTAACTTTGAGGACCCTGCTCTTGGAGGGACAACACTCCTTCCCCTGCAGGGCCTCAGCTCCCAAAATCTAGCTTTCAGCAGCACATACAAACACTCTCCTGCTTGCATATCTATGTTGGTCAACTCCAAAGCATTCAGTAATCCCTTCTGCTCTGTTCTATCACAATCTTAAGTCTCTCTGCTTGACCGACTATTGGTTTGCACCCATATTCAGGGTATTTATCAGCTTCTGCTCCAGCAGGTGCCAGTTAGCTCTTCAAGAGAAAAGCAGTAGTCCAGAGCAGGATGTGTAGCCCATGGGGCAGCCACGCGATCTCCAACTGCCACCTTCACAATAGAGCAGCAGCAGCTTCCATCGGTGACAGGTCCCATTGTGCTACAATCACCCTGCAATTCTGTGATTCAGACTATTTCTGCTCGGCAGCTGCTGGCCACCCGTAATACCCAGACTCCCACAAGGTCACTAACTGCTTCAGTATGAGCACCCTGTTTTGGGGCCAAAACATCTCCTGTGTAAGGATGTGCTTACAGGCTTGACATCCAGGAGGATGGAAGACTTGGCAATGAGGCCCGGCTTCTTGGCTTTCTTTTCTGCATACTGGCGCAGTCGCTCTTCCCGGACCATGGCAGCCTCCTGGTCTTCCTCTTCATCATCGCTGCCAAAGAGGTCGATGTCATCGTCGTCCTCATCCTCATCAGCAGCAGGGGGCTCAGCAGTTTTCCTTGCAGGTGGTGCAGAAGGCAGCTCCACTTTCTTGGAGGAAGCAGACAGTGGTTCCACCTTCTTCATGGGGGTGACATGCTATGGGGAACAGGGTGGGAGGAGAGGAAAGTTGAGGTGCAAAGCCACAAAAACTCTCTTCCCCCCCTCACAAAGCTTACAATGTGCTCGGATAATACTGCTGCTGTCTAGAGACAGCAGAACATCAGGTAGCCAGGAGCCTGGTCTTTGTCTTGCCCAGAATATTAAGAGCCTGAAGCTCTGGCATGGCGATCATGGGAGACAGCCCTGACAACACACCCTGCCATATAAGCAGCACCTGTCTGCAAGAGATGGAGCTTTCCAGACTGCTGGTTCGAGGGTGGAACTAGGAGGCATCTACCATCATGACCACCACCAGCTTGCGCTTCCAGATCTGAGCACACAGCAACATGTCCATTTGAACCCAACCCCAAAGGGAGACCCGACCAGAACACTCTGTGCACGGACACCATTTCCTGGGGAGAATGAATCTCAGAAAACGGGGGTGTGAAGGGAGCTCAGGAGGTCACATCTAGTCCAACCCCCTGCTCCAAGCAGGACCAGCCCCAGCTACATCATCCCAGCCAAGGTTTTGTCCAGCCAGGTCTTCAAAACCTGCAAGGATGGAGATCCGACCACCTCTCTGGGTAACCTGTTCCAGTGTTTTACTACCCACCTCGTGAGAGATTTTCCTAATATCCAACCTCAACTTCCCTTGCTGCAGCCTGAGCCCATTGCTCCTTGTCCTGTCATCTGCCCCCACTGAGGACAGCCCAGCTCCATCCTCTTTGCAGCCCCTCTGCATGGAGATGAAGCTGCTATTCAATCCCCCTCGGTTTTCTCTTCTGCAGACTCAGTCATCCCAGTTCCCTCAGCCTCTCCTCACCAGTCCTGTCCCCCAGCCCCACATCCATTTCCATTGCCCTCCACTGGGCTCTCTCCAATGTGTCCACATCCTTTCTGTAGTGGGGGCCCACAGCTGGACAAAGGACTCCAGAGGTGGCCTCCCCAGTGCTGAATAGAGGAGAAGAATCACTGCCCTCAATCTGCCGGCAACGCTCCTCCCAATGCAGCCCAGTGGTTCACTCATAACGAGTCACAGGCTGCCTCAGACACATGCTGTAATGTCAGGCATTACTAGAAGAGGCTCCATTACTGTGTCTTTGGGAGCAACTTAAGAATTTTTGTACTCTACAAAGTGAGAAAGTTAGTTCGATGCATGCTACAACCTGGAGCAAAGGTGAACAAACAAGGGCAAGACATTCAGCTCCCAGAGATGCTGTCCCTAATGAGGTAAAAGACATGGCATAAGCCACGTACGGTGTCTGCAGCAGGTAAAGCAGGCAGTATTAGACACTTGCCAGGCCCCGCTGATTTCAACATTAAGGGCAGTTCTTAAGGCATTTTCATGTGCAAGCTCACTAGTGTGGGAACAGCCAGCTTAGCTTTGGGCACCTTATTAGTGCTTGTTACTTTTATAGATATGTCCTTCCACCTCTGCTCAGCTCTTCATACCTCCTGAAGGCTTACTCCAAGCAAGTGCTGGATCCAGCACGCAGCCATGTGTAGCACATGTCCCAAGCCCAGCACATGGGGCAGTCTGGCATGCATCATAGGTGGGTCAACTTGCAACCTAGGGGCAGCACCAGCACTCCATGGGCCAGGTCCAGCTTACAGGCCACATCTTGGACACCCTGGGATAAAGGATCAACTGCCCACCTGCATGGCAAGCAAATCTGTGGCTGGCAAATGAGCCTGTCTTCCACTGCTTAGAGTACAATACAATGAGAAGGGCTATGGAAACACCCCCTCTGCCTATCTTCTGAAGTGCTACTTGCTACATATTCAGTATGTACCGAGAAACTTTGGGATTTCATAGCATATTCCTATTTATACATGCCAAGGTAGTCACCTGCGTTAGCTTCATAGGCTTTGATGCACCTATGCTGATTTACTCCAGATGGGAATCCACCCTATTCATCCCCCCTGAGCGGGTTTAAAACAGGAATACCCCTGCCCTGCCTGTGTCATTGCAAGTGTAGCTAAGGAGGGTTTTACTGTCGATGCCTTGTGATCCCTCTGCAAGCACTCCCCTTTCCCTTCAGGTGGCCTGAAGTACTCCGAATGGAGCTGGCACCTTGCAGGCACCCAGAGGTGGGTTTTACCTGGGTTGGTAGTGGTGCTGAGGACTGGTGAGAAGTAGAGCTTCTTTCTAGGGTACTCAGGCGACTTTCTAGTTTGGAGATGGCGTGCTGGAGATCTGCAACAACTAGAGAGGAGAGAAAGACCGTTTTACTGGGTCAAGCTCTGATACTTTGGTCAGGACAGGATGAGTTTGCTTTCAACCCTCCTTCACCCAGAGGGTAATCCTCCCCCCAGTGTTAGTAAAGCCACCACCATCTGTGAGGCTCTAGCTGGTAGCACAGAGGATGCATGCACGGCTGTCACCACGAATCAGACGCGCGTGCCCATCAGAAGCCGCCCTCACTTACCACTGCGAAGGTTTCTGTTCTCTAACTCCAGGCTGGAAATCCGGGAGATGAGCTCACTTTGGTCGCCGCTGGGGCCAGCGGCAGAGGTTGTGCTGGCACTCTGCAACAAGGAAAAATGGAGTGAAAAAATGGAGCCCGGTCACACACTTGCAGTTCTCAGATTCGTGTGCACAGGGGCAGGCACGACACCAGAGACAAAGAACTGGCACTTCTGTTCTCAAGGTTTTTAGTGGTAACAGACGACCCAGGTAAGTACCAAGGTGTGAGCTGCACGTCACCAGTTCCAGGTGGAGCCAAGTCGGGCTGGAACTATGTCTACATGTCACTTGAGCATCTTTCAAAGCATTTTACAGCGATCAGATACCTGGAAACATTCCCGTGGGCAAGGCAGACTGTCTTGTGTTACAGACATGGAAACTGAGGTGTGAAGCACTGAACCGACTCCCCCAAAAAAATCAGACAGCAAGTCATGAGGGGAGAGGGATTCAAATCAAGGGACCCCAAGAGATTTTCTCCCCCAGTCACTGCCCTGGCCACTACCTAATGCTTCCCTTAAAACAATTTAAGCTGACAAGAGCTGGAGGAAGAAGGTATTTCATATTTTGGTACCATTTTCAAAAAACAGCTGGATTTAACAGATGTGCATTTTTAATAAGCCATTATATGTGCCTCTGCTTAGGCAAAGGCAGAAAATAAAACCAGTCATTAAACTCAGTTTGGATTTGCTAATACTGAAGTTTACAAGTCCAGAGAGCACCACGCTCATTGGAGTGTAGCTTTCATGGATCAGTGTCTCCATTCAGAGCTCAATGGTGGCAAAAGGAGCGTGGTAGCAGGGAAAGCGCCAGTCATTCGGCAATAGCCCCTGCCTAGAATTGTGTCCAGGACACTGCGGAGGGCCTGGTAGGACCGAGTGCTTTCAGCCCTTGGGATGGCCCTGCCGTAACTTAGACCACACAAGCGCCTATGCCTGGCAGGGGCCAGAGAAGGTTGGATTACTGTCAAGGCAGCATGCTCACTCTTGGGGGAAGGCAGGGGCAGAGAAGAGCACTCTCTCTTTCAGACAGTCCCTTCCAGCTAGAACACGAACACAGGAGCTCACTTTGGAGGAAGCCAAGAAACTGGCCCAGAAGCTACAACTTACCACCAAGCTCCAAGGTGCAAGGGGTAGCAGGCAGGTATTTCAGGGAAACACCCAACTCCTGAATGGTAACAAGGGGCAGCAAGTTGGCACAAGTGCCAGAAGCCAAGTCACATAAAAAGCACTAATCCCCGCAGACCTGGAAGCGTGGTCTCGAGCTCAGGTGTACAGCTGCCCCCCTCGTTGAACCTTTGGTACTTTAGCCACATGCTCTGACCACCTGCCTACAGACAGACGGCAAAGAGCTGCTAAGTGCACCATGCAAAGACATCACGAGAACGCATGCTGGTCTAGTCCAAACAAGGGCTGCTCTTCCCTGCACACACACAACCACCAGATGGGTTTCATCCATCTGCACAGACACTTACAGTTGGGCGACCTGACTGCCTCTTGCGGCGGGCGGGTGACACTTCTTTGTGGCTATCCAGACCTGTCTTGTGCTGGAAAGGGGGGGAAGGTTTGGGAGTGTTTAGCAGACACAAGATGTAGAAAGGGCTGAAAGCATATTGCTCATGCTGGGGCAGGCGTTTGCATGCGGAAAAACCATTCACAGCCTCCTTGGCCAAATACACCATCCTATGAACCGCAAACACCAAACAGGGCAGGGGCAGGAACACAGTCCCTCCTGAATTGCCGTGCTAGAAATACAGCAGATCTAAGGCAGTGGTTCTCAACCTTGTTAGGCTCAACCTCATTAGACTCAGGGCATCACTCAGGAAACACCAGCTCTTCCGCTTCACTTGTCGTTTGACCGCAGGGAAGTAACAGAACAATTCTTCAGTGCAAATCGCTCCGAAAAACCACAACAGATTGGAGGGCTTCTGATACCTTCAATTCCTATTTGAAACTTCTGGGTTTATCCTGTGAATCGTGTAGGTGCAACCAGTGCTAATACTGCCTGGTTGTGAATCCCTGTACTAAGCATTAGCTCTGCCTTCTGGTTAGCTCACCCAAGCGCTGTGGGAGAGAACAAGAGACCCTGCCCCGACCCCGATTTAACACTGGGCCTCCAGGCCTTTTCTCTTGTGGAAAAATAAACGGGAGCGCGTTATGTAAATGCTCGGGGTGAATACATTACGCAGCTCCTGGCATTTTCTAAGCACTATGCAAGGCAGCTAATTAACTGTCATGCCTGCTGTGCCCTCACATCATCACTGGGCCAAACAACAAGGGGGACAACACCCAAAGCTCGTTCACCTGCAGTTCTACCAGTGTCACATACACCACCCCTGGCTTACGGTGCCCGTCTGCTGTCTACATCAGACAGACAGGGTGATCTCAGCATGTGAGGATGAATGAACAGTGATCTGACATCAGCTGCAGAAAGACACAAAAACCTGGGAGAAAACACCTGAACCTCCCTGGATGCTCCATCGCAGACCTCAGCACTGCCGATGATCGTATGAGGTCCCTTCCAGCCCAACACTGCTGTGAATCTGCGTGCTGTTCTCAGGCAGGAAAAAAAAAAAAAAAAAAAAAAAACTTTAAAAACC
>NW_017728992.1:208962687-208965822 GCF_001723915.1 Gavialis gangeticus
TAAAAACCAGTTTGCACAGGAAACTGGAACAAGAAACCATCCGCAGACTGGGCTGTGTTCAATGTGGTTTAAACAGGGACCGTGGATTCTTATCCCAATACCTGGCTTAGCTTGGTTGACCTCTCTGCTCCCGGGGCTTCTTTGCTCACCTGCCTCCTCCCCTGCCTTCCCACCTATCCAACCACTGGATGCTCTTCTCCGCGCTGTCTTTTCATGGCATCAGGTGCAATGAACTTGTGTTCATAAAGCCTGTGCTTGCTCTCTCTCTCTCTACAGATATCTAACTTTTGGTTAGTCTATCTACCCTGTCTTCTGATGGTCTCCTGGAGGTCAGGGAGGCATCTCCATTTTACTGACGGGAAGACAAAGCAGAGGCGAGTGGACTTCTTCAAAGTCGCACGCGGTCAGTGGCAGCCAGGATTAGCTCCAAGTTCCTGGCTCCCGTCCTCCAACTACATCCACTGAAGCATTCACAGACGAGTGAAACAACTCATTAACTCGGCACAAGGAAAGCTGCACTAAGCAACTGGCCAATTGCTGACCACTGTGGGTCTGCTGCGCTCCTCCCGCACACTCCCTGGTGCTGGGAATGCTTTAATTGCTAATAAAAATAGGAAAGCCAGAGAGAGTATCAAGTCCTTTTCCAATACAAACCCCTCTTGCCAGGGCATCCCAACTATTGGTCGATGGGCCAGAAGGCTTGCAAGGTACACCTTAGCAAAACCAGAGTGCCTTTCAACACTAGGCCCAAAGAGCAGGCAGCTGACTTAATGCAATAAGTGAATAAAAACAGTCTTCTGCACATTATTGGGACCCAACTGCCTTCCCCCTGCTCACATCAGAGGCACAAGGGAATACAAACCTGGCCAAGTGAGCACTAGATACACAAAGTGTTTTAGCTGTATGGACATTTGAAAGCATAAAGCTGGCTGGCTCAGCTGAGCAGAGGGGACAGCAACTGCTCCGTTAACAGGCGAGATCTTTCCATTCAAAATAAACTGATATTCCAAGCCCTGCGTGAGACCCCACAAAGCCCTCAGAGGTCAACCACTTGAGTCTAGCGAGCACACTGACACTGCAGGGCTTAAAAGAAGTGTTGAATCCCTTTCTCTCGCTCTCTGAAAGCGCTTTCATGGTAGTTGTGGCATCCAAGACTTGAGCTCACTTTGCAGAACATCTTTCCTGGGAGCTGCCTCCTCACGTGCTCTGTGGCAGTGAAATTTGCTGTAGAATTCAAGTCAGGCACCAGATCCATATGCCTGAATCACATAGAAACATCCCTCTCTCTTACGGGTACTAAAAAACCCCTTAGAGACAGGAATCAAACACAAGCCACTGAAGTGCGGTTGATCGTGAGCACTTGGGACAAGAAAAATCAGCAGGGCAGAGCTTGCCCCTTTGCCTCAAGCAGTTAAATCTGGAGCCTTATGATGGCACTGGAAATTATTTCACTACCCATCTTCCTAGCAGAATTATCCAGCTATTGCAACACAGCTCCACCAGGCCTCTTGGGGGGGGAAAACGTACTGAGACGAGAGAGTAGGGTTAGAAGAAAAAAAAATACTTACCCAATCCAAAAAGGTTTAGATGCACATCAGCACAACAGGACTTTGAAATGCCAAAATTTACACACATGGTGCTTACTGAAGGGCAACCGCAGGCTAAAAAATATCAAGACTATGGAGCATCCAAGAGGAGTCTTGTGGTTGCAGAGTCCGATGATTTAAGCGACACAAAACCCTGCTGCAAATGTTCTGTAACTCAATGGTGCTGTATGCTAGAGCATGGCTGCTTCATGCCAAGACTTGTGCTCAGCTATACACCTTTAATGCTAGAGCAACTTCGAACAGGCTTGTCCCCAACTCTTCAAAAGAAGTTGTTAAAAAGCTACTCCCGTGCACACATGCATGCAGCATTTATATGCATGTGTGCACACATGCATGGGCACACGGGCACGCACACGCACACACACACACAGAGCAATGCACTGAGGAGCCAACATTTCTCAAGGCAGCGTAAAAACATCAAAAAGTAGGTCATTCTAAGGAACTCATTAAGGACCTGAGCTTTAAACCCAGTGCTTCACAACACAGCAAATTCATTTCTGGTCCCCCATACGTAAATTCACAAAGTTGTTACGAGAACATTGTTGACATTTAGTATGCCGTATGGACTACCAAAATGGCACGTCCTGAAAAGTGGCTGGGATGGATGCACCCTCAGCAAGTCTGCAGATGACACCAAGCTGGGGGGAGCAGTAGATACACTGGAGGGTTGGGCTAGGATTCAGAGTCACCTCGACAAATTGGAGGACTGGACCAAAAGAAATCTCATGAGGTTCAACAAGGACAAATGCAAAGTCCTGCACTTAGGAGGAGCAATCCCACGCACCGGTGCAGGCTGCGGGCGACGGGCTGGGCAGCAGCTCTGCAGAAAAGGACCTGAGGGAACAGGGGACAAGAAGCTGAACAGAAGCCAGTGTGTCCTTGGTGCTAAGAAGGCTACCGGTATCCTCAGCTGCATTGGTAGGAGTGCTGCCAGCAGATAGAGGGTAGCAATTCCTCTCCTCTGTTTGGAACTGGGGAGGCCACCTCTGGGGTCCTGTGTCCAGCTCTGGGCCCCCACTACAGAAAGGATGTGGACGCATTGGAGAGAGTCCAGCAGAGGGCAGCAAAAATAGTTTGGGGGCTAGGAGACAGGACTGGTGAGGGGAGGCTGAAGGAACTGGGCTGACTGAGTCTGGAGAAGAGAAGACCGAGGGGGATTGAACTCCCTGCAGGGGGCTGCAAAGAGGATGAAGCTGGACTGTGCTCGGTGGGGGCAGATGACAGGACAAGGAGCAATGGGCTCAAGCTGCAGGAAGGGAAGTTGAGGTTGGACACCTGGAAAAATTATCACTAGGAGGGTGCTGAAGCACAGGAACAGGCTTTCTGGAGAGGTAGTGGACTCTCCATCCTTGGAAGTTTTGAAGACCCAGCTGGACAAAGCCTTGGCTGAAATGATGTAGTTGGGGCTGGTCCTGCTTGGAGCAGGGGGTTGGACTAGATGCAACTTCCTGAGGTCCCTTCACACCTTCATTTTCTATGGATCTATGACTATGCCCCCCCCCCCCCCCCATTTGTAACATCTGAAAAG
>NW_017728992.1:208966009-208985944 GCF_001723915.1 Gavialis gangeticus
CCCCCCCCATTTGTAACATCTGAAAAGAAGGGGATTCATTACAAGGCTGGGAATGGGAAGCCACAGCACTCAGAGCAGTCCTCACTGTAATCCCCTGGGGGACTGATTTTGCTTTCCAGAGCCAGGGTGGTGGGCTACATGTGGAAGGGGCCGGGCACAGCTACCTCCAAGTCCAGGACCAAGCAGCCAAGACAGAAGCGCGCCTCTACAGGCTCCTGTTTCTGTCAAGTGATCGCTCTGCAGGGTTCCAGAAACCAAAAGAAAGTGGCTATTGTGAGGCTGATGGGCAGCTCACATTTTAAAACCCACTTCCACTTCTTTAACTGAGTAGTCTCATTTCCATAACAGACTTAAGTCACTGTTTCACGGTGCTCAGCTTTGGCTTCTTTCTCCGAGCTCCTGAAGGGCACATTGTGCCCAAAAGCTTGTCTAACCACCTCTCAACTATATTCAGTTGGTCCAATAATAGGTATTGCCCCCAACCACTAGCTTCCTGGAAAAGGGGACGTTCCAGATTTTTAGGGACACAGTCACCAACAACGCCTGCTAATTATCTAAAGCAGTCTCATGAGAGATCAAGTGTTCTCTCTCTCTTTTGACTAGATGCCAAGAGAAAGCTGAATATGCAAAAACCCAAGGGCTGGTGAATTCAGCTTAGATAAGATGCTGAAACGGAAAGGTTTTGGTTCCCACAGCACCTTCCACTTGATCACAGCAGGCCCAATATTTTATGGCTGGCTTTCTGCAATGTTTAGGATGGCTAAACCTTAATGTTCAGTGAGTTTAACAGTCTTCATCTGAGCAGAGTCCAAGATAAACACGCTAGACAGCGCTGTTGTTTGCCTATTAAAATTCTGCAAGGCAGACATCCGGCAGATGCCCCAAGTACCGCATAGGCACCATCCTGCAAGCAAGTGAAACCACGGGAGGTCAGCCTGTTTGAGTCTGCAGAAATGCAGAACCCAGCCCATTAGCTGCACCACAGACTACTTAACTTCTGGCTCCTCCTAGTTTCAAAAATATATTCTGGTGCAAATGCTAAGGAGTTTAGGAGACATCTTGCTGGATAAAACACCCCCTCTGCTCACAATCCCAAGAACAGGGACAGTGTGGCAGCCCTTTGCTTGCAGCCTCTGGCTGCTGCAGCAGGGGAAAGCCAGGCAGGAAACCAGACTGCAAGAACAAACATGCAAAATTAAGATGGGAAATGAGATCCTAAACAGCTCTGTGCATCTCAAAACAAGAGACTCGCTTGGTATTACCCTGCGAAACACACAGGTAATCCAGGGATGTAACTGGGCCATCTCTGGTGTTGCACAACTGTCCATCTATGAACAGCTGTAACTGCACAGACATAGGTCATCCTAAAAGGTGGGGAGCAAAGGCAGCAGCTATGCTACAGGCACTCTGTGGCCAGACAGTATCCCAAGATAGCTCAATACTCCACCTAATTCATGAGCCACTGAGCGAAAGGGTGTAAGTATGGGAAAGGGCTGGGAGTTCTCCAAGTGTCTCAGAAAAAAGAGCAAGCAGCACCAGCTGGTGGAGAATGGAAACGCTACGGCTTAAAATCCACTGCAGCAGTTCTGACCCGAGTTTCTCCCCATGGTATGTTTGACCCAGCTGGACGGCACAAGTCCAGGACCCGGTGCTTGCTCCCCGAATATTGAGGAGCCTCCAAGCTCTGGGAACAGTCCAGGTTTGTGTAAGCTGTGCAGTGGAGAAGTGTAAGAACTAGGCCAGGCATTCACTCAAAGGAGGGCAGCTTAACCCAGCTGTATCCAATTCCAGGCCAATTCCCTGCCTACCTCGCTCATATTTCTGATTTGTCCAGTATCATAAAGGAGGCCCAAGGCAGAGCAGGGAATAGAGCAAAGGGCCTCAGTGTGCCAGTCCAGAGCCCGCCCTACAGAGAAGGGACTAGTGCAGGACTCTGTTCCAAGCTCGGTCAGGACGTACCCAACCTCACACAAGGTACTGCAGCCCTCTGTCAAATCTCTTGCACTGCTCAGGACTCCATGCAGATTAGCTGTCATGTGCCATTGCACACACACATTAAAAGGATGCAAGAGGAAAACACGTTAGTATCACACCAAGAGGCTGAAATGGATGGTTATGTGGCAGAGATGACCATGCAAAGCAGAATGAAAGGTATGTGCAAATGTTTCTGGCATCAACTTTTTCTTTCTTTAAATCGCCTTTCAGGAGATCTGCTCTATTAGCCACGAATCTTTGCAAGTTTTGCCTCAAAATGTTGATAGGCAGCAATGCCAAACTGCAGATCCATGAAACACAACCAGAGAGAGCTAAGAAGAGGGAAGAATTTTCTCTTTTTCTATCTGTCCTTAGCTACAGCAAGGATGACTCTAATTCCATGTATAAGTCCCACACTTTCAAGGGCGAAGGAGGAAGAATATATCAGATACCAAGAACAAAAACCCAAAGTAAATCTACAGATCACACATCATTGCTGCTCCTTACAGCAGCCATCCATTAATAAACCAGGTTTCCGAAGCTGGAGTGAAAGCAGGGACTCTGATATTTCAAACTAGTTTCTCTTCCCAAGTACCTGAGAGCAAAAAGTCCATAATTCACACTCCTTAGTCTGTGCCCTAGCAAAAAAATAAATAAATAAAAGGCTGCTAGCAGCTACTGATGCTCCTTAGGATACATCATGAACGCACAAGTGCTTTGCAGTACAAATGCCGCTGCCCTGCCTGTTCTAGAGCTCTTACAAACCAAGGTAAGGCGAGATCAATACCAGACCCCAAATAAGCGGGAGGAAGAGGTCATCAACACCACAAAGCTGGCTGGATAAGAGTTACATAGCTGGGAGGTTTGCTGTGTTATATGGAGCCTCTGGAGCAGCTGTGTGGTGAGATTACACAGAGTCTTCCTCTTGTCAGTGGCCATGTCACCATGTGCATTTATGCCAGCTTAAATTTACTGCACAGTAAATTACTGCGCAGTAAGTGGGAATAGCCCGGCATTAATGCTGTGTAAGGACTGACTTAGGACTAAAGCTAGCCCCAAGTTAGTCCACAACACAGAGTTACTGCACAATAAGGCATTTACATGTGCGTTACTGCACAGTAACTAATCGTGCATAAATTTGATACCTGCATCATGCTGGTATCAAGTTTACACTCAAGCTGGCATGAGTCTCCATATTTACTGTGCAGTACAGGCATGCACGTGTAGACACGTGCCCATACTGCGCAGTAACTTCAGTTACTGCACAGTAAACGTGCATGTGTAGACATGCCCGGTGAGTGCTCCAGTGCAATCTCTTTTTCCAAGTGTATTTTGTACCCCTTGCTGTCTTCCCTGCAAGACTCTCAGGTTCTAAGCCTGGGCTTTAGGAGTCCTCCCAGAGATTCCCACTGCCCAAGGTCTTCCTAACCAGAGTAGCTCTAAAGTCCCAAACACAGATTTCCACACAGAATATCAAACACAGGACCAACCAGAATCAGAAGAATCAACATCCTGAATATCAGGATATTCAACTGCCCTTCGAGCAGAGCTGCAAGTTCCACTTACCAGGGAAGGTTGGACTTGAGGTTGTGTGTCCAGCCCTATGACCAGCACGGGGTATGGAGGCAAGAGAGAGACAATTCAGGGTGCTTGAGAAGGGGAGTTTTATCTCCACCACAAAACCAGCCTCAATTCAACTTCTTATTCCTATCTGAAAGGCTCTCCAATCTTGTCCAGGCTGCTGAGTGAATTCTTCACAGCCCAGGACCTTTCAATCTAACATGGATGTTTGACTTGGGTCTCAACATTTGTATGGAAAACCTGAGCGCATTAAACATTTACTAGTTATTTGAGTCAGAACCCCCTCCCACTCCAGCCCTGCTAGCAACTGGAGTGTCCAACACGCATTACCAAAGAAGAGCCCAGCAGCAGCACTTCAGTCAATGGTAATACATTTTTCCCTGGGTACCCCCCTTCTTCATTAGGACTTCAAACCAATGTTAGCATCCTCTTTGTTCCTCTTTTTCCTAATTCCCACACCCACAACTTGCTTCCAGGACCAACTTAGAAAGCCAACACACTACCACATTTTCACTTCCTATTGTGCCTGCTGGCTTTACAAATGCCAGCTGAGTGCAGGGTGGCTCAGACAGGGTGCACAGGTGGGTCTTAAATCCTGGATCACTGAAGCCTGTGGCTGAAAGGGAAATTACAAAACAAAAAGACATGAGGTGGGGACCAAGAGAAAAGCAATTACACCCACCCCACTTGCTCAAGATACGTGGGCTATAATTAATCTGCTAAGAGACATAATTTTATGTTCTACATAAAATAGCCAGCTTCCTTCCACCAGAGGAATTACTATACTCAGAAAGCATATTGGCCTAGCAAGCCAGACACTTTTTCTAGTACCTCACAATGGTTGTACTAAATTTAATGCGCAGTAGCAAAAGCACATTAATGAATATGTAGACACACCCCGTGTGTAGCTGACACTTTCAGCCCTGCTTTCCAGATGAAACAGGCACACATGCTGCTCTGGGGACAGCCTTCATTTCCTATCCTCTCAAGACTACTCTTCCTTTCCCTGACAAGCCAGGTCCAGGATCTAAAAGTTTCCTTCTGAATAATCACGGTGCTTAAAGCTAGACAGCAGCCTTGCGACACATTGATTGTGCATATGCAGCAAAATGTCTCCAGGAGAAGGCAAGATTACCAAAGCCATTTTAATACGTGTTCAGAGTCAAAGCTAATAGCCATGCCAAGGTCCCCAGAAGCAGCAAAAGAAAGATGCCAATTTTCTTTGCACATACCCTAAACTGAAAGCAAACAGGAAAGAGGAGGTGGCAGCTCAGTGTACCCCAGGATACCATCATGCCCCAGCTGACAAAGTGCTATTGTCTCTGGGCTTGCCCTGCAGCTCTGTTCCAACACTAGGCCATTATTTGTTAGTTTAGGCTGGTAGGAAAACCGTTCCGCCCCAAGGAAAGTAAAGAAATGCAAAGCTGTTGAAGAAATCGCTGAAATTTGACCCTGATCCCTTTAGCTTTTGACTGTCAAGGCATTGTGGTATGGTGAGCAAAAGCAGCATGCATTTCTGGTTAATAAAGAAGTGTTCTTGGTAAGATGGAGCTGGGCTGGTGGTACACAGCACTGCACACCTCGTCTGTCTCCTTTCACTCAAAACAAGAAGCCACACAATCTATGGAGCTCTGAGATGCACCACAACTAAAAATGATTGCAGGTAGCCAGCTGGTGAGAGAGCTTGGGTACTCACTCCGGCCAGTGACTTCTGGATATTCTCCCTGGCTCTGGCAATGTCACGTAGGATCGTGCTGGCTCCGTTCTCCTGCAAACAGTGCAGAAAGAACCAAGATTCTTTTAAAAAATACGAGACATGATACATTGCTGAGGGCAGTTACAGAAAGGGGGGAAAAGGCTGAATTCTGTGCAACCATCAACCGAGTTTGAAAAGCCACCTGCGAGAAGCATTAGCTAAGAACCAAGACTATGGTCTTGCCGACTATGGACTGCAATGGCTGCAGCTTATTTTTGGGTCCTGTCAGACTATGGCTCCTGCCCAAAGTTTGGGCACCCGCCAGCTATTTGCTTCTCCCTAACATGACTGACAGGTTGGCTCAGCTGCCATTTGGAAAGGAGGCTGGGATTACAGTAGCACACCCTTACAGCTCTGGTCAGGCAAGCCATTTCTCTTAAATTTATCTGCGAATGCCATGCAAGCACAAGGTGTCAGACTGACAGGCCACGTGACAGAAGTCTTCTAGTTCTGCCCAGGCAGTGACAGAACAGACTTTCCCCAGCTTAGATGCTGAGTCTGCTCCTATGCTGGAAATTCAGCTGCATCCAACCAACGGGACTCTGTGAGGCCACCAACAAGGGCACCAATTATTACATGCAGTGAGTTTTACACTGTGGACCTCTTCCCACTGGAAGCAAACAAAGACCCCCAAACTCGTTTCATGCAGGACACCGATAATCTTGTGTCAGCACAGGCAAGGAAGAGATCTGCACACTTCCAGACTCAAGACAAATGTTACCAATTTGCAGATACTTTTCCTTCTGGGGAAGAGTGCTGTAAAGCACTCAGGTTTTCTGCCAGACAGCTGGATTTCATGTCACTTCTTGCAGGCAGAATCTCACCTCCCCTAAAAGTTCCCCCATGAACCATGTAATAATTTGACCTTTCCGACCCTGCCACAGGTGACAGAGGTTTGTCCTTTACCCACAGCCTCAGGGCTCTGCACATCTATTGTAGGAACATCGACTCTAAACAAATGCTGCAGAGAGCAGGTGCTACCACTATGCCAGTGAAGCCAGCAGAAAGGCAGCAGAACATGCCTGGAAGCTACTATTAAAGCAATAAGTTTTGTTTATACGCCTTACCCCGCTAGTTGCAAAACAGCCATTTAACATTTCAAGCAGCTTTCCACATAATTAAATCCATATGCAGTTAACAGTCCTTTGTGTTTTAAGAAGGGGTCACTGCCTTGCTGCCATCTACACACTGATCTAATTGAGAGAGCAGATTGCACAGGAAGGGAAGCGAGAGCTCCGCGGGCTACTTCATGCTGGGACTAGTGTTTGATTCCCACACTCCTGCCCCCGTGCTCATCACTGCTGTTTGTCAGAGGACCGTCTCACCCTGGGGTCTGCTGGAAAGGGAACGTAGTTTGGTGTCCCTGGTGCTCTACCATTCCTGTGCTGCCTGGGGCCACCTGATTTCCAGCCCTGCCTTGCAAACAGAAGGCTGGTTATTCCTGAGCCTTGACAGATGAGGCAGCCAGGTAAGTGTCATTATGAAAATTACAAGTTTCGCTCACGTATGCCAATTCCTGGCCTAGCATCCCATGGCACCACATGCCTGATCTCTGATTTTCAAGCTGGAATGTAAATTGTCTACTATGAACACACAGATCCCACTTGGTGCCTATAACATATCCGAGGAGTGGAAGAGGCAATGGGTTGTAAGCCGTTAACTCCCCACTTCTGCTCCCTATACTCACTCCCTGGATAAGGGCATGCTTCCTTCAGATGTACCACAGGTCACCAAGTTTTGAACCCAAGGATTCATAAACTGCACGTTCTATTAACGCAGGAGGGTCCCTCTAGCAATTTTTTGCCATCCACAGAACAAGAGGGAACATGGAGGCTGCCTGGGAGAGTCCAAGAGGAAAATCCCTTCCAAAATCATTGCTGCCTGGCCTTTATACACACATACAGCTACGAAGGGTCATTCTTCACAGGCTAATCTGTGCTAGAATACCTTGGACTCCACCACCCTGCAAAAATAACTCCCTCACTGTCTCACCTGCTGGCATGAAGAGCTGGCAACCGGTCCGTTAATCTGCTCGTAGTATCTCCGCTCAGCATCGTCATACTTGTACTTATCAAACCAGATCTTCTCGTGCATGAGGAAGTTGGCTGCCATGTCTCTGAGGAGAGAGATCGGACAAAATGAAGACGTGGGAATACGGGAAGGCAGCGGTTAGTATCGAGTTAGTCGAGAATGGCCCTAGTTCCCCGCTCCCTACAGGGCAATACATTTCTGCACAGCCACTTCCCCTCTGGTGAAAAGCTTTAAGCGAATGGGATCCTATTAGGAAAGCAGGACAATCTAATCACCTTCCCATCTGCTTGATCTGACCTGCATTTAGTAACAGCATGAAGTGGAGACTGGACATGTTAGTCTGCCTTTTCCTCCCATGAAAACAGCAGCCTCACCAGGATCGCACTAGACACAAGTCAGGCAACACAAGTATTTAAACTGTGTTATTTGCCATAGCTCCCTCAGCCCATGATCAGAGACCACTGGCCTAAGACACCTGTCAAGACTTGGGCAAAGTGAAGGCAGGAGACTAATCACAACTTGTGCTGCAGACAATACCAAGGACAGATAACAATACTGCATCCCTTCTCTATGGCGTTCAAGCCATGTTACCACTGTTTAGTCCAAATGCATTATGGGGAGCAAGTCTACCACCTAACTCTTCAGCATACTCCCATCAACCCATTTCAGCCCTGCCTGCTTGCGAACCAGAACCATGCTGGCTCCAACTGTGCTGACACCCTCCCATGGGCAATGCAAGCCCAGTTCTGGGCAGGACCTTGCTGAGCACGATACAGAGCCACACAGCCCCATCCTGTCCAGTAACCCCACAACAGGACCCCCCACGACCCTAACAAAGGGGATGCCAGCTAAAAGCCTCCTTCCAAATCAGAAAGACAACACAGTCAGCTATCTATGCAATGACCCTACGGCCATTTAGAAATTAAGTTTATGCTGCTAGGGAAAGCTTCCCCACAGCACTTTTCAAGCCACTTACACTCCCAACTCAGCTGGTTCCCAGAGGGGTAGCACGGATGCCTTAACATGGCTTTGAAAAGAGGCTAATCCACTATTTTGCACATGGAAACAATAAATTTGGGGGCGAAAGGATTCATTTGCAATGACACCGTTAAACCGCTTTCAAAGGCTGTTTCATATGCTGGTGGAGGATACTGGGCCCACTGCAGGTGGACTGCAAGAGGGCAGATCAGTTGAAGGCAGGAAGAAAAAAGGATTCACAGGAGCGTCTCATCTCAGTGAAGTGACAGACAGCATCTGGCTGTATCAACAGGAAGGCAACAACTAAGGAACCGCAGCCAATGCAAGGGGCATTGATTCTATTCTAAAGCTGTTAGGTTTTTTGGCAGGCTGTACAATCCTCTGCTCAAAAACTCCAGGCGACTGACTTGTGCTTTGCACCGTACCGCTGTACAAACATCTGTCCCAACACCCGCCCACTCGGAAAAAGCGGAGGCAATCTAAAGAGACTGCTACCATATTCTATCATCCCTTTCCAACATTCGCGTTGCCTCTGGAAAGCTCCTCTGAAATACTGTCCAGATTCACATACCTTCAGGAACCACACACAGTCCTAGCTGTGCACAGGATACTGCATCGGACATTGCACCTTTTGTACTGACACAAAGACTTTATTTCATGGGGAAGAGATGCACCTTTTTTTTGTTTCATCCAGCCCAAAGGAAACTATTCAAACAGCAAGACTCCTCAGGATCAGATTTCCCTTCCAAGAGATCTATGCTCTGAATAATTTATCACCGCTAAGCTGACTCCTACCTGAAAGCTACAAAGCAAAGTCTATGTATTGGCCCCTGGATGAGCGCGCGGAACAGCTCCAAGTCAGAGAGCAAGATGGCCCAGGAAATTAAAGAGTTTCAGGTTAAACAAGAAACTCACAATTATGTAAAATTAAGTAGAGAATGGGGTGGGAAGCTGAAATCATGTTCTGCACTCGTCTAAAACAAAGGACTTTTAAATATTTCCAGCTTTTAAATAGAAGTCAACTCCAGATTTCTCTCGCCAACCACTGGGGTTGGGTTCCTAAAAGCAAAACCATAGTTGGCAAGACAAAAGGCGTATGGGAAAAATGGCAGGTGGTGAGCCGATGCGCAGCCATGGAAAACCGTGGCAACTCAGTTGTATACTGCGGTAGCCAAAACGGTATCTGGAATATTAAGCGTCGATACTTAAAACCGTGGCTGGCAAGGGAAACCTGTATTATAATTAGACCCTGTCCAGGACTAATTGCCTTCATTTTTACATGCCTTTCCCTTCCCTGACCCTGTATTTATTTGCACAGCAGACTCCTTTTGATCTCCATGTTGAACAGCATACCAGCTTTCAGATAAAATGATTCAACTGCTGGGCAAAGCCAGCTTCCCCCACAGCCGTGCAGAGGGATTGCCTGCTACCTCCCGCGTAAAGCATCGAGTCTAAGATTCGATGCTCCTTGACAGACCAAACACATGTAGAGCCACTGAAACGTAACCATCTCTTGGATGGAGGTCAGCAAGAAATGTCCAAGACACCCAAGGCCAGGTCCTCCCCTTGTGAAGGGGGCTGTGATACTTTTAGGAGTCAAGCAAAGGCAAAGGTGGGCCTTCCCTCGCTATCCCCAAGAACAGCTATACAGCAAACTGCCTAAAACTCAGTTTAGCAACCCAAGAAAGATAAAGGGCTGCATCTCCACTGTTCAGCTTGCAGAGCAAGGTGGAATTGGGCAAGTGGATGGGGGCCAGTGCATGGGACCTAGGGCCAAGCACTCCTAACCCAATAATTTGTCCCCAGCTGACTTCCTGCCCCTGAGGCAGGGGGCTGGACTTGATGACCTTCTGAGGTCCCTTCCAGCCCTAATGTCTATGAAATCTATGAATTTTACTAAAAAAAAAAAAGATGATTTTATCATATACCCCCTTGACTTCCAGCTCTCCGAAACCTCAATCAAGGTGGCTAACATCTCGGAGCCCATCTATCAAAGGCTAGCACCTACCTAGCTTCCACAGGCACTGATCACGAAGCTGAATTACTTCACAAAGGAATCATCTCCCTCAGTCCCCCTGCCTGAAAAGCACGGCCTGTCTAGGTTAAGGGGGACCTTTGACCCCACCCCCCAATCTCCTTTCTATAGTGCTGCAGATGTGTCTGGCCCTACAGATACAGAGGATGCCTGCTTTCTCTATCTGCACATGCTTTCCATCCTGGGCCCAGCAGTTCTGAGTTGGAAATGTTACCCCAAAATAAGCTTTTCCTACTTAATTTCTGTTGCGGGCGCGCTTGAGGCACTGGGTGCAGGTTGAGATGGTTTGGGTAGCGTGCAATCATGGACCCACGCTTCCTCCTCTTTGCTCGCCATTCTCAAGGCCTCGGACGCGTAGTATCGTGCCTCAGCGCTGTCGTAGGTGGGCTTATTAAGCCGCAAAGACTCATTGTCCTCATGCAGCAGGAACCAGGTTGGGGAAGGTTGTTTGGCATCTCTAGGAAGGGAAGAGTTGGCGGCGATCTCCACGTGTTTGACCCCTGCTCGTTTCCCAATGCTGCGGCTTTTCTTATCCTTCCGGCTCCGCTTCAAGGCCTCCGGGCGGCCCCGTTCCTGAGGCCTCACTTTTCCAGGAGGATGCCCATCAAACATGTTCTCATAGAAGCATTTCTCGGCAGCGTCATAAAGCGGTTTCTCCAGCCACACCTCCGACATCAAAGCCTGCAGGCTCGACATCAGCGGCTTCCCGTTTACGGGCTGGTGTCCAGGACTGGGTAAGTGGCCGACAAAAGAGGCAGCTGATGGAGCCACATCTGCAGGCAGGCCTGGCGTGGCAGGGGTAGGCAGGGCTGTAACGTAGCCTTCATCTGGCGTTTTCTGCCCCATGTTACTAGTGCCACTGTTCGATCGGAGGTCTAGGAAGTGTGGAGGAACAAAAGACTGAGACCTTTCAACAAACACTTTCTCGGCATCATCAAAGTCAAACTTGTTGATCCAGATATCCTGAATGATGTGATGACAAGCAATCAGGCTGCCGTGGGTGCAATGCAAGGCAGCCAGGTTTCTCCTGCCCATAGCAACTTCCTGGATAGCCTCTGCCCAGGGCACCAGCACGGACGGCTCAACAGCCAGCTCCATCCCTGAAGCCACCCGGCTGAAGTCATCTGCGAGTTTCTTTCTGTACGCATTTTCAGCACGATCAAAGAAAGGCTTCTCGAACCACACGCGATCGGCTAATAAACCCGTCAGCACAAAGTCTACTTTGGAGACAGAGCCCTTTGCTTTTGGCGAGCGCTTCCTTTTCTTTTGTTTCTTCCCATTTCTGGCTCTTTTCAGGTCTCCTTTCAAGTCGCTCTCTGCCAAATCTTCATGGCACACCCCGTTCACCGCTTCTACCTCCACCTCCACTTCCAGGCATCCTTCTGGGGCTGAGGCTGCCAGCGTTGCTTCTCGTTCGTAGTGCAGCCGCTCTGCTTCATCATACTTGTGCTTGTCCACCCAGACCTTTTCAGCTGGGTACGGGAGGTTCCTCGTCCTCATCTTCCGAAGAGCGGCAGCATTAAAAGACAAGCACAATCATGTAGTCGCAATGTAACTAAAGCCAACGACATGCACTAGATTTGAAGCCTGACGGTGATCTAAATAAGCCACCCCAAGATCAGGATTCATATACAGAGAAACAGTCCCCATAATATTTAATTTCCTTTTGTTTAAACATTTTTGTATGAAGGAACTGAGCTCTGTGTGCGCATATGTTTAATCCAAACGCAAAATGGACTGGATTTTCACTCCTCCCTCGCCTACCTTTTTAATCATCTCCTTCCAGGTTTATACCTGCCATTACTTACAGCTGTAGTAAGCCCTCAAGACGTAAAAGCCACGAGCCCTATGTGGTTCATAATTTAAAGCACAATTGTCAGATTATGACTAAACAATAGTTTTATTTTCAGAGTTTTACTGTCTAAGAAAGGCATCCAGGTTATAGTTGTATTGGTCTAGAGGCTAACGAACTGCTGGCAGAGGTGATATCTTTTATCAAATCAACTAGATGTTTGCAAAAAAATTATTTGCAAGCTTTCGGGCACAAGTACCCTCCTGTCTAGAAAAGATTTTTTTTCCCCAAATCGCCATCTGTTATGTGCCAACGTACAGACTAGATGCTCTTAAATGGGTATTTTTGGAAGGCTTAAAAGACCTTAAAGCCACTGCTTCACGTAGGATACACCACGTATTGTGATCTGCTGCTGTGACACCAGAATTTTTAGAGCATGCAGAGATTATTTCCAAATCTGTACAAGGTTATCAGAGATGAAGCGGGTTTATGGGCCCTTTTATATTAAAAACATCTCTCTGTGAGAGATTTAACTGAAAAATCCACTTTCCCTCATAGCGTGCGAGGCCACTGATAGACTGGACTAAAGTTATTTATTAGGACAACAATTCACTGGCTTTTGGGATGCACATGGGAAGCTTAAATATTTTGAACCCAACTCTGACAATTACTGGATTTCAGTTTAAAACCAACTGCTTCTTAATAAAAAGGGACCAATGTTAACAATTTAAGGGGTTTTTTTGGTTAATGTATATTTTAGGGAAAACATCCTATACAAAGAAAGCAGAATATGGCATTTGTTCTGCATACACTGTCTTGTTATGGATATTTAGAGCACAAGACATGCTGAATTAAGTCAAATTTAGCTTTCAGGATACTTAAATTATTCAACATAATATGGGAAGAGTATCCTTAACACCAGAATGACAACGGTGCTCAGAAATCTAACTAGAGGTTCGGTACCAGGAGGACTGTGATCAAATGGGTAACAGCAAGCATGAGAAATGCATATAAATGCATTTTTAAGCCATGCAGCTGAATATCTGTTCTCCTTCTGCTTCCTGGCCAAGCCCAGTGTAAGACATGGCTGCTACCTCTGCCGTCAGGGATCAGTTCAGAAACATATAAAGCTGGACATTTTCCCCAGATTCAATTAAGTGCATATGATGGTACCAACAGCTGGTAAGATTCAGAATCCTGATCTCAGGAGTTGGCAGGCAAGTCAAGAGGTTTAAAACTACCTTCAAATTTAAATCCCTTTGCCATCTTGAACATACACAGAAGCTGTTACTTAATGGGGATAGTTTATAATGTAAGGTGTTTTAAATATTTATAACCTAAATAAGCTATTTTTAAAATACCACCACCATTTGTAAGGAAAAACAATAGTTTCTACTTAAAAGGCTCAAACTTATTCTTTTCATCAGCTGCTAAAGACAGCAAGTACATGTTGCCTGGCTGAAACAATGCAAAATTCCTTTTGTTCCTTATTTAAAAAAATCAAAATGAAAAATTTTCAAAGTCAGATTTTTAAAAATATATTTTCACTGTATATTCTGCCATAGAGGTATTAATGGGAACATTTCTTACTACAGATAGTTTGACTGAGCCAATGGTTTGAAGGTTACAGAGGATGACTCCAACTTGCTGCTTTCAAAGTCTCAGCATCCCATCTGAAGCAGACACGTGTCAAGCTGGTCGTACAGTATGATGATGAAACAGTCATTCTGTAGTTAAGCCTTCAGCTGTGGAAGCTGTCGTGGCTTCCTTGGCATTATGACCAAAAAATAGCCTATGACATCATGTTATAGGTCATAAACGTAGGCCATGGGCAAAGGGTCTGCAGTGATCAAGAGGCTGTTCATCCGTTATAAGACAAGAGGTAGGAACAACTATGCTGCACTCTCTCACTCTAATAAAAAGTCTCATTAAGGAAACCGCAGCCACCTCCTGCAGTCCTGGATTTCTGATTTGAATTTTATGCTCTTAAAATTTCTATTTTCCAAGAAAAATCCTAGAGTAATGACCTAGGAAAGCAAAGGTGGAGGGAGAGGGTGGTAGGGGACATTACACGACTGATGGTCAGATGCTTCCTTCCCATGTCACTAAACAGGGGTTGGGATCTGCTAGAGGAAGGAATATCCTGTATTTTGTTACTGGACAGCAGGTGGGGAAGGGGAAGAGGATGGTGCCGCTGGACACAACTGGGATTGATGCAGCAACAGAAGGACTTTTCACAGCTAGCGACTGCTTAAAGCAAATGTTTTTCAAAATAAGGCACAATTTGGTAAGGGGTGTTTGCTTTAATATGCTCATTACCTCTCTTTCATGACCCGTTTAAGTGTACAGAAAGCAAAGGCGCACAAAATAAGGCACCATTTCGTAAAGGGTTCTCTCTCTTTCATGACCATTTTTAGCGGGAAAATGCACAGAAAGTGCAAAATTCAAGAAGCAGGGGACTAGGAGTTAGAAAAGTTACGACTACAGCTGCTTTTACTGCCAGGGAGCCATACTGGGAGCCCTGAATATTGCATTTCAGCACGATGTCCTATATTAATCCAAACTTATTATGCACTGATTTAGGGGACTTTAAAGCCATATCAAGAACAAAAGAGGCTGAAGCATCCAGAATACCTTGCATTCAAACAGAAATGCAAAAATCTAGAACTCTTGGTTCAGAGATGGTCCCTTTTATTAGGCCAGCTAAGAAATTGCAAAAAATATTTTTTTTCTGCATCTTTCGGGCTTTTTTGCATTCAAAAAGTCATGCATGACTGTACTAGATGAATGCAAAGGAAGTAAATGCACCATCTGCATCTAAAATCGCCTTCTGGTTGCAGGGCTATGAGCCTGTCTTAATAAGCTACTTCAAAGAGGTGGGAAGGTGCGTTTCCTTTGAGGTAGCAAGAAGGCAGCCTGTCACAGCTCTTCAAATACTGCCAGCTAGCACACAGCTATAATACTTAGCTGGCACTCGCATGAGGAGGAAAAAATGCATCTGCAAGTCAGAGAAACTGAAGTAAACTTTTTCCTATTTTAATGTAATTAATGATTGTTTTCCCGAAATACCTCAAATAGACTTTGAGGCAACAAACCACCAGCTGCTGGGCTGCACGTATATGGAGTACCTCACATACCTAATAAATGTGGAGTATGTCACATACATAATAAATGTATTTTGGACACTAAAACTGCAGGGCTTTTTCTTGATTTCTATCCTGTCCTCTTATCAAGTCAGGTGATTGGCAAGTCCCCTCCCAAAACAACCCAAGTTAAAATTAACAGTGTCATAGGCAAGTAGCAAACTCCTATAAGCCTGGTGTTTTTTCTGTTTTCTACTGAAATAATGTCATCCCCATGTAAGCAATGCAACAACTTCCCTCGAAGAAAAAAGGAGCAGAAATGACAGGAAGAACAGGACATACTTACTTTTTCAGATCCTATGAGAGCAGTAAGAAAAAAAGAGAAAGTTAGGGAGAGCAAGAGCAATAAGAAAAAAAAAGAGAAAGTTAGGGAGAGCAAGAAAGTTTCTGTTTCTAGGGATGTAGCAACGAGTCAAAAAGCACAGCTGACTGAGTTGGTAAATCACTTGGATAACGCAAGAAACCGCTTCTAACCTGGGTCACAGTACAGCTGCGGCTACTTAGCTCCTCCAGGCTAGAACCAGGCACATTTATCAAGGATCAGCCAGATACCCAGTTGTATGTTTTCAAACGATCAGCCCTAACGACTCCCCGTTGGTTATGTTCCTGCTGTTTTTAAAACAGTGGCATGGTCAGAGATCTGTCATACTGGGATGAACAAGCTGTGATATGCCAACTGGGTATTTCACCAATTCACCCACAATTTTTAAGTGGTCTGTCAACCCCTGGAAAGCTCAGGAGCAACTTGCCCAAATTATAGTTTCATAGTTTCTTGGGTCGGAAGGGACCCAAGTCCCCTCTAGCCCCATCTAGTCTGACCCCCTGCCATGGCAGGAAAGAGTACTGGGGTCAAACGACCCCAACAAGGTGTACATCCAGCCTCCTCTTAAAGGCCCCCAGGGTAGGAGCCAGCACCACTTCTCTTGGAAGTTGGTTCCAGAAAGCCTGTAGTCAGCAATTGTTTGCAGCATCCTGATTAGCTTTTAAAGGCATTAACTACCACCTCAATCACTTGGTGCCAATGGTCTAAGCACCCATCTAAGGCGCCCCAACGGTCCCAGTGGCCTCGGGACTGATTTGACTTGATCACTCAGCAATGAGTTAACTCAAAAGACTCTAAAAACAAGCAGATATTTGTTAAAAGCCTTATGCAAAATAGCATCTGCAATGAAGCTTTGTGTTTTTTTTTTATATAGACAAAAGAAATTCCCATTTTCATGCCAAATGTTTTTAAAATCATATTGTTCCTCTGAAAGGCTATCACCCTTCCTGTAGGCCCACTAAAATCTCAAGGGTACGGCTTGAATCAACAGAACTCAAAAATCATTTTTAAGAAAATGTTTTAGCGAGGAAAAAAGAATCTTACAAATGGGCAAGATCTGCAACAGATGAAATGCTGTCTTCTGGGAGCAGATTACAACCCACCCAAAATAGCGCTGTGATCAACAGGCAACAACCACTCATCTCAATGATATAGTAAGCCTTACACCCAATTTTAAGGTTTTAAAAGCTGGATTTTCACATTACATGAGAACAAATTGACAGGACAAGGAGCAACGGGCTCCAGCTGAAGCAAGGGAAGTTTAGGTTGGATGTGGGGGAAAAAAACTCTCACAGGGAGGAACAGGTTACCCAGAGAGGTGTTGGATTCTCCATCCTCAGAGGTGTTTAAGATGTGGGTAGACAAAGCCTTAGCTGGGATGATGTAGCTGGGGCTGGTCCTGCTTTGAGCAGGGGGCTGGACTAGATGTGACCCCCTGAGGTCCCTTCCACCCTCATTTTCTATGATTCTAAGTTACACAAACACACAAATCAAGTGACTGCATAAGAGACCATCCTAACAAAAAAGGAATGTGTCTATATTGGGGAAAGAGGGTTTAAACTTGTTAAAATCCACCTTGTTTAAATAAAGCAGTTTGCATCTTAATGTGTATTTACCAGCAAAGGCACCCTAATGAGAAGACTACCTCTGAGCTGTCCAAGAACTTATTACAAAATTCCTACCTGTACTATTTCCCAATTCTGCCCATTACCTTGACGAGCCCTAAGGTTTATAAGTAAAAAAGAATGGACGACAGTTGATGAATAATGTCTACAAGGGAGTAAAACGAAAAGAGAGAGAGAGAGAGAGAGACTGAGCACATATAAAATATACTCCACACTCAAAAGCAAAGCAAGGTCAGTTTATCAACCTTATTGTCATCCTAAAATTGAACCAAGGTTATTCTGTCTTTATGCTTCTCATTCATCATAGTGCTTTATGACCAGAACAGCTGATGCTTTCATGTGCACAATACTTTTATTCAGGTGAAAGCTACTTCCGAACTTTAATTACATCTCACTGACACTCAAAAGTATTAAATATATTATCTAGAAGCAACCAAATCAAAGACACTAATACATAGCGACAGATAAAGTTGTGCCCAAAGTGTTTCTGCAATGTGTGCGCGCAGACCAGAAAAAATGTAAAAAGGACTGGCCTTTGCATTAACCACGCCACTGAAAAACCTGGCTCATGACGTGCAACAGGCAGCAGTTTTTTTTTGGCACATGCAGGGTAGTGGTCATTTCCCAACACCTAAACACATCAGAAGAGCCAATAATATGAAATTACACTGGTCAGAATAACCAAAATATAGGAAATGCTAATAACCATTTAGAAACCCAAAGAACCATTATTAACTAACAATTTGGCCACCTGTCAGTTTTAATTTTGATTTTAGCTATCACCACTTCCAGTCTGGAAAATGAGAGAAAAACTCTTATGTTGGGTTTCAAATGCTAGAGGGAAACTCATAAAGAAAAAAAAATTAAGGCGATACAAGAAGTTGATATGGATGTTCTGTAAGGTTTGGACCTAAGCTACATGCCTGTTATTACTCCTTTAATTTTGGCGACTATGCAAGAAGTTATCAAAATACACGCAAAAAAAAATACATTGGGTCATGACAATAGTTGAGTTCATCTTCTGGTCTAAGAAAAGCTGCACTTAGAAACAGCCCAAGTCTTGAAAACTCTGCCCCCCACAACTTGCTTATTTTCCGCAGCCCTTATCATTTCTGAAGGGCCGCATTAGCTGGTTTCAAAAGACCGCAATCTTTTGCAGTGCAAAGTTAAAGATGTTCACAGGTCCTCCCTCCGCTGGCAACTAAACAGAAGGCACGTCGAAGAGATGCTACCTGAGACTTCACATGACAACTGTAGGTCTGGTGCTAGCAAGAAACAGATCTTCAACAAGAGGAGTCTCACTCTGTGTGCTCTATAATATCACTCTGCGGCTCCCCCAACCTTCATGTCACTACTGGGACTGCTCATCTGTTTGTGCTGCTTGGCACCATTCACGGAGTTAAAGCCAACGAGGAATTATATATAGCACTTATGTCATATCACACATTGCATCCATCCCAACAGAACAGTCATCCCAACACGAGAAAGGGAAATAAGTGTCAGCTGCTAGTAACAAGAAAGAACAGAAAAACCCCAAGTCTTTGCACCTATTTACCACTAGAAACAAACATCCAACACAGACGAAATGCAGCCTGCTCTGCTCTTCCTGTCCTCCACAACAGCTGGCCAAATGGGATATGTCCTGAAAGACACCTCAATACTACATGGAAGTGAGCACCTTCCCTATTGTCCCAGCGCCTCCTCCCCTTCCAGTCCCAAAGCTGGTCGCTATCTTGTGCACATAGGCAAGCATGACTTTAGCAAGACATGATGCCATGGATGGGATACCCAAAAAAGTATGTGCAGTAGTTTCCTTTCCAAGACAGCAAGGAGAGTCTATCCCTTCTGCTGTCTCAAGACGCAAATGAGTAGGACTCAGCCCACAAGATGACAGCCACCACCGCCTAAAACCTTGGGATTTTTTGTCCAGGCAACATATTAAAGATACTCAGCCGAAGAAAGTCTTGGCCAGCGGTAAAGAACGGCTCAGTTAGAGTCTCCGGTCAAGTGCTGCAGAGAATTAGCTATGGGACAGGACAAGAAATAAGTCACCTAGGCAAAAAAAAAAAAAGAAAAAGAGATACCGACTACTATCAGAGACAGAGAGTGCAGCAAGCCAGTGGAGGGAGAAAAGCAAACCTGTTAAAAACAAAGAGGACGAATGCCAAGGCAGGCGTTAGAGGAACACAGCAGTGACAAATCCAACTGGATGGCACAAATCAGCTCCCACATTCAGGTCAGTGTAGGATGGGACAAATCCTGCTCGGCACAATCATAAATGAAAACAGCTTTTTGTAGAGGAAGCGCTACAGAGGAGAGAGAAACCGAGGGACACGCTACTCATCAGCCCACACGTACCCAGGCCTGGCCTGGCATTGTGTTTAGTGACCGGGGGGAGGGGGGGGGTTGTAACGCCTGTACCTGTGCCCACGTCTGGATATGCAAGGCCCCTGCACACGTGACACGCAACAAACAGGTTAATCATGCGACTGATTTAAAGCAGCCACACGTGCAAAGGAAGATGAGCCAGGGGTGCCAAGTAACTAGCCCACAATTAACTGGTTAATTACCCAACGATCTTAGAACAGCTGCGTCTCTCCCCCCACATCTGTCCGTCTGCCCAGCCCCTCCCCCACATCCATCCGTCCACACCCCCCCACACCTGCCGGACTGCCCCGCCCCTTCCCCCCATCTGACA
>NW_017728992.1:208990944-208992377 GCF_001723915.1 Gavialis gangeticus
CCACCCCCCCCGGTCACAGGGGAGCAGGAGGCACCCGCCCTCCCAGCCCCACGCGTGGGGGTGGGGAAGGAGGGTTGCGGGCCCCCCCGCACTCACGCGCTGCGTCCACGCGGCCTCCAGCCGGGCAAAGGGAGGCGGTTCCCCCGCGCGGGGCATTCTGGGCCGCGGCTCCGACCAACCGCGGGGGGAGGGGGAGAGAGGCACCGGGGACATCGCACGCCCCGCCCCCCCCCAGCGGCTGCGGGAATGGACCGGCCCGAGGTGCGCATGCGCGCCTTATGCCTAGCGGCATCTCCCCCCCCTCCCGGGGGAATAGAACGTTCCGCTATACCCGCCGCCACCCCTTCACCAACATCATGGAACGAGCCAGACACCCCTCCCCCCGGTAGGAATGGACCAATCCCAGCGGTTAACAGGGTGCCGAGCCAAAAGCACCCACTAACGGCAGCTGGGAGAGTGGTGGGAGAACACAAAACGGAAACGTTCTACCGCGCATGCGCACTCCGCCCCCTCCCGGACAGACATGGAACAGCCCAGGCCCCTACTAGGATGCCTAGTTGGAAGCATCCACCCACAGTAGCTGGGGGAGAGAAGAGAAATAAATATTGCACCGCGCATGTGCCCTCCACCCCTCCCTCCCTGGCAAGCATGGAACAACGCAAGCAGCCAGTAAAGTGCTGAGCCGGAAGCACCCACTCATAGTAATAGGGGGAAGAGAGAAAGAAACATTCCACTGCACATGTGCGCTCCACCCCTCCCTCCCTGGCAAGTATGGAATAACCCAAGCCCCCACTGGGATGCCCAGCCGGAAATACCCATTCACCAGAGGGCAGAGAGAAAGAAATGTCCCACCGCGCATGCTCTCTTCACCCCCCTGTCTGGCAAACATGGAACAATCCAAGCAGTCAATGAAGTGCTGAGCCGGAAGCACCCACTCACAGTAGCTAGGAGACTTGAGAAAGAAATACACCCCCCTTCCTGGCAAACATGGAACAACCCAAGCCCAGCCGGAAGCACCCACTCGCAGTAGTTGGGGGAAAAGAGAAATAACCCCCCCTTCCCCGGCAAACATAGAACAACCCAAGCCTTCACAAGGAAGCCCATCCGGAAGCACCCATTCACAGTAAGGGGAGAAGGAGAGAGAGAAGCACTCCACTGCGCATGTGTCTGCCACCCCATCCCTGGCAAACATGGAACAACCCAAGCCTTCACTAGGAAGCCCAGCCGGAAACACCCACTCACAGTAACTGGGAGGGGAAAGAAACGTTCCACCGCGCATGCGCCCTCCACCCCCCTCCCGGCAAGCATGGAACACCCCAAACCTCCCCTAGGGTGCCCAGCCGGAAGCACCCACATACAGTAAAAGAGGGGGGGTTGGAACAGAACATTCCACCTCTGGGGGGGGGGGAGGGGAAAACCCCGCGCATGCGGCG
>NW_017728992.1:208992797-208994377 GCF_001723915.1 Gavialis gangeticus
GGGGCGCTGCGCCGGGCCTACTCCATCAAGGATAAGCTGCAGGCCATCGAGCGCGTGAAGAAGGGCGAGCGCCAGGCCTCGGTGTGCCGCGACTTCGGCGTGCCTGGTGGCACGCTGCGCGGCTGGCTGAAGGACGAGGCCAAGCTGCGCTGGTTCCTGGACCAGCTGGGCGGTGAGGTGGGCACGCAGCGCAAGAAGATGCGCCTGGCCAACGAGGAGGAGATCGACCGCGCTGTCTACACCTGGTTTCTGGCGCTGCGGCAGCACGGTGTGCCGCTCTCTGGGCCCCTCATCCAGGCGCAGGCCGAGGCCTTCGCCCGCCAGATCTACGGCCCCGAGTGCACCTTCAAGGCCAGCCACGGCTGGTTCTGGCGCTGGCAGAAGCGCCACGGCATCTCCAGCCAGCGCATCTATGGTGGCGAGCCGCTCAAGGCCGAGCCTGAGCCCGCCGGGGACCCGCCAGCACCGCCCCCGCCACCTCCGCCGCCTGGGGACGGCTACGGGGACGAGCAGATCTACAACGCCAACGTCACCGGGCTCTACTGGAAGCTGCTGCCAGGCCGCGCCGGGCCACCCCGGCGCCCGCCCATGCGGGACCGCGTCACGGTGCTGCTGGCCGCCAACCTCACGGGCGCCCACAAGCTGAAGCCGCTGGTGGTGGGCGGGCTGCGGGACCCACCCAGCCTGCGCCACCACAACCAGGACAAGTTCCCTGCCTGCTACCGCTACGGCCCCGAGGCCCGGCTGGGGCCGGCCCTGCTACGGGCCTGGTTCTTCGAGGACTTCGTGCCAGGCGTCAAGCGCTACCTGCGACGCAGCTGCTTGCAGCAGAAGGCCGTGCTGCTGCTTGGCTGCCCCCCGCCTGCCGCCACCACCGAGGACACACCGCAGCTGCAGACACCCGACGGCGCCATCCGGGCCCTCTTCCTCTCCAAGGCGCCGGCGGGGAGCGGCCGCATCCCAGCCCCGCTGGAGCAGGGCGTGGTGTTGGCCTTCAAGCAGCTCTACAAGCGGGAGCTGCTGCGGCTGGCCGTGTCCTGTGCAGCTGGCAGCGGGGGTGCGGCAGCGGGGAGCGGTCCCCTGGACTTCATGCACTCCTTCCTGCTCAAGGACATGCTGTACTTGGCCGGCCTGTCCTGGGACCTCATCCCTGCGGGCTCCATTGAGAAGTGCTGGCTGCTGGGGCTGCGCGCCGCCTTTGAGCCACGGCCTGGGGAGGACGAGCAGGGTGAGGCGCTGGGGGCGGACGGCGGGGACAGCAAGGTCTTCAGCGACCTCACGCACTTGGCGGCACTGGCCTACAAGCGCCTGGCCCCCGAGGAGGTGGCCGACTGGCTGCACCTGGACGACGCGGCCCTGGGCGTGGAGGGGGACGATGGGGAGGAAGATGCTGCGGACGAGGGCCCCGGGGGCTGTGGGGGGGAGGAGGAAGAGGTGGTGGCAGTGGGAGGTGAGGGCGCAGTTGAGAGCAACCAAGAAGGGGAGGGAGGGGGCCCCTTGCTGCCCACAGCCAGGGAAGCCATCACGGGCCTGGAGACCGCCCTACGCTGGCTGGAGAGCCAGGACCCCCGGCAGGTAGG
>NW_017728992.1:208999808-209002161 GCF_001723915.1 Gavialis gangeticus
GCGGCAGCACGGTGTGCCGCTCTCTGGGCCCCTCATCCAGGCGCAGGCCGAGGCCTTCGCCCGCCAGATCTACGGCCCCGAGTGCACCTTCAAGGCCAGCCACGGCTGGTTCTGGCGCTGGCAGAAGCGCCACGGCATCTCCAGCCAGCGCATCTATGGTGGCGAGCCGCTCAAGGCCGAGCCTGAGCCCGCCGGGGACCCGCCAGCACCGCCCCCGCCACCTCCGCCGCCTGGGGACGGCTACGGGGACGAGCAGATCTACAACGCCAACGTCACCGGGCTCTACTGGAAGCTGCTGCCAGGCCGCGCCGGGCCACCCCGGCGCCCGCCCATGCGGGACCGCGTCACGGTGCTGCTGGCCGCCAACCTCACGGGCGCCCACAAGCTGAAGCCGCTGGTGGTGGGCGGGCTGCGGGACCCACCCAGCCTGCGCCACCACAACCAGGACAAGTTCCCTGCCTGCTACCGCTACGGCCCCGAGGCCCGGCTGGGGCCGGCCCTGCTACGGGCCTGGTTCTTCGAGGACTTCGTGCCAGGCGTCAAGCGCTACCTGCGACGCAGCTGCTTGCAGCAGAAGGCCGTGCTGCTGCTTGGCTGCCCCCCGCCTGCCGCCACCACCGAGGACACACCGCAGCTGCAGACACCCGACGGCGCCATCCGGGCCCTCTTCCTCTCCAAGGCGCCGGCGGGGAGCGGCCGCATCCCAGCCCCGCTGGAGCAGGGCGTGGTGTTGGCCTTCAAGCAGCTCTACAAGCGGGAGCTGCTGCGGCTGGCCGTGTCCTGTGCAGCTGGCAGCGGGGGTGCGGCAGCGGGGAGCGGTCCCCTGGACTTCATGCACTCCTTCCTGCTCAAGGACATGCTGTACTTGGCCGGCCTGTCCTGGGACCTCATCCCTGCGGGCTCCATTGAGAAGTGCTGGCTGCTGGGGCTGCGCGCCGCCTTTGAGCCACGGCCTGGGGAGGACGAGCAGGGTGAGGCGCTGGGGGCGGACGGCGGGGACAGCAAGGTCTTCAGCGACCTCACGCACTTGGCGGCACTGGCCTACAAGCGCCTGGCCCCCGAGGAGGTGGCCGACTGGCTGCACCTGGACGACGCGGCCCTGGGCGTGGAGGGGGACGATGGGGAGGAAGATGCTGCGGACGAGGGCCCCGGGGGCTGTGGGGGGGAGGAGGAAGAGGTGGTGGCAGTGGGAGGTGAGGGCGCAGTTGAGAGCAACCAAGAAGGGGAGGGAGGGGGCCCCTTGCTGCCCACAGCCAGGGAAGCCATCACGGGCCTGGAGACCGCCCTACGCTGGCTGGAGAGCCAGGACCCCCGGCAGGTAGGGCCCCTCAAGCTGGTGCAGCTCCGCTCCCTCATCAGCATGGCCCAGCGGCTGCGCCAGGGGGGCAGCCCAGACTCCTAAGGAGAGCGAGGGGCTGTGGCTGGTCAGCGACCGACTGCTTCACCTTGAGGCGGGGCTGGGGGGGGCATTCACCCCAAGCCCTACACTGCAACGGGACCATCACGAGGGGGGAACCCCATGTCTTGGGGCTTATAAGGGGTGCTTACCTCTTTCTCTTGCAGCCGCTCTTCTCTAGAGGGCTGCTGCTTACCCCATCATCCCCGGGAGAGGCTATTATCTGCTACTGAGCGGGGCAATCCCCTATCCCATAGCTGCTGCAAGGCACTGGAGGGCTAATGCATAACCCCAACTCATGGGAGAAGGGAGGTGCAGCGGGGACCAACCCCCATCTCCAATGCTCCCATGAGGAATGGGTGACTGGGGGGAAGGTTTCCTGGCCATTGCTGAAGAGGCTGCCCTCCCCACGCTTGGAATTAATTGGCATTCCTGAGAAGGTCTCTGGGGCCTGGATATCCCAGGGCAGAAGGCTCCCTGCAGCTCCCAGCTGCCTGTCCCTCCTGCCAGCAGGACTCTGAGGATGGGGGCATCTCACCGTGAAGGGAAGGGAATGCACATTGCTGCAAACCCATCGGGAAAGACTTTGCAAACCATGAAGCAGGGTGGAAGCAAGTGCTGGATGAGGTCTAACTGGCCCACGCACAGCTGCATGGAGGGGAATTGGGGTAGCCACAGCCTTGCCACCCAGACCTCAAGCATCGGCAGACTGCAGCTGCTGCAGTGGGGTGCCTTTGGGAGGGTGTCCTTCCTGCTGTGGAGGGCGCAGGTTAGGAATGCCCTTCATGTGTGGAGTAGTATGGGGGGATGGGGATTTGGGGCTGGTTTCAATCCATTTGTCTTTTACATGCACTGGATCCAGACTGGTACACTCTGGGCTGGGATACACTAATAAGCTACAGACCACCCTGAGTGTTGGAGGAGGGTCTGACCTACCTTCCAAGGCTATTTTATTGT
>NW_017728992.1:209007161-209010397 GCF_001723915.1 Gavialis gangeticus
GTGCGGAGTAGTATGGGGGGATGGGGATTTGGGGCTGGTTTCAATCCATTTGTCTTTTACATGCACTGGATCCAGACTGGTACACTCTGGGCTGGGATACACTAATAAGCTACAGACCACCCTGAGTGTTGGAGGAGGGTCTGACCTACCTTCCAAGGCTATTTTATTGTGTGTATCAGGGCTCTGGGGGCTCTGAAGCCAGGGATGCTTAGGACCTCGCCAAGCAGGTGTTTTAATTTTTAAAAGCCTTCATACAGCAGGACAGTTAGGTCTGGTGGAGAGAACTCCCTGCCCCATGAACTGCAGAGCGCTTTGTAGACTCATCCAAAACAAGGTGACTTTCTGGTTTTGCCTCTGAGGCAGCCTAGGTGAAAAGGATGGGAAGAACCCATAAATCTCTCTTGGAAAGGTAGAGAAGCTTCTCATTCAGATCGCTTTGTGGTCCAAAATGAGTTATCGTCTGGCTATTTATTTAGCAGAAAAAGAATAAAATTTGAATTAGCATTGAATAACCCTACCTGAGTAGGTAGGAGGTGGGTATTTTGACTTAGGGAAGCTTTCATCTCTGAGATGGAGGGTTTCACAGGTTTTTTTAATTCCACCTTGGGCATTTTTATTTTTGTAAATGGTTGTTCTGGTCCACCCCATAAGCAAGATGACTAGTGAGATGCATAGATTTTCAGTCTGACCTGTCCTCTCTGAAAGGCACTGCAAATACAACCTTCCGCTTTTTATCCTTGAAATTCTGTGATCCTCCAAAACGTATTTAAGTAGGCGAAGTCAGCCAGTTGCCTATGGGGGAAAAACACTGTGGCTGCTCTGAGAAGGAAAAAAACAAACACAAACTGTCTCTTGAATTGTGGTTCAACTTTTGCTTCTGAGCCCGTGAATGAATACTGAGATGTGTTTACAAAATAAAATTTTTAAAAATCTCATTGATCGAGACAAGAAATGTTAAATAAATGCATAGAGTTGCCTTATACATCCTGCTTTCTGCTCCATTTGGAAAATCAGCTCTAAATCCTCTCCGGTGCAACTGAAACTCCAGCTTCTTTGGGATAGCTTTATTAGGAGTGGGTGCAGAGAACCGGCTAGGAAGGAAAAGTCTACTAATTTAATTTTAAGCAGTAGAAAGACCAGAAGTAGGGGGAAAAAAAACCTAGCACCAAACTGTGAGCAGGTTTTAGGCTCCAGGGAACACCGTTTCTTTCAAAATCCAAAACTCCATGACATGAATGTTAATAAACACTTCAGATGACTAAAGCAATAAGCTTTTTTTTTTTCCAAGACAAAAAATCTGTGCTGTTCAGTTTTCTTGTAGTGCAAAACCAGCAAAGGAACGACTCCAAGCGGTTTCCCATTCCTTCAGAGTTGGCTTCTGTTTTCTGGTTTCATTGTTACGAGCCTCATGTGTAAACATGTGGATTGTGTTTTTTAATTCACACAATTCTTTTTGTTGAATTTTTTTTTTAAAGACAGCATTTCTATTTGGTTTTGTACCTTTAATTTAATTTTATTTTTTTCTACAAACTTTGCATTTGAAGCCTCAGCTTCTTGACTGTTGTGTGAGAAGTCCATAGTTATATGCTGGGGGAGGCTGTGCACCCCAGTAAGCTTTGAAGCTCAGTAGAGGAGTGATGGGTTGCATCTCTTTGACCTGTGTCATGCCAAAAATCAGATGAACTGACCTAATGGTCCTTTCTGGCCTTGTATGAAAAGGCTTAAAATGTGCAGTGTTGGAGGAGAGCTGGAGCTCTGAGGATAGGGTTCCTCTTAGGGAAGTGCATGCATCGTGTAGGGAGAGGAAGGATCTTGTGGAAGCCTAGGATTGCTGTGAAAGTAATGGTTAAAATGGAGCTGGCTTTCCTGTCAGCATGATGACATTGGGAGCCAAGTTGAGAGCATTCATCGCATGTTCCAGTTTCCTTTCTGTTTTATTTTCAATCCATGTGCTGCTCGTGTAAAAAGCAAGAGACAAAAACAGCCTCGTGAGGATGGATCCCTGGGTCACACCCTGCAAATCCAGGGAAAAATCCACTTAGAAGCAAAGCTGCGTCCTGTAGCTGCCGGTGTCCTAGAGTCCCAGATCTTCAAAGGGAGGATGGTGTCTTGCTTTCCATTGTGCAACTGGGTTGTGTTTTATCAGTTCTGACCCTGGAGCTGCTGTTTGCGCACAGAAACTTCTTGGAGAAGTGGGCTGTTAAATAAGGATGAGCTGTAGCTGACTGTGCTCCTAAAATGTCAGTATCAGCATGGCGAAAGAAGTACATGGGAGCTGGTTTGAGGATGGTTGAGCTGAAACACATTCCCTTAAATCAAGAATCTGCACCTTTTAGTTTAAAGTCTTGCTAAATTCTAGCTTTAAGAGTACCCCCCTCTCTGTGTTGAGGGAGACGGTTAGCTATGTTAGTCTCTAAGGTACCACTGTGTCCTGCCTTCTGCCTCCAGCAGGTAGTAGACAAACTGGGAAAGGGTGAGGAAAAGCCCATGGCTGCTGGGCATGGGAGGACAGATTGCTTTGAGGAATGGAGCTGACTTCTTTGTTTCCGTGGGAGCTGGTAGGATGGCTCCGCCTTACCCTTCTGGCTGGCTGTGCAACATGGAAGCCATGTCCTGCTGTCCACGCTCAGCTGAGAGGTCGTGGTGTCTTGATCAACCCTTCCAATGCTTTCATGAGCTTTGGAGCGACCCTTCCAATGCTTTCATGAGCCAAAGGAGACACCAGCCGCTGCTGTTTCTAGCGGGGCAAAGTTTCATAGTTTGGTCAGGTCGGAAGGGACCTGAGCAGCTCATTAAGTCCGACCCCCTGACCTGGGCAGGAAAGAGTACTGGGGTCAAACGACCCTGGCAAGGTGATTATCAAGCCTCCCCTTGAAGACCCCCAGGGTAGGAGCCAGCACCACTTCCCTTGGAAGTTGGTTCCAGATCCTAGCCGTCCTGACAGTGAAGTCGCACCTCCTGATGTCTAGTCTGAATCTACTCTCAGTCAACTTATGGCTGTTATTCCTTGTTACTCCCAGTAGTGCTGGGGGGAACTGGGACTCCCCCAGTGCCTGCTGGTCCCCCCTGGTGAGTTTATAGAAGGCCACCAGATCCCCCCTCAGCCTTCTCTTGTGGAGGCTGAACAGGTTCAGGTCCCATCTCCTCTCCTCGTAGGGCCTGCCCTGGTGCCCCCTGACCATGCGAGTGGCCTCCTCTGGACCCTCTCCATGCTGTCCACATCCCTCTTGAAGTGC
>NW_017728992.1:209015397-209021711 GCF_001723915.1 Gavialis gangeticus
GGAGTTCCCCAGCCTGTAGGTGTGGTGCTGGTTCTTCCTCCCCAGGTGCAGCACCTTGCACTTGTCTGTGTTGAATCCCATTCTGTTCTCATCCACCCACCCCTGTAACCTGTCTAGATCTAGTTGTAGCCTGTCCCTCTCCTCTAGCGCACTCACTTCCCCCCACACCTTAGTGTCATCAGCAAATCTGAACAGGGTACTTTTCACCCCCTCGTCCAAATCACTGATGAAGATGTTGAACAGCACGGGCTCAAGGACTGAGCCCTGGGGGACCCCACTGCCCACGTCCCTCCAAGTCGAAAATGTTTTGGAGTGCATTGTGGGCTGGAGTAGGTAGACACCAGAGGCTGCAGCAGGCAAGAGAACCACAGCCTGCTAGAAGCAGAAAGCAAAGTTGCAGGACAGGGAGCCAGTGCCTGATGCAAAGGGGAAGTGGTGCTGGAAGCAATTAGCACACTGGAGGGGGCCCATCTGCCACACACAAACTAGAGCACAGAAGGTGGGGGTCATTTTTAGAGCTGGTGAGCAGCTTGGAGACCCCCAAGGGGAGACGGTCAGATCTTTGGGGCAGGGATAGTCTCAACATTGGACATGACCCGATGAAGCCAATTGCGAGGAGATGCAGGCTACGCGATGCCAGTGGGGGCCTAGGCATGCTGGAGGGGGGGGATGTAGAAAGATTTTTGTGCCCCATTTCCCTAGGCATATGGGTGGACCATTGTCATCTCTCATTCAGTTCATCTCCTGCCACCTACCTTCTTTCTTAAAAATTCCTGTTCAAGTGAAGTTCCTTTCCGAGTGCTTTTCTGCTATTTATTGGGGGCCTCGAAATCTTTGGGCATGTGGATCCTTTGCAGCCATGTTGTGCTGGACACCTGCTATAAAGCAAGCTGCAGAAAGGACTGACTGATTGTCTTGTTCAGGCTCAATTGATTTTTGTTTTTTCCTACCAGTCCTAACAGTCTGGCGGTGGCTGCTCCCAGGCCTGGTGAGAATAAAACCATAAGCAGAATGAAAGGGACTTGTTCTTTCCCTTCAAGAGTTTCATAGTTTCAGAGTTGGGGAAAGCAAAAAAAAAATCCCTTGTCGTGCCATGAGGATGGCTTATGCCCTGTTTTCTTCCACTCCCGCCTCAAGCTGGGGCTGGAGGTTCGACAAACCGGGCGACTGTGTAGTCCACGGGGTTTGTTAAAGCACAGAAATGGCTTAAAACAGGCTCTTCTCTGCTTGCACCCCTGGGAGGAAGATCTCTTTGCTTTGTGCATGGGCAGCAAATGTGTGTCGCTCCCACGATGAGCACCGGGGAGTTTCTTTTTGGATGGCCACAAACAAAAGTGCTGTGACTGAAGGGAAGAAGTGAAATGTATCCACCTGGCCGGGGTGTTGCTGCTGCAGCTGCTAATTTAATTTCTCTTTCGCTGCCCCCCCTCCATCTCCTCTTTAAACCTGGCTGCCGTCTCCGGGTGGATGGGTGATAGCCAAGCCTGGGGCAGCGCAGTCAGGTCTCGGGAGCTGCTTGTGTGGGCTGTGAGCTGAGTGACCACATGCATTACTGGAGGTGACCAAGAGGAGGGTGGGCAGGCACTGGTTGGGGAGGATCTAGGTGCAGCGATGCCTGTGCTCTGCTATGGGCATATCCCAGGCTTCTGGGCTGTGCTGGTCGGCTTCCCTCCCTTCCTGCTACATGTCTGGTGGGATTGAAGGGTCCTTCAGAGCTGGGGATTGGGGACTGGGTTGGTTTGGCTAGGGCTGATTTTGCCTCAGGCAAGGGGTTAGGCTAGACAGCCAGTCCCAGGGCTCCTGGCCTTTGCTGCCTGGCCCTCGGCTTGTGGCTCACTGTCACATTATTGGGTCTGCTTGGGTCCTCTCTCAACCTTCTTCCCCACCCCCCCCAAAAAACCACCTTTTTCTGCACTCTGAGAATCACAGAATATTAAGGTTGGCAGGGACCTCAGGAGGTCACATCTAGTCCAACAATGACCTCAAAACAGGACCAGCCCCAACTACATCATCCCAGCCAAGGCTTTGTCTAGTCAGGGCTTAAAAACCTCCAAGGATGGAGACTCCCCCACCTCTCTGGGTAATCCATCCCAGTGCTTTACTACTCTCCTCATGAGAAAGTTTTTCCTCATATCTAACCTAAACCTCCCTTGCTGCAGCTTGAGCCCATTGCTCCTTGTCCTGCCATCTGCCCCCACCGAGACCAGTCCAGCTCCATCCTCTTTGCAGCCCCCCTGCAGGGAGGTGAAGGCTGCTATTCAATCCTCCTCAGTCTTCCCTTCTGCAGACTCAATCAACCCAGGTCCCTCAGCTGCTCCTCACAAATCACTTGCGCCCCCCGGCTCCAGCAGGAAATGTCTATAGGCCTGGAGATGGTGCTGATATCTTTAACTGGGAAAATCTGGTAGAAGGAATTCCAGCTCCTGCCTGGCCGGAGAGGAGACAGCCTGGGGGGAGAACACACATCACCCTTTCCCATCACTTTTACTCGGGGGGATCCGCTCTCCTCAGCAGTGCCTGCCACCAGTATCTCTCCTGGTCTGCCCAGGTGCCACCTGGAGCAACACCCACCTGCTAGAGGCCCACAGGTACAGGGTGGGGAAGGGTCTGAGCAGATGGAGCACAGCTGACAGCCTTGGTGGTTGGTCCTAGCTGCATTTCCCCTGCTGCCAAAGCCTCCCGGTGCCCCACTTGGCCCGATGCAGCTCTACGAGTCAGACAGGTCTCAGTTAGCCGGAGCTGAGCCATACTGAGCTTGGGGACAGGCACTGAGCCTTGCCCAGGACACAGGAGCTGCTGTGCACCGAGGGGCTTCCCCTTTGCTAGGACTGGTTGCCATTCCCCTCCTTGCTCCAACCAAAACCCAGCAGGGCTGTGGGAGGCCTCGGGTATGTGGCTAGGGGTCCAGCTGTGAGCCAGAGCGCACATCCAACCTCCTCCCCAGAGCATCTTGGGCACAATATGTGGCACTGCCCTTTGGGACACATGCAGACAGCGCTGAGCCAAGCAGGAGCCACAAATCCTGACAGCAACACATGCACCAATGACTTGAAGTTGTGTCAAAGCAGGTTTAGGTTGGATGTCAGGAAAAACCTCCATGGTTCAGGGCAGGGAGGCAGTGGGAGAGATGCCCAGGGAAGTGGGAGACACTCCATCACTGGAGGTGGTCAAGGAGAGGTTGGGCAGCTACTGGGCTGCGCCGATGCTCCTGCTGGAACCAACACAGCAGGGTCCTGCCCCTCCACTCGGGCTCAAACCGACGCTGCACTGGGGGCAGGAAGGGTGTCCTACCTGGTGCTGTCAGGGATGACAGCAGTTTTACAAAGTTTAGACGATGGATGCGTCTGGGCTGGTTTGGACAGGGCTGATCCTGCCTCAGAAAGGAGTTGAACTGGATGTGACCTCTGCCGGTCTCTTCCAGCCTCACTTCTCTATGATCGCAGGACACAGGAGACCCCGAGGAGCCAGGGGAACAGCGCAGCAGCTGCCTGCACCATTTATTGGAGCCATGGCCCACTGAGAACACAACCAGCAGGCATGGAGCAGGCCCAGGCCCCAACCCTCCCATGGAAAGCCACCTCCCTGGGCAGTCCACGAAGGAGCAGGACTAGGACGGCAACGCCTGCCGCGGCCTGGCATGCTCCAGGCAGCCTCCGTGGTGCCGCGCTGCAGGCCCTAGTTCTTGCCCAGCTCACGGGCCCGAATGGTGCCAGCCTCCACGGCGTTCATGACAGCAGCCCGCAGCCCGCCCTTCTCCAGCTCGTGCAGGGCGTGGATGGTGGTGCCGCCGGGCGTGCACACGTCCGCCCGCAGTTTGGCCGGGTGCTCCCCCGTCTCCAGCATCATCTTGGCTGCTCCCTGCAGGCAGAGGCAAGGTGTGGGGGGGTGCATCTCACAGCACCCCTGCTCCTGCTGGAGCCCGTGCTACGGCCACACGCTCCCTCCTCTCGCACTTCCGTGCCATCCACCCAGCTCGAGGAGCCTGCTGCATGCACTAGGTGGGCGCCTGACCCCTGCTCACGATGCCTCCAAGAGCCAGGCCAGGTGAGGATCAGACCAGGCTGGGACTGGTGACCCGGTGCTGTGCCTGGCACTAAGCCGCACTCCAGCTCCTCTGCTTGCACGGCTTTAACCTTTCCAACAATGTCAGTGCCCAGCATGATAGAGATGCTTCCTCAGCCATTACAAGGCCTCTGCCTGGCTTCCCCCAGCTCAGCCCTCAATGCATCATGCTGACTCCAGCAGCTAGAGCCAAGTGGTCTCCAGTTGCTTGGATCCTAAGGGGACGGCAGCCCAGCTGGGAGTGCCACAGCCCCTCGGAGGAGTCCCCAGGTGGGGAGAGGGAGCCACAGGGAAGCAAGAGGTAGGGACACAGCCAAGGACTTCCCCCCCACCAGAACCAGCCCTGCAGCAGAGGGAGGCTTGGGGCTGGAGGAGCTGGGGACAGAGCGCCCTGGGAAGGGCAGGACAGGGTGTACACTCACCAGCAGGGTCTGGGCAGCGATCCGGCTGGCCAGGGGCCCGGACATGCCCATCTTCACCGCTCCCTCTGCCAGAGCTTCAGCAAACATGTAGACCTGGTGTAGGGGAGAACAGCCCACCATTAGCCCATGGCCGTGAACCTGATGCTTCTGGAGGACGGAGCCTGGCAGAGCCAAGTATCCCGCCCTGCGCTGGCGGCCCCGATCCTGCCAGATCACAGCTTGATCCTGTCGTGATCCTTCGTGGGCTGTGCCCAAGATGCAAAGCGCCTGGTGGAGGTCAGGGCCAGAGCGCTCAGCACCCTCGCTACAGCCAGGCAAGGCAAGAAGTCACGGGGGGCCTTCAGGGGGAATCTCTCCAACCTGCCCCAGTTTAAGGGCCCAGATGGACGAGATGGTTACACCAGCGTAATCTGCCTCAGCTTGGGTGTGACGCAGAGGAGGCCACAAGGCCTGCCGGCTGGGCTAAGTGCCAGGGCCCACGTCAGATACAGTTACCCCAAGAGAGCAAGGGGCATGGCGACATGGGTGCAGGCTGTCCTGGGATAGGTGGCGTCTGTCCAGCTTACTCCGGGGCAACCATTTGCTCCTTTCGCCAATGCTGCTGCTGCTACGCAGCAGTGAGACACGGTCACAGCAGCCAGCTGTATGTAGTTATCTCCCGATAAGGGCACATGTCTGCTCCGATTCACACCACAGCAGGAAACCGATGCAAGTGACACCTAGGCCCCAACCCACCCTGGGGGGTGCTCCCCAGAGCACAGCACGGCTGGGACCCATGCAAGGGTAAGGGTCCTAGGGGGTGACCCTTCCAGCCTCCCCAGATGCCCAGACTGAAGCCGCAGAGCAACACTCGGGAGGTCTTGCAAGAGCCCGCAGTCGGGCCACTGCCGGGGCCACCCCAGCAGGGACGCCCAGGCCCACGGGGTCCGCCGCTGGCACTCACATAGGCCACCCCGCTGCCGCTGAGCCCGGTGTGGATGTCGATGTAGGACTCGGGGACCTCCTCGCACAGCCCGCAGGCCGCCAGCAGGCCCTGCAGCACGGCAGCTTCGCGCTCCCCCGCGCAGCGCCCCCGCGCGAACACCACCGCCCCCGCCTGCACCACGCATGGCAGGTTGGGCATGAACCGCAGCACCTTGGTCCCGGGGGGCAGCATCTGCAGGAAGAGACAGAGGTGGGGCCGAGCCAGGGCAGCGGGGTCACCCCCAGGACCCTTCTCCCGGTGCCGGCAGGGGCTCAGCGCAACTCACCTGCTCCAGGGTCTGCAGCGTGACCCCCGCCACCAGCGACACGAGGACGTGGTTCGGGGTCACGAGGGGGGCGATCTCCTGCAGGACGCCGGGCAGGACGTGGGGCTTGGTGGCCAGGAAGACCAGGATGCAGCTCTGCACGACCTCGCCATTGCTGTGCGTGGTCCTGCAGCCCAGCTCCTGCGCGGGGGCGAGGACGCGGCAGCGTCAGGGGCCCAGGCGGGCATCCCCAGGCCCAGCACCTCCCCTCCTGCCAGCCCCCCCGGTCCTCACACCTGGGCCCTGACTGAGATGCGGAGGGACAGTCTGCACAGGGGTGCGAGTTGCTGCAGAAGATGCAGGCTGCCCCCCCCACACCGCCCCCCCCCACAGACAAACCCGAGTCCGACCTCGGAGCTGCACGACACAGCCCCGGGCATTGCCCCCCAACCCCAGGGTATAGGGGGGCCACGGCCGACAACGTCCTGCTGCTGCCGGGGGGGTCACGGGTGCTGCAGAGGCCGTGCCCCCGCTGCAGAGCAAAGCAAACCCCCCAGTGCAAACCAGTCTGAGCAGGGGGAAATCCCGTCCTGCCCCCAGG
>NW_017728992.1:209021729-209022057 GCF_001723915.1 Gavialis gangeticus
GTTGGTGCCAGCCCGGCCTGGAAGGGGGGCCCCGTGGCACCCACCGCCCCCGGGCAGCCCCGCCCTGCGAGGGGCTCACCTCGAAGGCGCGCAGGTTGCGGGTGCTGGGGGCGCTGGCCCAGACCTGGGCGGCCGGCACCTTCCCTGGGGGGACACGGGGCAGGGGTGAGCGGCTGTCCCCAAAGCCCTATCGGGGGGTGCAGGGAGGATGCATGGGGTATGGGGGGATGGAGGGGTGATGCCCGTGGGGGGGATATTTGGGGGATGCCGGAGGGATGAGCATAGAGGGGTGCTAGGGGGATGCTGGGGGGCAGACATCCGGGGGATA
>NW_017728992.1:209022336-209023042 GCF_001723915.1 Gavialis gangeticus
CACCCCCAGCGCCATGCGCCCGGCGCCCACGAAGCCCACGCGCGGCCCCGGCGGCTCCATGCGTCCCGCGTGAGCCCGGCCCCGCCCCGCCCGTGTGACCCCGCACCCCACGTGGGTGCCTGAACCCGTGTCACGTGACCCCCACATGGGGTTTGGATCCCTCCCGCTTGCCCGCCCCACCTGTGCGGAGCGATAGCTGCCCCGCCGTCGCTCCGCGGATTGGCTATGCTGGGGTGACGTAGCGGCTCCGGATTGGCTGGATTGGGGGCGGTGTCAAGGGCCGGTGGCGTCATAGGGGCCCCCGGGGGTTCCCCGCCTGCTCCAGCCGCTCCGGAAGCAGGTAAGCGGGGGAGGGTGTGCGCAGTCTCCATGGCAACCTACCCAGCATCCGGCTCCGCCCACTTCCTTTCGTTTTCTCGGCAGGGGGCGGGGCTTGGCTCCATGGCGTACACACGCGCGCGCGCACACAGGGGGGATGCTCACGCGGATGCACATGCACATGTAGGTGTGCACACACTCACATGCGTGTCTGGGCATGCCCGTGCACGCACACACGCATGCACAAGCACGCACACATGCACGGGCAATGCACGCACACACGTGGTGACGTGTGCATCCAGGCATGCACACGCATGTACATGTGTGTGCACGGGGCTGTAGCCCACGGCGTGTGCACGTGGGGCTCCCGCCACTGCCACGGGGCTGG
>NW_017728992.1:209023559-209026926 GCF_001723915.1 Gavialis gangeticus
CCCCCTTCGAGATGGTCGCGGGCGACGAGCGCTTCCTGGCTGAGGCCCGGCTCCTGGACCTGTCCGCGCTGGACGCCTGCCACCACCAGGTGAAGGCGTGGCCCACGGGCTCCCCGGCACCGCGTCTGCTGGCAGCCCCGGGGTGCGTCTCCCAAGGCCCTCGCGGCTGCCCCGCTCCTTGGGTCTGCGCCGGGAGGGAAACCGAGTCACGGCGCTTTTGCTGCCCACAGGTCGTGGCCCGGCTCCGCTCATCCTGCGCCGACATGACCGAGGAGGAGGTGGCCAAGCTGGGGGTGTCGCTCTTCAACTGCCAGGCCGGCGCCGAGGGGCGCCGCACCTACCCCTGCACCGCCGGCATGGTACGGGGGCCCGCCGGGGCAGCCGGGTCGAGACCCTCCGTCTGCACGGGGGCGGTGGAGCCCGTTGCGCCCCCGGCTCCGTACCATAACCCTGCCTGGCCCCCTGTCCCGCAGAGCCTCGCGGCGTGCACGTCCGACATGGACCCTGACACCTGGAACGCCTACCACATCGTCAGCAACCGGGCCCGCGCCGTCTGCTACGCCACCCGCCAGCTGCAGTTCAGGAGCCGGACAGAGCAGACGGTCAACGCGCTGGTCTCCACAGCCGCCGGGCAGCTGGAGGCCATGAGGTTGCTCAAGGTGGGTGTCCCAGCAAGGACCTGACATGCCGGGCAGCTGGGGTGACACGGGCCTTGGGTCCAGAGTGTGGCGGGCTGGCACGTGCAGAGCCTGGGGCAAGGGGAAGCACAGCTTGCCGGGCAGGCCGGAGGTGCTGGGCGCTGGGTGCGGCAGCCCAGGCTGGGGCTGGGCTGGGCCAGTGCTCCTGCTGGCACCAACCCGCAGGGTCCTGGCTGGAGGGTCTTGCCCCCGCGTTCACACTGCACTCAGCGCAGGAAGGGATTTCCCCCCAACTCAGACTGGTGCGCACTGGGGGGAAATCCCTTCCGTTACTGGTCTTCCTCTGTAACGGGGGCACGGCCTGGGCTTTCTGGAGGGGACATTAACAGCTTTTTACACAAGCAGGACATTGGAGGCTGCGGCTGTCTCAGCCCCAAAGGACCTTCTGTGCCCCAAGGCTTGCACGCTGCCTACCTGACGTGCAGTTGGTCCAATAAAAGATATCGCCCCAACACCCTGGCTTCTCCCATACTCTCTCAACCCCATTCGACTTGGGGCACTCTCCAAAAATACCGGCTCTTTGCTTTCACCCCATGTCTGACAACGAACAAGTCCTAGAGCAATTCTTCTGTTGCAAACAGCCCAGTGATCCCACAGCAGTGCAGAAGAGTTTGGACGCGGGAGTGCAGCAAGGGAGGTCGAGGTTGGATGTTAGGAAGAACTTTCTCACGAGGAGGGTGGTGAAGCGCTGGGACAGGCTCCCCAGAGCGGTGGGGGAGTCTCCATCCTTGGAGGTGTTTAAGACCCAGGTAGACAAAGCCCTGGCTGGGATGATGTAGTTGGGGCTGGTCCTGCTTGGAGCAGGGGGTTGGACTAGATGTGACCTCCTGGGGCCCCTTCAACCCTTGTTTTTTATAATTCCTGTTTGAAATAGTTTCATAGTTTCTAGGGTTGGAAGGGACCTGAGCAGATCGTCAAGTCCGACCCCCTGCCGTGGCAGGAAAGAGTACTGGGGTCAAACAACCCCGGCTAGGTGATTGTCTAGCCTATCTCCTGGTTTACCTTGTGAATCACGTGTCGGTGTTTTGCAGAGCTACCAGATGTGCAGGTAAAGGTGTGATGGGATCCAATGCACAATCCACACGGTCACACTTCCTGCCATGCCACATGTGCCAGAGGTGTGTGATTGTGGCCAGAGGCGTGACTGTAGGGTTGAGCCTCCCATCACGCCTTACTGCTAGTGCAGGGCGGGCTTGGTTTTTGCATCAGACCTGCCGTGGACTGGGTCAGACCTGAGGCAGAGGCCGTGCCCCTCACTCCCGTGCTTAATAGCTACTGATGCCCTGTTCCTCCAAGAACATGTCTCATACCTTTGAACCTGGCTGAACTCAGAGCTTCCACCACCTCTGGTGGCGACAAGCTCCACGTTTTAATGACATGCTGGAGGAAAAAGACCTTCCTGTTGTCACAATCCCAGGCTCCTCCTGTACCTGCAAGCTCCTGCAGCTGGGAGCTCCCTCAGCTGATTTGGGTGGGGGGCCCCCAGCCACAGGAGGACATGGTGCTCCCCTACAGTTGAAAAGACCCATCAGTGGAGGGGGCTCGTGGGCATGGGGCAGCACCTGGCCACTAGTTCAAGTAATGGAGCCAGCGACAAAGTTGTTACCTGTTTTTTGCGGAACACCTTTGTGGCTTGTTCCTTGGTTTACAGCGCCATTAATGGCTGTAACGTGCGGCCGAGTTGCAACCCAAGATGTAATTTTTAGTTAATGGCATCTCGAGTGTAACGCGTGGCAGGGGCTTGACAGTGGTGATACTGTGGCACCCCAGCGTGCTACAGCGCCCCGGTTGAGCATCACCGCCCTGGTCCATCCCAGCTGCCATACTGCTCCTACCCAACTACGAGGTAAAGCAAGGCATGCTGGGATTGGTAGGCTACCCCCAGCCATGCTTCTGCCCCCCATGGGTAGCCCTGCCTTCCTCGCAGGGCTCTGAGCTGGCCCCACGTCTCCGGCAGGACGGGCAGGAGGAGCTGAAGGATCTGACGGAGGAGTCCCTGCAGCGGGTGGTCCGTGGCCAGCACGAGCTGCTGGCGGAGCAGGAGAGGCTGCAGGGCAGCCAGGAGCAGATGGCATCCTCCCTCCGCGGCAACCTGGAGCAGCTAGCCCAGGAGGAAGCCCTGATCGCTAGTGGGCAGCAGCAGGTGGCTCAGCTCATCGAGGGCATCGCCAGGAAGATGGGTGAGCACAGGCGGCTCGTGGCACGCTGCATTGTCCCATGCATGGCACCCGCTGGCCAGCCGGCAATCCCCATGGCCTGGAGCTCCCGTGGGAGGTCCGGAAGGGGGCCCCAAGGTGCTGCTGGTCCCGGCGTGACCCTCCCTGGGCCGCAGGAGCTGGCTGGAGGCTCCTTATCCCAGGTGTAGCTGAGCATGGGGTGGGGCCTGACGGGGGTCCTGCCCCCCTCTGCCCCCCAGAGAACATGAGCATCCACCTGGGCGAGCAGGACGTGGAGCTGCAGGAGGGGCACCGGGCCGTCCTGGCCGACCTCGGCCGCGTGCAGAGCCGCACCCAGCAGGTCTACGCCAAAATCGGTACCAGGACAGGAGGGGCACGGGCTGGATGCTCCAAGCTGGGACTGTGGCAGCTGGCATGGGCAGTCTCCACCATCTCTCCCTGCCTTGGGACCCCTTGGCCCTGCCCTGGATGGGACCCCCCCCCCCCCCCCCC
>NW_017728992.1:209027031-209034577 GCF_001723915.1 Gavialis gangeticus
GGGGGGGCCCCCCCCCCCCCCCGCCAGAGCCAGCTGCTCCCTGCCAGCAGCGTGGGTGCTAGGCTCCACGTTTCCTCCACCCCCAGAGTCCGACCTGGCGCTGATCCAGTCCTACCAGAGCCAGACAGGCCTGTACTATGAGGAGCTGATGGGCAAGCTGCAGCGGGTGAACCGGAGCCTGGGGCAGGTGCTGGGCGCCATGGAGCACTTGCAGAACAGCGTGGAGAGCCGGCTGCAGCACATCCAGAGCGTCCTCGCCTGGGCAGGTGACGTGGGCTGAACGCGGCTGGGCTCCACGCTGGCCAGCCACAGCTCGGTGTGAGGGGGCCTTGGGGAGCAGACACGGAAGTTACCCCATGGGGTAACTTCATCTGGGGTAAGGAGCAGACACCCTGGCCACGCTTGGTGCTATTGCAGCAAGTGGCGACTAGGGAGCAGGGCAGCCCATCTCCTTTGGGGATGTGCCCTGGGCCGGTGGAGCGGACACATGGCTGCCCTGGGGTATAGTTACCCTGGCATAAAGCTGCGTGTGTTTGCTGTTCCTACTCCAGAGTAACCTCCGTCCAAGCCCTCGCTGGCTGTCCCTAGGTTGTTCAATACTGGAGCACTATCCATCTGCTCTTGCCCTTTCCCCTGTGGCTCTAGCTGGTGACCTCCCTCTCTGGGTGGAGTTAGGGGGTGCAGGGACCCTCAGGGCCCCGGTGCCAGCCCAGGAGCAGGCGTGGTGCCCGGAGACGCCTGGCCAACCTTGCTCTCTGCTCTCGCAGGGATGAGCCTGGGGGCCATCTCCACCTGCACGCTGCACGCCGCCTACTTCCTGCTGGCCGCCCTGCTCATGGCCTTCCTGCAGACGCCAGGACTGCCCCGTGCCGCCCTCCTGGTGCTGGTGGCGGCCAACGCACTCTCCGAGCTGCAGCGCGCTACCTCCCTGGGCTTCCCGGCACTCACTGCCCTCCTGGTGCTTGTCATCACGGGTGGGTATGGCCGGGTTCCCTTCCTCCGCTCCTGGGGTTGCCGTGTTTGGGCGGATGTCAGGGTCACGCGTGGACCCAGCAGCCCGAGGTGGGGAAACCTGCACTGCTCCTGCAACTGGGAGCAGCACTGGGCTGACCGTGGCTGCGTTTCCCCCGCGTTATGCAGGGCACTGGCTGCTGACCAGCGTGTGCCGTGGGGCCTGGAGGGTGCAGGGCCAGAAGCCCAGGCTCACCCTGCTGCCCCCTCCCCAGAGAGCCGTGGGGGCCAGGGACGAGCCCAGCAGCCGTAGGACCTCCACCCCAGACAGGTAGGAGGAGAGACCCTTGGGAGCATCGGCCCCTCGGCTACGAGCCAGGGCCCAAAGCGCTCTTGGTCGGTGTCTGGACCAGGCGAGCACCTGGGTGCAAGGTGGGGGCCAGGTGCTCCAGAGGAGATGGGTAGTGCGCTGCTCCCCATCCCTGCCTGTCCTGGGAATCTGCATCTATGGTGGGGGCCGGCGCACAGTACGTAGGGGCTTAACCTCCCTTCTCTGCTAGCCTGGCCTGCCCTGCCAGGGACATGCCCAGGGTTGGGCAGGCCAGCGGTGGCAGAGCCCAGGAGCTCCCAGCTCTGCTCTGTCAGGAGCCGGGTGTCTGTCTGCCCTTGCTAGGGAGTGGCTGGCTGGCAGGGCTCTCCTGGATGAAGGGGTGCTGGGACCCTCTGTTAGATCCCAGACCTGAGCTGGCACTCCTCTCCCCCCACATCCCAACACTTCATCCGTGGGTCCACGTGGGCTTTGCACCCTTTGCCGCCCGGCTCCGTGGCACCTGTGGGACCGAAGGGAGAGCCACTGGCTGCCAAGGGGGCACTGGGGTGTGCCCAGCTCCGTGACCTGGCTTCCTCCCCCGGCAGGGAGTGGGAGACCAGCCTCCTGAAAGAGGAGCTGCGCCAGCTGGAGGACACGAGCTACCTGCCAGGTGAGCGGGGCCGGAGCACACGCCCTGGGCTTGGTGCTCCCCTCCCTGCTGGGCGCGGCGAGGCGGGACCTGGGAGCTCCCGCGAGTGGAGCCGGGAACGAGCCTTAGTGGAACAAACGGAGCAGGCGAGAGATGGAGAAACCAGTCCTGCCTCTCCGGGGACCTGGCTTCCTTTGGAGACCCCTCGCCCACCCTGGTGGGGTCTCCCCAGAGCCCCCGCTCGCTGCTCGGGGGCCAGCTGGACTCTGCTTGCTCCCGGGCCCTGGTTTCTGTGTCCCCGGGCACTGGAGCACTGCCCATGGCTCTATTGCAGACGGTCCCTACCTGGAGCCGGACTCCCTGAGGCCGTCCCCGTCCTCTGCAGCCCCGGGGCCCAGGCTGGGCCATGCCACGAGCCTGCGTCGCATCAGCCTTGCCCGCAGCGCCTGGCACGAGGTGCTGGAGAGGCGGGTAGGTGTGTGGGGCTGTGGGGGAGGCTGGGTCATCATGCTGTCAGCTAAGCTGCCCAGGACCAGGTGGGCACCCAGCTTGCTTGTCACAGCCTAAGTAAGGCCGTGGACACCAGTCAGTCGAACCCCTTGGATGCTGAGCAGTGCTGGGAGGATGGCTGTAAAACAAGTACCTCGGCGCAGGGGCCCCACCACCCCTCCAGCCCATCGGGATCTGTGCACATTGGGTCCTCAGCATCTCTTGGGGTGCTGGGCCCGTGGGCATCGGCTGAAGCAGCAGCCGGTCCTTGGAGTCAGGATGTGCATCACTCCTCTCCCAACAGGCCACACCGGACAAGTGCCATCCAGGCCCAGGCCTCGGCCCTGCCTCTCTGCTACGGTGCTACAGCCCCAACCAGACCTTGGCCAGTGACGCGTGAGTACGTGGCATTGCCACCTCCCGTGCACGGGACCCATCCACGCAGCCAGCTGGGTCTGGCAAAGTGGGGAGCAATGGGGGATGAAGGAGCCTGCTCCCTCGTCCCCTTTCCTGCAGCTCCTGCTGCTCGTCACAAGCCCAGAACCAGCCCACGTCGCATCCAGCTCGTGGCCAGAGATGGGAGGATGAGTCTCGGGGCTCCTGGCCTGACCGGGGCTGTCTGCTCTTGCAGGTCCACCTCCTTGCTGTCTCTGCGGAGCCTGTGCCAGGGTGTCACCAAGGCCGGGCAGCCGTGCAGGAAGAAGGCTGTCCTGGGGCAGGACTTCTGCCACGTCCACGCCTACGGGCACGTGTCCCACGCCAGCTGAGCTGCAGCCTCCCGACTCGCTGCCCCGAGACCCAGGGTGCCAGATCACCGTGACCTATAGAAACTTTTTTTTTTTTTTAAACGCTGCCTCTGGTTTTAATGTGCATGCTTGCAGGCACAGACAAGGGCTCGAGCGTGACTCGGGCGCATGCCCCAGGTTCCTTTGGGCTCCCTGTTTTTGAGGAAGGTTCTTTTAAAATTTTTCCTGGCCTGAACGTTGCAGCCGCGAGCCGTGGGCCAGGCTCAAAACTGGGGCTGGTATGTTTTTGCACTGATTTGGGAGAAGCTGTTCTCTTCCTGCCCATCCCCGGGTGCCGGCCGCGACACCGGGCCTGCAGGCTTGGGGCTTCAGCATGCTGCCTCCGTCAGCTGGCAGTGCTGGTGTCAGGATCGGTGCCTAGGATAAGCTGCTGCCAGGCCCTGACGTTTTAGAGGGAAACCCGCTTTTTGCACATGTTTAATAAATGCCGTTGAGTTACGACTGGGGTCTTTGGTGTCAAAGCGAACTGAGCTGGCCTGGGGAAGGCTGCAGTGTGGACCTGGTGGGGTAGGGGTGGGACACGAGGCTGGATGTCACTCTCCACTGCTCCATTTTGCCTGGCACTGGTGCAGCCTCGGCTGTCGGAGGTGCTGCGGCATGGATGCGACTCGCTTCTCTTTGCCTAGAGAAACTAAGTGGGTGAGTGGGAGACTACTAGAGACGATGCCTTGCTCATGCTGTATGTGGCCAGGCAGCTGCTCTTCCAGCCTAGGCTGTCTCCGGGGACCCCCACACCCCACAGATGGGTGCAGGGGGGCATCCCCGCTGCTCCCTGCTTGAAGAGTGAAGGCACGTGGCCAGGTCGGTGCAGAGAGAGCCTCTCTTCATATCGCCTGGATACGTAAGTGCCCCCCGCCAGAGCGGGGTTTATTCCTATTTGCTCTACCTCGCTGTAACCAGCCTCCCTGGGGTGTCGGGGGAGATCAGCCGGATGCAGCAAAGGGACAGACCCCGTCACAGGGCTGGTGAGAGGGAGCGTGCTCGGCTAAATCCACAGGCAGCTGCTGCTTTTGACCCATGGGGAGTGAAAAATGATGCTGCCACAGCTGATCTCTGCCCTGGGGAACTTGCTAAGCTCAGAGGGGTAGAAGAGCTCCTTGCTGCATTTGCTGCTGCCCGGAGAGGACGTTGCAGCTGAAAGTGTCGGCCCTCCGTGAGCACCGTGGGAAAACCTGGGGGCTTAGAAAGGGGGTGCAGAAGATGTGGCACATGCTCACCTAGACCCCCCACGCACACTTTTCTCCGGTTAAATTAGATGTTTTAGGGGGCTAGCACGGCATTACTGAATTCAAAATCAAAGCAGAAACTAATGCAACTATTGGTATTTGCGCCCCTTTGCTAGATTATCCCACAAGAATGCTGTGAGAGACCATAACAAAAGCCTTGCTAACATCAAAGTACACCTCATCCACCAGTCTCCGCATAGCCACAGAGCCAGTCACCTCATCATAGAGGGCAATCGGGTGGGTCAGGCGTGACTTACCTCTGCCCACATTGTAGGCTTATGTTCATCTTGTGGTCAATGCTGACCCCAAGTCTCTTTCTTCCGTAGTGCTAGCCAGCGCAGCACTGCCGAGCCTATACGGATGCTGCAGGTTTTTCCTCCCAAAGTGGAGAACCTTGCATTTTTCAGTGTTAAACACCATCAAGTTCTCATCCACCCATTTGCTGAGCCCGTCCAGGTCAGCCTGGATCATCCGCCTGTCTTCTGGCGTGGATGCTTTGCCCCAGAGTTTGGTGTCATCGGTGAACTGGGCCAGTCCACTTCTGACTCCAATGTGCACATCATTGATGAAGATGTTGAATAATATGGGTCCAAGGACAGAGCCTTGGGGGACCCCACTGGTCATGGTGCCCTGTGACCAGTGGGGTCCCCCAAGGCTCTGTCCTTGGACCCATGTTGTTCAACATCTTCATCAATAGCATCAGCCCACTCCCTCAGGCTCAAAGATGGACACATGCACATCTGGCCATATACAAGCTTGGCCCCATGGACTTGTATACATCCAACTTTTCTAAGTAGTCCCTAACCTGTTCTTTCACCGCTGTTGGCTGCCCGGTGTAACCCAAAAATTAGACTAATGACTAATAGTTTGTTTCTTATCAGTGGGATGGTTTATTGCTAAGGGTACCGGGGCGTTGTACACTTATTAGAAAGTACATTACTCTCTCACACTCGCACTCATTCTCACATGTATACGCTCTCACAGGTGACACACTTCCATGATCCCAAGGGCGTCGCAGACAGGGTGAGGCAAGTTCTTCCCCCTCTCATTCTTTTTCTCGCCCCCTTTTATACAGTTTACATTGCTGGGAAAAGTTTCTCGAACCCTGTCTCCAAGGCATGCACTATCCGGTAGAAAGGTTCCTCTTACGTAGCCAGCCTGCACCGCTCTTCCTGCCAAGGATGTTTACACAGACAGCTGGCCTCCAGCGGTTTGCTTCTAGGTACCGACACCACTTCCTTTCTCAGCTGTTCCACTTTCTTCATATCATCTGCTGCTGCTTTGTTAGTTGTACACACCACGTTCATGCAGGCTATTGCTTACTTGCCTGTGAGAAAATGCATCACGAATTGGTCAAGGGTCAGCCCTGGTATACTGAGCATGGGCCCTTCAGGCGAGGACATGCAGGCTCAGCTGTCTGTGATGTAATAGTGGCTTGGCTGATTTCTGTAGGATCTTTGTCTCTTTCAAGTGGTGGGTCCATGGGTCTGGGGTGAGTCCATGGAAGCTACGGTCCAGTTGTTGAGCTGATTTGTCAGTAGAGGCGTGCTACCATTGCCTACAAAACCTCCCGCTGCTGTCCTGGAGCCATGCGATCCCCGCAGGAGGGGGTCAGGCCTCTCCCAAGGGAGCTGGGGGCTTTCCTCTGAAGCATCAGCTAGGGGGGAGGAAGGGGGCTGCACCCCACAGTTGTCCATGCAGTCCTGCCTGCTGCGGAAGAGGTGGAGGTTGCTAATAAGGAGCAACATGGTGAAGGCACTCAACAGAGAGCTGCTGAGGATGACGAGGTTGTACGAGGGCAGCGGGGTGTCCCTTTGTTCGTCTGCCTTGTGCAGCAGGCTGCTGATCCTCACCTTCACGTAGGAGAAGAGGCCCAGCAGCAGGATCCACGACAGCACCTGCAGGAGAAGCCATATCAGCCACTGCCCATGCAAGCCACTGCCACCCAGCTAACGGCAGGGGCATTGGCATTGGCATGGTGAGGTGGGGTGGGTGAGGGCATGATGACCATCCTGGCCTCAGAGGCTTCCTGGCTCTGCTGAGATGGAGGTAGAGCTAGGAGTTGGGGCTGGCCCCGTTACCCTAAGAGAGGCACTTGCCAGGGAAACCCCTGCCATTGGGAAGCAGATGGGTGGTACCCAGGGCGGCGCAGGGGCAGATACCTCCCCCCTCCCCCGCAGGCACCCTACTGCCCCCAGGGTACTCCTGGTACTCACCACCAAGGCACCCCCCATGCTGCTCCCTACCAGGGGCGGGCAGGGGCTGAGAGCTGCCAGCACTATTGGGTAAGCTGCAAGCAAGCATCCCAGCAAAGAGATGGTGCTCAAGACTGCCACCGACCTAGAGGCAGAGAAAGGACAAAGGGGTCAGCCAAGTTTCGTAGTCGGTCAGGTCAGAAGGGACCTGAGCAGATCATCAAGTCCGACCCCCTGCCATGGCAGGAAAGAGTACTGGGGTCAAACGACCCCTTCAGCGAACTCAGGCACTTGGTCAACGATGCACTGCAGAGTAGGAGATTTGGTGAGCTGGGAGCCCAGGAAGGGTGGCTGCGCCTTAAGGAAGCGATCCTTCGGGCACAGAGGGAGACGATGCTGCAAGAGAAGGTGGAGAGGCGACATTGTGGCTGCCTATAAATTCATCATGGGGGCGCAGAAGGGAAGTGGTGAGGCTCTGCTCACCCAGACACCCCTGGGGGGTCACAAGAAATAATGGCCGCAAGCTAGCAGAGAGCAGCTGTAGACTGGACATTCGGAGGAACTTCTTCACAGTTAGAGTGGCCAAGGTCTGGACTGGGCTGCCAAGGGAGGTGGTGCTCTCCCCTACCCTGGGGGTCTTCAAGAGGAGGTTGGATGGGCATCTGGCTGGGGTCATCTGAACCCAACACACTTTCCTGGCTATGCAGGGGGTCGGACTTGATGATCGATTGAGGTCACTACCAACCCTAACATCTATGAATCTATGACCCTGGCTAGGTGATTATCCAGGCTCTTAAAGCGCCCCGGGGTAGGAGCCAGCACCACTTCTCTTGGAAGTTGGTTCCAGACCCTAGCCGCCCTGACCGTGAAGTCGCGTCTCCTGATGTCTAGCCTGAATCTCCCCTCTGCCAGCTTGTGAC
>NW_017728992.1:209034911-209037859 GCF_001723915.1 Gavialis gangeticus
CCCCCCCCCCCCCCCGGGTAGAGTCCAAAGCGGGCAGCTGGGAGAGGGTCGGCTCCATGTGGGAGATGGGGACTGCTGTGGCCCTTGTGAAACCAGGACACGGGTCTTTGGCAGGTAACTGTGGGGCACCCACCCTGACACCTCTCTGTGAAGGCAGAGGCTGGGCGGAGGTGAAGAAGCCGCCCCGGCTGCCGCCTGCACTCACCTGCATGGCGTGAGCTTCGTGAAGAAGTGTGCGACGGAGCTGGCCACGCAGCTGAGCACGACGGCCAGGTGGTAGGCCAGGCTGCCGTAGGGCAGGCAGGAGTAGCTCTGCACCGAGGGCAGCACGCCGTCGCTCAGCGCGTTGCACAGCACCAGTAGCCCCAGCAGGTAGATGCTGTGCCAGCGCCGAAAGGAGGGTGCTGGGGCGGCGGGTGCTGGTACCGCGGGGGTGCTGGCGGGGCTGGGGGTGCCGTCCTGAAGGGGGAAGGACTCCTCCGTGGCCACACTGTCCTTGGAGGGGCTCTCGGGCATGGCCGGCCTCAGCCCCAGGAAGGCAAGGGCCGAGACGGCCAGCATGGCGAAGAGCAGCCAGAAGTAGGTGGTGGCCGAGAAGCTCTCCTCCAGGTAGTGGGGCTGCAAGGCGTTGTGGCCGGTGCCGTTGCGGCACTCCAGCTGGCCCACGCCCTGCCCCAGCGCCAGCACGCAGGGGAACAGGGCGCCCAGGCCCTGGCCGATGAAGAAGGTGCGCACGAAGGGCCGCGGCAGCCGGTACGTGGAGGCCAGGAAGGTGACGCTGGACGTGCAGCACAGCAGGGCCAGCGCCAGCAGCAAGTAGGGCAGGCTGCGCGGCTGCCCTGCCACCAGCACCGTGCACTCCCAGGACAGGGCCAGGAAGACGGCGGCGATCAGGCCCAGCCCCTGGATGCCACGGATGACCCAGCGCTCCTCCAGCTTGCCCTGGGCCAGCTTGTGCACCAGGGCCACGGCCAGGGGGCCCACATTGCCCAGGGCGATGAGGACAGAGAGGTAGGCGGGCAGGTTCCAGCCTGCAGGGAGGGGAAAGAGGGTGAGGAGCAGAGACGCCTCCCTGGACCCCCGCTCCCGGCACAGCGGGCAGCCCAGCCCCACAGCGCACGGGCTGGGACTGGCTTTGGAGCAGTCTCCAAGCGTCTCTATCGCACCTCGGTGCCCGGGCTCCCCCACTGAAACCCACGGTTCGAGACACCACGAACTCCCAGCTGGGCCCCCCACCCTTGCCCTACAGACCCTGCTCCTCACCTTCTGGAAGTGACTTCACCACCACGGGCAGCTCCACCCAGAGGGAGGTGACAGGGACCTGGGAGCCCACGCCGAAGAGGGTCACCAGCGCGTGGGTCAGTGCAGCGTGGCACGGCTTGCGAGCAGGCATCCTGTCAGCACGGGCGCTAGGGAGGAGAGTGGGGTTTGGATCAGCTCAGCTTCAGAGCTGGCACGATGTCTACCTTGGAAGGTGCCAGAAAAACAATATTGCAGGGAGGATGCACTGTACGTGGCAGGATGCGCTGCACGTTAGTACGTTTAATAATCATAAACGTTGCCTTTGTTGTGTACTTTTTGCCCATCAGCCCACCCCGCACAGCGAAGCCCACAAAGGTGCAGTGCTCCTGGCAAGGGGCAGCGCCAGCCTCATCCCAGGAGCGGGTGGGAATCGGGCAGCTCAGCTGCAAACCCTGCTGCCAGACCTGCCAGCTGCACCCAGCCCCGGCTCTGGGGAGCTGCTGCCAACCACAGAGCCCGGGCTGCTTGCAGCAGGGCTTGCAGCTTCCCAGCCGCCTGCAAGGGGTCCTTCATGCCAAGCCCAGGGCACCCTCCAAGCCCAGCCTCTGGCCACTAGAAGCCAAGCGTGACCAGTTTGGACCGGGATCCATCCACAGCCAAGTGGAGGAAAATGCTGCAGCTCTGTGAAGTTACCCCTGCAAGGCCCCTCTCTCAAGCGGAGGGTAGAGGGGAGACCAGGTGCATGTGTCTGGTACCTGATAAGTTGGTGCATCCACAACAGAGCTGCTCTGGGCTACCGCAGGCAGAGACATGAGGAGCCGGGTGCCGTTGGTGCCAGGGTCCCTGCAGGCAGCCAGCTATTGCTGGGAGAGATGGAGACAGACGACAGGTTATTCTGCAGGCTGGGGTGTTATCCAGGTGAGCTGGCCCAGCACGTCCTGCCCCTCACTGCCATCGCAGCTGGGAGTGCGCCCGTCGTCCTCCCACCCCCGGCTGCACAGGCAGCAGCGTGCACCATGCAGGCAGCCCTGCGTCTTGCAGACCCGTGACCAGGGCAAGGTGGGGGGCTAGGCACCTCGCAGGATGACACTCAGGTAAGTGCCCCCCCGGCCCCAGCACCCCGACTCCGCTGGCCCCCGCCCGCACCCCCAGCCCAGCCCAACCTCGCTCACCCTGAGCCGCTCCTGTGCAAAACAAACAGGAAATGGCCCCGTGTCTCCTCCGCCCCAGCTTGAGCACATATTTAACAATTTTTTGCTTCCGTTTTCCTGAGCAGGGACTGGATCAGCCCCCCACCGGGACCACTCAGGCCCCAGGGGAGGTGCACCCAGGCCAAGGGTCAGGGCAGATCTAGTCAGGGAACGTCTGGAGGGACTGGACGTGTTCAAATCAGCTGGTCCGGACAATCTCCACCCCCAAGTGCGGAGGGAATTGGCCGCAGTCATTGCGGGACCCCTGGCATGGTGTATGAGCACTCGTGGTGCTCTGGTGCGGTGCCAGAGGACTGGAAGAGGCCAGCGTGGTTCCCATCTTCAAAAAGGGGAGGAAGGAGGACCCGGGAACTATAGACAAGTTAGTCTTACCTCAGTCCTGGGCGCCGCACTTCAGGAGGGATGTGGACAGCATGGAGAAGGTCCAGAGGAGGCCACTCGCATGGTCAGGGGCAGCAGGGCAGGCCCTACGAGGAGAGGCGACGGGACCTGAAC
>NW_017728992.1:209038283-209052098 GCF_001723915.1 Gavialis gangeticus
CTCCTACCCTGGGGGTTTTTAAGAGGAGGTTAGATCAACACCTTGCTGGGGTGGTTTTACCCCAGTACTCTTTCCTGCCATGGCAGGGGGTCGGACTAGATGATCTGTTCAGGTCCCTTCCGACCCTAGAAACTATGAAACCCCTCCCCCAAGCAAGGAAGAGAAGCTGCAGGAAACGAGCAAGGGCTGCGGGCTTTAATAAGGATTCGGGGTTATGTAACAGGGGGCCTGCTCTGGGCCAATCTCACTTTGGCCCGCCCACCTGTTTCTGGGCTAACCGCCCACCTTCTCGCCTGCCATGCCTTGTTGAAATTAATTAGTTAATGATGTAATTAAGCAGGAGGCTGCCCATTTCCCACCCCGATGCCAGGGAGTGCTATCTGTGGCTCTGTACCTCCCCTACACCGCAGCCCAAGCCTTGCAGATGTTATTTGTAAATTCCTCTTTATGTTGGGGCTAGGCCACTGTGAGTCTACCCCTTTTTTCTCTCTCTAGCTAGGCCTGTCAGTCAAAAAATCCAAAAACCCACTAATCAGGGTTTGATTCCCAGGCTCTAGCTCTCAAAAAAACCCCTCACTCCGGACTTTCCAGGACTGTTGGTTGGGCAAGGGCAGTTCCCCTTTTTATTTTCGTCTTTGCATTTCAGCGAACAGCAGCAAAGGTTACAGGTTACTATTAAAGTCCACTTGATACCACATTGGACGAGGGGCCGTGTCAATCCGTGGGGGTCTCTGGGAAAAGGAATCCGGGGGCAACAGGGACGTGCTGGGTTCCTGTCTGAAACCTCTGGGTTGCTCTTGTGAACCATGGAGACGTTTACACACTTTGCACTGCTCGTGTTGTGTGGCACCGCAGCTGAGTATTGTTGCCCGAGGGTTGCCTGAGGCTGAGCTTGGGCTGCAGCTCTGCTTCCCGTCCTCGGTGCTGGTGGCGATGCTACGTTCCTCCGGCCACATCAACTGATACGGGAGGCCGATTCAATCTGAATTACACCCAGTAGCGCAGTTGGGGGGTTAACCAGTTGGGTAGGCGTGCCGCAAAGTAGCCCTGCACCCTTCCCATGTGCCACTCTCATCCCTTCCCCCCCACCAGATCTGCTGCTCTGCTTTCTGCTCCCTGCCCTATCTCTCTCGCACATTGCCTGTACCAGTTGTGGCATACATGGGCTAGACTGGCCGGCCCTGGACTCGTGTGGACAGAGGGGAGATCCATCAGGGAATGGTTTCAGTGGCAACCCCACTAATGCTCCTATGATGACCGCAGGGATGGATGGACCACAGTCATGCAAGAGTTTCCCTGTTCCTTGCTCTGCTGAGAGTTATCTCAAGGGCTTGACAGGCAACCTGTACAACCTGAAATGCAGAAGCCTGGGGGTGGGGGCTGAAATGTGCCTTTACTATGGGGACAGACAGACAGCAGCAAGGAGTCCTGCGTGCTCTCTGCTGTACATGGCCACCCTGTTCCAATAAACCAGTCTATGGATCGGAGGAAATTGCTTTAGCTCATCTTGCTCTTCTCCAGACACAATAGCCAATGGCCTTCAACAACCTGGGTGTAACAGGGACAAGGCAGGAAAAGCTGTGGCCACGAGGACCCCACTGAGCCAAATTGGGTGCCAGAGAGGCTAGAAAGTGAATGCATCTGCTTCTAGGACAGCAAAGCCACAAAGCATTGGCCCTGATTTATTCAGCATCTAAATTACACTTGATCACAGCTTAGTACATTTGCCATTTCACAGTGGGGGACAGAAGCGCCGGCAGGGAAGAAGGGCTGGGAGCAGACAGGACACAAACTGGGCCCTGGCTCCTCCGGAAATGCCCAGCAAGCAGAGTAGGAGCACCGGGCACTCCCCAGCCTCCCATCACCCGCTCTCGCAGCACAGCCCTTTTGTAGACAAGTCTCCGCCGGAGCTAGACCAGGCCGTCACCGTCTCTCTCCCATGCTGCAGCTCCCAGGCTCCTGCCCGCAAGGCTGTGCCCCTGCAGAGCTTCGAGGCAAGCGCACAGGATCTGATCTGGCCCAGGAGAGGCTGTCCCCACCACCCCCGGCCTCCTGGTCTCCTTGTAGTGCAAGTCCCGTGTTGGCAAAGTGTATCCTAAGCTGGCCCCGGGGAAGAGGAGCACCGCCACCCTTAAATCACTGAATTCTCACCCCATGATGCCTCTCCTGCCACCCTCCCAGATGCCCTGATCGGTTTGTCTCATCCTCTGCCCCCGCAGAGAACGCCCTGAGTGTAAGAGGTGGCGGCCAAGGCCCCGCTGGCCCCGGGACCGGTCACTTCCTGGCAACGGCGTAGTTGGTGGTGAACCAGTTGCAGGTTTCCTTCACTGCTGCAAGGGAAGGGAAGGGAGGGGAAAGGTTGTCAGAGGGACCGTGCCACCCAGCCCACAGCAAAGCCCTTGAGCCAGTGCTGCAGCAACACCAGGCGCTCGGCGCTGCACGGGGACCCGGAGCAGGGTGGTTAACTGCAGCCACGGGGCACGGGTGATCTCCAGGGATGGGGATGGACACAAGGACACGGAGCGATTGCGGGGTCTCCTCCCCGCTGGCCCCTCCAAGCCCACCTGCACACCCCATGGCACCGCTGCCCTACCCGGGTGTGCTGCCCGCTGCGGGGGCTGCATCAGGGGCTGGGGTCCAGCCCCCACTAGAGAGACAAAAGCTTCCCCAGAGCCTCCATGGGCGGAGGTGGGATCGGATACACCCACGACTGCTGCTGGGGAGGAGCAGCGCCGCAGGGGCTCCCTTTGCCCACCGCGGCCAGTCCTCACCTTGCCGGAAGGGCGTGAAGCGGAAGCCAGGCAGGTATCGCCTCAGCTTGCTGTTGCTGGCTGTTTTCTTGAACTGCCCGTCCGACTTCGTCTCATCGAACTGGACGTGGCAGAGGTTAAAGGCAAACACACAGGAGAGCGGGGCCCCGGGGCCAGGGCAGGAGAGCGACGGGGCAAAGGTCCGCGTGTCCCATTGCAGGGGTGTCACAGCAGCTCAGGGCATGACTGGAGTTTGCAGCCAGTTGCTCCCAAAGACCAGCATCCTGGGCTGCATTAGTTGGCCTATTTGTTCCCTTCGGACGTGGGCTTAGCCCACCAGCTCATGTAGCCTTCCCGTCTGGTCTGAGGGAGGGGGCAACAGATTTTGGGGGGCTGCGTTAGTAGAAGCAGCAGATGGAGGGCAGTGATCCTTCCCCTCTATTTGGCACCGGGGAGGCCACATCTGGAGTCCTGTGTCCAGCTGTGGCCCCCACTACAGCAAGGACGTGGACACGTTGGAGAGAGTCCCGCAAAGGGCAGTGGAAATGGTTGTGGGGCTGGGAGACAGGACTGGTGAGGAGAGGCAGAGGGGACTGGGCTGATTTAGTCTGGAGAAGAGAAGACCGAGGGGGATTGAATAGCAGCCTTCACCTCCCTGCAGGGGGGCTGCAAAGAGGAGGGAGCTGGACTGTTCTCAGGGGGGGAAGGTGACAGGACAAGGAGCAATGGGCTCAGGCTGCAGCACAGAAAGTTGAGGTTGGATATTAGGAAATAATTTCTCACTAAACACTGGACCAGGCTACCCAGAAAGGGGGTACAATCTCCATCCTTGGAGGTTTTGAAGACCCAGGTGGACAAATCCTTGGCTGGGATGATGTAGCTGGGGCTGGTCCTGCTTGGAGCAGGGGTTGGACTAGATGTGACCCCCTGAGCAACCTTCACACTCGTTTTCTACGATGCTATGGCAGCTGGGCTGTTAACCAGTTGCTGGGTCCCCATCTGCGCAGGGCAGGGTGAGAGGCCATGGGGGAGCCCCTCATCTGGGAGGGGGGTGCAAGAGGCTAAGAAGAGCCCTAGCATCTCATGCCTGCAGCAGCCCCCAGTGGAGCATGGGGCTAAGACCGATGGAGGGAGGTCTCCAGGCCTGCACAGCACGGGAGGGCAGCCCCAGTGTCTGCAGGGTGTGCTGGGACCTGATCCGTAGGGGTTAGGCTCTCCCAGTCCTTTCCTTCCCCCCCGGGGCGAGGCACAGAGCTGCGGTTTGGATCCCGAGCCACACAAAAGGATACAACCAGCCCCCCCGTGAAGTCCATGGCTTCCACGATGGCTTCAGCAGCTTCCCGGATGGAGACCTCGTCCTCTTCCCCCACTGGACAGACAGCGGCATGAGGCTCATGCGGCTCTCCCACCCTTGCCCCATCCCCACCGATCCCATGGCCCCCCCGCACGTGGTGGCCTAGAGCCCCGTGGAGATACGGGGGTGCAGGCTCCCACCCCACCACTGTGGCTTGAGTCATCTTGCAGCGGTTGCTGCCAAGAGACCCCTTGGGCACCCGCTGCTACTGGCAGCAAGGGGGTGGGAAGAACCAGGGACCTTACCCGAGAGGATGATGGGCTCCACCTCGTCGTATTCCCGGAGCACCCAGAGGAAGAGCCGGGCCAGGTCCTGCATGCACAAAGGGGCTCGGCTCAGGCTCTCGGCCCACAAATGCCCCTGGCAGGGGGCAGAGGCCCGGCCAGGGTCCCTAGCCGCTGGGTAGCTGCAAAGGGCTGGACGGCTCTTATCAGGGCACACTGACCCTTCCCTCTGGACCTGGGAGCTGGAGCCTGGGTTGGGGACCTGCCTGCAGAGACCGGGGTTTCTGGCCTGCCCCTGGCACCAGCCCCCTCCACATCCCGTCAATCTCCCAAACACGACGCTTGGGGGTCCGAGATGTGTGCCAGGACCCCACCCCCCACCCCAGCCAGGCCTGGCTCCGCAAAGCAGACACGTACCAGCGAGTAGATGAACTGTCTCCGGGGCTTCCCTGTGCCCCACACGGTGAGGGCGGTGCCTGTTTCTGCAGGACGGTCAAGAGAGCGGTGGTCAGCAAGTGCTTCCCCCATGCCCTCTGGTCCCAGACCCACCCCAGCTAAAGGGATCCCCTGCCACCCCACGGGTTGACCACATCCAAGATCTACCTTAGCGCATTGCTAGACCACCCCCATCCTGTACCCAGCGGTGCTGTGCTGTTCTCCGACAGGCCGCTGTCCTCCCCCCAAGAGGCAGCTGCATTTCCGCAGCGATGCACGGGGATTTGCACTGGCAGAAAAGCACCTTGCCCTCAGCAGCTGTTCCAAGCCTGGGGCCTCTAATGCTAAATACATGCCCAGCGCCATCATGAGAGGCCACCACGTGCAGGCTGACAGTTTCTCCTCCAGGAACCCACAGCGCCCCAAACCGGGAGCTTCGGAGGTCCACGCTCAGCGCTTGTCCACTGGTTCTCATGGCTGCAAACAGGGCAGCGTCCTCTGAAAGGACGGCCAGGCATGCCCTGGGCTGCACCAGCAAAGCACAGGCACTTTCGGCAGCAAGCGCCCTTGGTACGCAGTTCCCAGGGGCAGCAGGGTGCTCGCTGGGCAAGCCAAGAGGATGGACCAAAGCCAGACCCAAAGGGCCCTGGAGCGGTGCACCTGCAGACGGGCTGCAATCGGACAGCACAGTGTCACCTCCATGGTGCAACAGTGGCCTGGGCCAGACTGGGGTTTGCAGGGCGTGCACCTTGCAGCCACCTGCTTCACAGGCTCTTTGCTACCTCCAGCCAGCAAGGGGGAGGAAGCAAAGCTCTGCAGCCACAGAAACCGATCCAGCCCCGGGGTGGAACGAGGCAGCTGCCCAAGGACCCACAACACCGTGGTCTGGAAGCTCAGGGCTGCTTCGCCGGAGTAGAAGAGTTCCCCTGACTCGTCGCCCCTGCTCCAGCCCCGCCACTTACTCTTGGCCATGTAGACCTTGTGGATGAGGCCGGGCAGCACGTGGCCGTCCTCGAGGTTGAAGTTGTCGTGAGGCCCGAAGACATTGGTAGGGATGACGGCGGTGAACCGGCAGCCGTGCTGCTCAAAGTACCCCCTGGGGAAGAGAGTGGGGGGCAGGGGTCACCACCCCACAGGACGCACCACAGCCTGGGGGCTGCTGCTGCATCCATGCACTGGAGCTTGCCTGGCTCTTCCAGCCAGGCTCGGCGGAGCGGGCTGGGGCCGACCAGGGGCAGCTGCGGGTCCCTGCAGGGCACAGCAAGGCCCTACCTGTTCTGGACGTCGATCATCCTCTTGGCGTAGGAGTAGCCGAAGTTGGAGGTGTGCGGGGGCCCGTTGTGGATCTGGGAAACAGAGGAGGCAGCTGGGAAAGCATCGCCCGCCTGGCAGAAACGGGGCTGAGAGCTGAGCCCAAGGGGACAGGAGCCCCTAGAGAGCCTGAATGCAGGAGCTCGGTGGGACAGGAGGAATCATCCTGCCTGCAGCTCCTTCGCTCCAGGCATCAAACGACCCAGCCCGGTGCTTGTCCAGTCTCCTCTTAGAGACCCGCAAGGTAGGGGAGAGACCGCCGCCCTTGGGAGCCCAGTCCAGATTTTGGCAACCCTAAGCATGATGTTCTTCCTGATGTCTAATCTAAATCTGCTCTCCAGACAGGTCTTCAACACCTCCAAGGATGGAGTCCACCACCTCTCCAGGTCACCCATTCCAGTGCTTCACCACCCTCCTGGGGAGAGAGTTTTTCCTAATATCCAACCTCAACTTCCCCTGCTGCAACTTTAGCCCACTGCTCCTTGTCCTGTCATCTCACCCACTGAGACCAGCCCAGCTCCATCCTCTTTGCAGCCCCCCTGCAGGGAGGTGAAGGCTGCTGTTCAGTCCCCCTCGGTCTTCTCTTCTGCAGACTCAATTAGCCCATTTCCCTCAGCCTCTCCTCACCAGTCGTGTCCCCCAGCCCCACAACCATTTTCATTGCCCTCCGCTGGACTCTCTCCAACTTGTCCACATCCTTTCTGCAGTGGGGGCCACAGCTGGACACAGGAACCCAGATGTAGCCTGACGGCCTGCTCTGAAAACCCAGGGTTCCCAGAAATGGCTCTCATCACCAGGCTGTCACTGCTCCCCGGGGAGCTCACGGACCACATGGACCCCACTGGTGCCCCAAGGCACAACTCTGTCCTTCCCACGATCCCAGGGGGAAAGGAATCATACAATCATAGAAAATTGGGGCTGGAAGGGACCATAACAAAAGCCTCACTAAAAATCAAGCTATTCCACATCCACTGGTACAGAAGGGTCGAGCTGAGGAGCTGAAGTGCCCTGTTGCAGCATCCAACCCATACAGCTGGCGTCCTTACACCCAGCTCCCCCCCGGCAGCAGGGACGGTCCCTCTGCCAGTGCTCCCTGCTTGTCCGCAGCCTCAAGGCAGGCAACGGGTACGGTGAGCATGGAGCAAGCGGTGCCGGCAGGGCCTTACCATGGTCTCGTCAATGGGGTAGCTGGTCTTGTCGGGAAAGATGCAGGTGGAGAGGCAAGAGACCACTTTCTGGGCCCCGAGCTCGTACGCTGAGTGCAGCACGTTGTCGTTGATGTGGACGTTCCTCCTCTGGGAAGACAAGCCTGGTCAAGGACCAGGAGAGAGGCGGTACCCAGCTCCTGGGGACCCATCCAGCCCACAGCCTCTGCAGTGCAGACAGGCCCTGGGGTTGGATGCTGCTCCCCTGCCAGCCTCAACGCTGGATGGCTCCAGCCTGACCCCGGGGATTAGCTGCAAGACTTTGGCCAGGACTTTGCTCGCCCTACGGCGGCGGAGCAGGGAGGTGGCCCTGGGCACAGACATGCCAGCCAGACCTGCCGCACAGGACCCCAGGGCTGGGACGGCTCTCGGGGGTATTCAGCTTGACCTCCTGCACTTAGGGGCTGGTCCTAGACTGCCACACAGGCATACCGCAGTGGGGCTGGAAGGGACCTGTGGGGGTCCCAGAAGCCGGAGACATCCCCACAGCAGAGCACGGGCATCGTTGCGCCTACCTCATCCCTGCCCAGTGTCCGTCCACCCTCTCCTCGACACCTCCACTGATGGACAGCCCCCCCTCTCCCCTGCTTTGACAGCGAAGAAGTGTTTCCTGATCTCCAACCAACACCTAATTCATTGCAACTTCAAGCCATGGGTCCAGGTCCTGCTCTCTGCGGCAAGAGAGAAGAGGTGCTTTCCCTCTTCTGTACGGCAGCCCGTCAGGGATTTGCAGACTGCTCTCATGTCCCCTCTTAAGTGCCCTGTCCGCCCGCTGAACGTGCTCAGCTCCTCCAGCCTCCCCTCGTGTGACTTGCTTTCCAAGTCCGTTATGTGTCCCCAGGTCCTGGCTGTCACTGCCCCCCGGGGAGCCCAGCTGCCCTCTCCCTCCTTTCAGACTTGCTGAATGCACCCCCGGGCCCTGCTCCCCAAGGCACAACCTGTGCCCTGGGCTACAAGCAGGCAGCTGCTGGCTCGCAGCCCCATGGAGGGGATTCACGGGCAGCAGGGAGGGCCGGGGAGCCTGGATGCTGCCCAGCCAAGGGCTGAAGGACCACACGTCCTATGCCTTACCAGGGGCAAGTTGCCTTTAGTAGGAACATGCGTGCCACAAAAACTACAGGTCCCAGAATGCAATGGTGCTTCTGGAGTCAAGGGAAGACCTCTCAGATGGGGAGCAATGCACGCTGGGACTTGTAGGCGTCACAGACCGCTGAATTAAGGGACAACAGGACAGCAGGTCATTTAACGCCCCCCCCCACAAGCTGAGCTGTGCTGGTGAGGGGGTCAGACAGGTCCCTACAGGGTGCCACAAGACAAGGGGTTAATGATTTTATCCAGCCATTTAATAAACCGAAGGACCTGGACTCTGTACCCAGCTCTGCCACTGATTCACTGTGTGACCCTGGGCAAGTCACTTCTCCGTGCCTCAGTTTCCCTGGGGTGAAATCAGAGCTAAGCTGGGGCTACGGAGGCGTAGTCCACTGATGCCTACACAGTGCAACGGGAAGTTTCGCCGTGTCCCTTACCCAGAAATCCAGGTTGTACTTGATGTTCTTGAAGAGGCCGCCCACCATGGCTGCCAGGTGGATGACGTGGGTGGGCCTGTGCTTCTCAAACAGGGCTTTAGTCTCTGCCGCATTCCTACAGAGGGGGAGAAAAGACCACACAGCAGCTCTGAGCCACGTCCGAGGGAACTTGCAGGCCCCCTCGCAAGGGCTGTCAACCGGGAAGGCGAGGTGACATGGCCAAGGTCATGCAGGGAGGCTGTGGCAGGGCTGGGATTTGAACTCAAGTCTCCCAAGTCCTTAGCTAGTGCCCTAACCACCGAGTGAGAGCTGGTCCCTTGGCCACAGGTGTCTGGGATGAGATGGGAGTGGGTCTGGCAGGTGCCCGGTCACCTTCACTGAGCATTGACCTCACAGCTGGTTGGCGAACAAGGCTGCTGGCAGCAGCTGGCCCTGGCCATGCTCTGGGAATAACACCAGCAGCAAAGGAGCCCGCTGTGTCCACCAGGCCCTAGCTGGCTGACCTAAAAGCCTCCCAAGAGAAGCAGGAAATGTTGCGTCAGGGACCAGCCATGCTGCCTGCCAGCTGGGCCCAGGTTTTATTTGCACCTCCGCGCCCAAATCCTCCCTCCCCTCCCCCCTGGTGCTGTGCAAAGGGCACGGGACACGATGGCTGCAGATCAAACTGCTCCTGGAGTTTCCTCCATGGGACGTTTGCTCTGCTCTAACGAATGGCACCCTGCTTCTTTTCAACAGCACAAGCTTTTATCCACCTGCTGCCTAGCACCGGGGCCTGATCCAAGCAAGGGGTTGTGCTGTCAGGGAAACCGAGGCCCAGAGAGGTGATGGCCAGGTGACTTGCCAGGGCCGCCGGCAGAGTCAGTGTCAGAGGCGCTTAGCATGCATGTGTTCCCGGCTTCGGCTGCAGGCAGCACAACCCGGACCCTGCTACCAGCGACGGGCCACTAACGTGACCCCAGAACAGGACCAGAGCAACTGCAGCACAGAAGAAGAACCGGTTTTCTGCCTGACAAAGATCTCTTTGTTCTGCACAGCCATCACAAAGACACAGGCAAAGGTCCTGGAGACCCACTGCATGGACTAGCCCTGCCTGGGGACTCTGGGGCTGTCTCTCCTGTTGAAAGAGCCAGGCTCTAGCAAGCACAGGGCACAACAGGACCCCTGGGTGTGCAAATACGATGCACAGGATAAACCCAGAGACTGCAAATAGGAATCTAGCGTGTTAACAGCATCCTGGTGCAGGCTGCCCGAGATCTCTGCAACAGAAGAACAGCTCTAAGTGTTGTCTAAGAAACGAGTGCTAAGAGCCGGCCGAGGGAGGACGGCTGTCAGCTTAGGGGAGGCTGAACCCACTGCTCCATGCAAAGACCAAGGGTGCCCAGACCCCCGAGCTCAGTGCTCTGCCTTTCCCTCCCACAGAGGGGCTCAAGAACCAGAAGCTCCCTGTACCCTTTGCCCCCTGGCCTGACTTCTCCTCAAACACAGCTCCCTGCGGATCAGCCCCAGCAGATCCGGACGGCCTCTCCAGCTGAGCTGAGGCGGATGCAGTGTGCTTTCCTCCCCTGGCCCCAGGCAAAGCTGACGCACGCAAGGTGGCTGCCGTGGGCTTCCCTACCCCAAGTGCCCAAGTGAATAAGGGACGCATGACATTCGCTCAAATCAGGCACAGAGACGCTCCAGCCTCTCGACCCGGGCATGCCGAGCCCCCTGCTATCCCAGTGCTGGGGCTGCTCTTCCCCCTGGCTCCGCATCTGCCTCTGGACCTGGGGTAATGACCGTGCTTCTCGCCCCTGACCCACAGCACCGAAGTGCCCATGCAGCTCTGCAGAAGCACCCTGCACCCTCCAGCTAGCAGGCCTGGGCTCTAGCACGCAGGCAGGCAGCTTTGCACAGAGATTTGGGAGAGGATGCGGATATGATACATGCACAGGTCTCTCGGGCTAGCGAGGGACCATTGCCCTGCCAGGCCGCCCCAAGCCAGGCAGCACCAGGACATTTCTAACGACCGCGGGACCCAGCAGGACGAGACCTCGCTCACGTTAAGTCGGCATCCTTGGAGGACACGAAGATCCACTGCTCATCCGGCCGGCCCTCCCCGTCCGCTACGACCTTCTCGATGGCTCGCCCCACCAGCCCGGTGCCACCCGTCACCAGGATGCGCCTCGGCTTCGCTCCGGCCAGCTCCGCCATGGCTGCAGGACCTGCGGGGTGGGAGAGGAGAGGAGAGGAGAGGAGAGGAGTGAACCAAAGCTCTCATAAGACTTGCACTGGATCGGTGCTGGAAAACAGCCCGGCCGGGTGGAGACGATGGAGTACAAGCGAGCCTGTCAGGGTTAGCAAGCCCGGCTATCCCCTTCCATGCTGGGACTAGAGCCTCATCTGTAGGCGCACAGGGGATGGGGACCAGGGAAAATGGGCTAGAGGAAGGCCTCCTTGGAGGTTTCGAAGACCCAGGTAGACAAAGCCTTGGCTGGGATGATGTAGCTGGGGCTGGTCCTGCTTGGAGCAGGGGGTTGGACTAGATGTGACCCCCTGAGGACCCTTCCACTCTCATTTTCTAGGATTTCTAAGACAAAAGGCAGCGTGGAAGGAACCCGGCTCGATTCAGACCAGCAACAGCAAGCGGTCGGATCAGACCGACCCGTGCAATGAGTTGCTGGGTCTCAGCTGAGCCATCCGCAGACCTCCCACGCAAGCGATCCACACAGGACATGGTGGAGACTGGCCCAGGTCGGAGGGGACTCCGCAGCGAGGTCTCGGCCGTTCACATACATCGCATGAATGCCCCACGTGCACATCTACGTGACACGCGTGTGCAGAGGGAAAGAACAGGAGACAGCGCTTTCCTATCTCCTCCCTTTCCCATCTTATCCCAGCTCCTCAATCCTGAGGCAGCCGGGACCCACCACCTTCTTCAACCTCTTGAATGAAACGCAAGCCTGCCACGCACAGGACCGAGAGCGGTCCGGAGCCCGCCTGCACAGACGTCCCGGTCCGAGAACCACGACCCACTCCTCCCGGATGTGCAAGTCTGTAGTTCAGGGTGTTTGCACTACTGTGCTGTCACTCGCACTTCCTGTTACAGGCAGGATGACATCACTCATCCCCGTTCAAGCCATTGGCAGGCTGCAGCAGAAGAGGGGCTGAACAGAAAGGGGCAGGTCCTTTTGTGGGGGGACACGGAGGGAGAAAACCAAGCTCAGGAGGTGACTCAAGCTACCCCAGAAGGTCCTTACAAACATCACCACCAAGGAAACAGAAACATTTTAGCTTTTAAATAGCTAAAATTCAACATTTCAGAACAACTGTGTGTATAGCACACCTGACGCGCAGCAACACACCGAGCTCTCTGCTCTCTCGCTGCGGCAAATGGACTTATCCGGGTAGGACCGCTCCTCCTGCCCCCGTCGCTGCAACGTGGCTGCGCTGCATTTAAAGGCTGTGTCAGACTATGGGTGCTTGAAAAAACCAGTGTAAATCTTCCAGCTGCCCACAGGGCTCAAAATGATCCTTGTTTTCAAAACCGGCTGCACTTTGAGCTTGCAAAAGGACGCACAGGGCACAAGCTTCTCAGGGGGATTTGATAGCAGCCTTCAAGTCCCTGCAGGGGGGCTGCAAAGAGGATGGAGCTGGGCTGTTCCCTGTGGGGGCAGACGACAGGACAAGGAGCAATGGGCCCAAACTGCAGCAAGGAAAGTTGCGCTGGAAAGCAGGAATAATTTTATCACTAGGAGGGCAGTAAAGCACTGGAACAGGCTCCCCAGAGAGGTGGTGGACTCTCCATCCTTGGAGGTGTTTAAGACCCGGGTAGACAAAGCCTTGGCTGGGATGATGTAGTCGGGGCTGGTCCTGCTCGGAGCAGGGGGTTGGACTAGATGTGACCCCCTGGGGTCCCATCAACCCTCGTTTTCTAGGATCGTAGGAGTCTGCGCTGGCACTGGCACTTAACCCTTTTGCTGGGGTTTTTCAGGTCTCATACTGGGAGTGTTTGGGCAGAGGCTATCGTGTCCCAATGCCTGACGCCAAGGAAGACGTTTTCCCAGAGTCTCCAAAAAGACGCGTGTAACGTGAGGATGTTCTTGCATTTCCCTCTGCCCCACCCTCCCCTGTATCACGGCAGGGGGAGAAAATGGGGAAACCAAGGAGCTTCCATAGGAAAGCTACAGAAAAGACAGACCATGGATCAGGCGCAGGCCCTGATGCACAAGCACGGCCCCTTCCTAGCACCCAGAAACTTTGAAGTGTTAATGGGATGCGAAAGCTCCCCTCCGCGAGGCAGACCCATGGTGCCGTGGCAGGGATCGCCATGCCAAGGTGCTCCGCTGCACGCGCCAGTGCTGCCCGCTCTCCCTCGAGCACCGGGCAGGTCTGCGGTGTCGTCTCAGCGCGGGAGCGGCTGCAGGCCACAGGGCGTTTGCTCTCTGCCATCCGTCCCTTTGCTTTGACCCGTCTGCGGCCCCACCTATCCCGGGACCTCCTGCTCAACCTCCTCCCGGCTCTGGCCGAGCGGCCCACTGACCGGCCGGGGTAGGAGGCTGTGGCCGGCGGTGAATCCGGTGACTGTGGGACCATCTTCCTGGCCGAGGCAGCGCGTCTCCCCCTAAACCCACGCAGCCCCCACAGCAAGGCTGACCCCTGCCACGACCCAGCTGAGACGGGCAGAGGGGAGCACGACTCCCATTTTAGAGGCCAGGCAGCAAGACCCAGGGGCTAAGGGACATGCCAAAGGCCACAAGGAGGGGGGGGGCAGTAGCAGGCACCCCACGTGTCCTCTCCTGGTTCAGACACCCGCCCTAGCCACGGGGTCAGCCAAGGACTGGTCTCCTGCTGCTCAGAGCAGGGGCAGGATGAGCGCCGAGACGCCTATGGCTACAGACAGACGTTACATTTATCCCGCAACACGTCATTTTCTCCCGGGAGGGCTCCGGCTCCAAGCAGAAGTGACATTGACGGCAGGACACAGCCCCGACGCGGCGCCCACACGTTGCGCACACGGCACGACCCCCTCCC
>NW_017728992.1:209052109-209078082 GCF_001723915.1 Gavialis gangeticus
AGCCAATTCCCCAGCCAGCGGATCGTGGTGGACCCAAGGCTACAATTGGCTCAGCTGCAGCCCCTGGGCAGATGAAAAGGGAACCTGTCCTCACCTGGAGTTGGAGACCTGAGGCCAGTGCAGCGTGCCACCTTGAGTCAGCCCCTTGTCCTTTGCTAGGTCAGCGGAGGACTACAGGCTCACTTTTGCAGAAAATCCTTAGCTCTCTGGTTTCTCTCCTGTGCAAAGGAAAGTATTTGCTCTTAGCCAGCCTGCAGTTGGTAGCACTGCAAGCCTGTCTCTCTCAGGGTGCTGGTCCTCAACACCCTTCAGGAAGCGGCCAACAGAGGCATGTTGGGAGGGCCCTCCTTTTATGCGTTTCTGGCCTCCATGCCCCATTCCTTGGGTCCTGGGGCTGTCTGCTGCAAGGAGGCCCCATGAGCACATCCTGTCCCAGTCCCACTCCCACCATCTGTGATCATTTGCTGGCACCAGTGCCACTGGGATAGGATGGGACAGGAGCTATACAGCTCTTGGCTTTGAAAAAGCAGACAGTACGAGCCAGGCAGGAGTTGAACCTACAATCTTCTGATTCGTAGTCAGACGCGTTATCCATTGCGCCACTGGCCCATGCTTACCTGCTTGCTCCTAGGTGCTGGTGAAGGGTGACCCTTCAATTTTCTCTTTGCCCAGGGCCCCTATAAATCCTCATCTGTGCTTGCATGCAGGGGAAATATCTTAGATGGTAGAGTGCTCACTTAGCATGTGAGCGGTAGCGGGACTGATGCCCTCATTCTCCAGGTGCTCGTGTTACCCTTTGTCCTTCTCTGGCTGAAATGGAGGCTGGGCAAATGGGCACATTCCTCTGTGCATTGTGGGAGAGCTATTTTGCTGCATAAGGGCTGTGATGTGGCTCAGTGAAAAAAGCAAAGGCAAGCGTCGGCCTCACAAGAATTCGCAAAAAACACGCCATGAGTTGAATCTACAATCTTCTGACCCGTAGTCCGACACATCATCCAGTGCAGCACTGGACCTTGCCTTACTGTGGGGCTGTCAGGTCCTGGTGAAGGGTGACCCCCCTTCCTGGTACCCTGCCTGGAGCCCACCACTCCCTTTCCCTCCTGCAGACTCCAGCAGCAGCTGCGCTGTGACAGGGGCTGGTTTCCATGGAGACTGGCCCCAGCCCCTGCCAGCCCTGCTGGGGCCGGTCTCCATGGGGTTTCCGTGGAGACCGGCCCCAGCAGGGCTGGCAGGGAGTGTGGCTGCTCTGGGGCTGGGAACTCGAGGTGGTGACAGCACAGTGCAGCGCCGGGGCACAGCTGCGATCTGCAGCCCGTGTACCCCGGGAAGGGGCGTGCAGGTAGTGGATCGTGGCTCTGCCTTGGCTCCAGACCATGCTGTCACCGCTGCAAGGTTTCAGCTCCCTACCCTGCCGTGCGTCCTGCTGGGGCCAGGCTCCTTGGAAACCCGGCCCCACACTGTCACAGCACCTTCCTGCTGGGATCTCCATGGAAACTGCCCCAGTGACGTGGGCAGGGGCGTGTGGGAGATGGCGTCCAGCCACCAGCCAGATCTGCCATTTTGCCCACTCCTGAGCTGGACTGTTCTCAGTGGGGGCAGATGACAGGACAAGGAGCAATGGGCTCAAGCTGCAGCAAGGGAAGTTGAGGTTGGATATTAGGAAAAAGTTTCTCACCAGGAGGGTTGTGAAGCACTGGAACGGGTTACCCAGAGAGGTGGTGGAGTCTCTATCTTTGGAGGTTTTGAAGACCCAGCTGGACAAAGCCCTGTCTGGGATGACGTAGTTGGGGCTGGTCCTGCTTGGAGCAGGGGGTTGGGCGAGATGTGACCTCCTGAGGTCCCTTCAACCCTCACTTTCTATGATTCTTATGGAAGGTTTTGAACAAATGTTGAGATTGTAAATGCGGACTGGACATAATAACCGGGGGTCTCCTTCCAGCCCTGTGTTCCTATGTAAGGAGGTGAAATTTGGAACAGCTGCCTCAGTGCCTGGGCCTTTCTGTCTGGGGATCTCAATGCCTTTTACAAATGTTAATGATTTTGCCTCCCTGAAATCTGTGTTAGACATGCCAGTATAATCAGCCCATTTTACAGGTGGACAAACTGAGGTGCGGTGCAGAGCAGTGCATTGCCAGAGACCCAGGAGGGGGTGGTCTTCCTAGGGAGTGTCCTGACCCAGGGACACCCGAACGTCTTCCATTTGGTTGCCATAGTGACTGTGACAGCATGATTGACAGGTGTATCTGGGGGTCCAGTGGAGGAGAGATTCCTAACTGGGTTGTGAGAGACTGAACCCAAGCAGCCAGCATGGAAGAGCTTTTTGGTGAATGCAAGAAAGTTGGGGTCAGGGAGGAGCTTTGCTCTGACGAGCTCTCCCGTGTCACTCAGCAACAGGACATCCCAATGGGAACGAGAGGCCCCGGAGACATGGCCCTGTCGAAGTCACACTTTTCCTCTGATGAAAGGAGAGAAAGCAGAAAACGCAAACAACAGACCTTTGCAATGAGATGTTCCCACAAACGCTGCCGGCGGCATCTGGTCAAGGCCAAGCCCCGTGCGTGTCCCAGGCAGAGCGAGAGGACACGGGCCACGCTGATGCCCTGCAGGAAACCCGTGAGGTTAAAACACCTCCTTCGATGGAAGAGGCCCGTGTCCCCACTGCAGAGGAAGGCAGAGACAAACCCCAGTCCGTGCCAGTCTGACCAGAGGAAACCTCTCCTCCTGACTCTGCACTTGGCAATCAGTTTATCCCCAAGGCCACAGACTGGACCCACCAGAGAGGCACCCTCCAGCTTTGGAAATTCCCACGTCTAATTGTGGCCAGCGTCCAGCACACTGGAGGAAGCGGGGAAAAAATGCCTAGATGCCAGAAATGCACATTCACTAGTGGAGGGGGTGGGCAGCCCCCGGGGCAGCCAGCAAAAGCCCGAAGGCCCAGGCTTTCCAGACACCTTGCACACAGGCGTCGAGTTTTCTGTTGGTCACCAGCTACTTGTCTCCACGCAGGACACGCTCAGATTACTGCCCCAGCCGCTCCTGTTGTACCAGCCCCTCCATCGACTTGTCCGTCTCAAAGGGAGTCAGGTCCCTTGCTTTCCTTCCAGTACTTCCCACCTCTGACATTTAAGAGCTTTCTAATTTCCAGTCCAAATTCATCCGTGACCAGTTTGCATCCGTTTGATCTTCTGCCAGTGTTGCTTGTTACCTTGCACTGCTTTTCTCTTTCCCTGATGTTCAAGCTGGAAATGCATTTACAAAGAGCAATCAGATCCCCCCTCCGCCTCTGATTTGCCAGGCCAAGCATGCTGAGCTCTTTCAGGCCCGTCTCCCAAAACAGGTTCTCCTTTCCCCTCGCCCTTCCAGGTGTCTGTCTCCGCGCCTGTTCTGGTTTCAGTCCATCTGTCTTTTGAACAGAGGCGACCAAAGCAGCAAGCCATGCTCCAAACTGGGTCTTACCAATTCCTGGAGCTAAGGGTGGAAAAATGCATTGCTTTTCCTCAACTTTATGGTGCCGTCAAAAGTGTCATGGTGGCAGAAGGGTGGTGAAATACTGGAATGAGTTACCTAGAGAGGCGGTGGGATCTCCATCCTTGGAGATTTTTAAGACCCAGCTGGACAAAGCCTTTGCTGGGACGATGTAGTTGGGGCAGATCCTGCTTGGAGCAGGGGTTATGACCCCCAGGGGTCCCTTCCAACCCCATTTTCTATCATTCTGTGATAAATTGTCAAGAGCACTTTGGACGGACACTTGGCTGGGACGGTCTGGTTAGGGATGACCCTGTCTTGACCAGGAGGCCGGACTCCATGTGACCTTGCATGGCTCCTTCCAGTCTGACTCCCTTATGATCCTCTAGCCCACCTAGGGATCCCTGTAAACCCAGTACTGAGCCCCACGAAGAGTTACAGGTAGGCACCAGAGCTCATTTTGGGATCAGACCTCCATTAATGATGGGAGACAGCGAGTAGGAAAGGTAGAACAAGGTCATAAGGTGGCTCACCCAGTGGCCCTGGGACTCCCTGGCTCTCCGCTTTCTGTGCAACTTGCTGGTCACTGCTTGCTCGGTGCTCCTTCTGCCTACTTTTCCCCATTCAAATTTATGCAGAAAAGAGCACTTCCCCAGCCCTTCGGGGCATCCTGGATATAATTAAAACCACTGCCCCCCCCGATTCTCACGTACGCCACGGCCTCTTTATGTTGCCAGCTGGGTGTAAAAGGGCCCCAGCATAAATCAGAAGCAGGCCACGGCTATTACAAAGGCGCATTGTTAGTAACCGAGAACAGGATGGGCTGCTCTCGCTCCGGTTGCGGCGAACCTGCGTTTGTCCCGAAGGTGAGGGCGGAGGTTTCACCAGCCGAAGAGACACGTTCCCTCGTGGAGCTTGTTCCTAGACCGGGAACAACGGCCGTGCAGGTCGCACGCCTTCGAGACAACCCCAGAAGAGAGACCGAACTAGACAGGGACAGTGCAGGGCCCTGATTCAGCAAAGCCCTGACGTCCGGCCATGCGCAGAAGAGCATGGAGGCACACGCATGGCTTTAGGCCCATGCTCACGGGATTTTCTGAAGGGGGGTGCTTTTTGGTATCAATGACCCATAACACGTTCCTTGGGGGCTTTATGGTGGGGGCTGGGAATGACTGTACAGAGGAGAAGCGAGGGGGGAAGTTTTCTGGGACCTCACCAGGTCCAGCACTGGAACAGGTAGGATGCAAAGATGTCTCGTCTATCAGCCATTCATCCCCCCTGGCCCCTCCATCGCCTTCCTCCCTTGCACTGATCTCTTTGCCTTTCTCTGCGCAGCTCCTCTTCCCTTCCAGCTCATCCGGTGGAAGAGTGACAACAAGCCACGTGCCTTCCTACGGCCACTTTTCCACCCCAGCAAAGTGCGTGGTTGCAAAGCCTCTGGGATGGGTGGCAGAGGAGGCCTGTGACGGGAAACGTGAGGTGAGGGTGGACCATGAAACTATTGTTTGAGGTCCCGAGGCAAAGCATTTAGTACAAGTCCGGTAGGAAATCTGTGGGCCGGTAAGTCGTTGCAGCTGTCACGCCACCGCCGCGCGGAGCTCCACAATGACAGCAGGCGCACAGCCCTCTGCCCTGGAGCAAGGGAGGCTCTTCTTTAAGTGCTAGCAGTACGGTGCATGGGACACACAGCTGCACAGATCTGGTTGCATCCATTCTGGTTCTGTCCACGAGCCGTCAGCAATCCCTGCGTTCGTGGACAGTCTCTACCACAGATCACAGCTATTTGCGAGACCAAGCCTTGAGCCACAGACCTGTCTGCAGAAGTTGCAGGGTTTTCTGCATGGAAGAGCAGGCTGCAGGCTGGGATTTCTCTCCTTTTCCTTCCTTTGCCCTCTCCTCTGCTTCGAGGATGAGACGTTTTACCCTGAAACAGGCTGCCGCTTCATTGAGACGGTAGTGCCATCGGAGTCGGTTGGCAGCCAGCTCCTCCCAGCTCTTGATGCCAGCGTCTGTTTTCTTGAGGTCTGCCTTTAACGTGTCCTGGCTGCGTTCCCTCTCTGCTTGAGATCCCAGGCCATTACTAAGCTGGGAACAAAGCACTTATTTTGGGAGTTGAGAGTCAGGCCTCCACACACAACGTCTGGTCCAGCCAAGTTGGTGTCTTCACACATGTGTATGCATGCAAACACACTCACACACACACCATAGGCAGTCTCTCGATACGAGGATGAGTCTCCAAGCAAACAGGGAAGCCATCAGCGGGTCTGTGGACGGCTGAGGAGGCCAGTCTGAGGGCTGTGTGTTTGACTGTAGATGTGGCAAATGCTTCTGGCAGGAAGGAGTAGATCCCGGTGACATCGGGTCACCGCTCTTTCCCTTTGTCTAGCTTGTCTATCCGCCTCCATAGCGAGGCGAGTTTGCTCAGCATGATCGATGCCTATAAGGGATGATTCAGTGCTTGAGACTCCCAGCGATTGATATTAATATTGCATTTCTTCAGATTGGCCCTCAAGGTGTCTTTGAATGTCTTCTTCTGCCCGGCTTTAGAGTGGTGGCCATCAGCGAGTTGGGAGTATAGGACCTGTTTTGGGAGCTGGTTGTCCGGTTGCCTTGACATGTCCCACCCAATAGAGTTGGTGGCATATACACGTGGCTTCAATGCTGGTGGTGTTTGCTCGAGCTGAGGTTTATTCTTTTGTCTTCCAAAGACGTGGCTGATGGTACCAGTCCAAGGCTTTCGGGTATTTCGAGTATGTCACCCAAATTTCACACCCATACAACAGGGTAGGGATGACAACAACTTGGTAGATGAGAAGTTTGGTTTGATCCTGATATCATGATTATCGAAGACACAGTTTTGGAGACGTCCAATGGCAGCACTGGCAGGTTTTATCCAAACGCGCACACAGAGTTCACTAACGCGTGGAAGAGGCTTTCTTACGACAGTTATTCTGCATCAGGCAGTGAAAAATGGAGCCAGCGCTCTCAACCCTAAATATCCCAACAGCACGAATCAGCCTCCCCAAATCTGCTCTTTACAAATAGAATAAGAAACCTTTTGACGTCTGAGCATAGCTGGGGTCATGTATTCAGGCCTCTCTCTGCAGCCATGCTGGCTGGGAGACCCACGCTCGCTCGAAATGACTGCTGGCCAGCTCACATAATCCACTGACTCCAGGACCTGGGGCTTGAAGCAAAACAAAGAGCAAGAGGCACAGGGGAAAAAACTGCAAGCGCTGGCCATGGCGCGAGCAGAAAGGCAGGCCGCTCTTTGCTCTCGCAGCCAAGGGAAATACTAGTAAGCAGGAGAGAGCTTCAATGGGGAAAGTGGAGTTGAAAGTGCTCTCATTCGAGTTCTTTAGATGATATGCGACTGCTGTCCCTGCAGCGTCTTTTATATGCTATTATATACCGCTCCCTGCCCGGGGAAAGAAACTGCTGGTACTTGAGGGTTACCTGCCAGAAGACAGCCATAAAAACTTTCACTGAAGAGAGAGAATAGATCCAGGAGCACATGATTGAGTCTCACAGGAAAAAATAAACCCAGAAAAATAAGGAGCGGCCCCTTTGTACATCAAGCTTGGGGGTTTTAATAATAATAAGTCACCCAGGTACATCCCAGCTCCGCGCTGCGGGGATGGACGTGCGCAGTGGATAATAACACTGTGTCCATCACAGCTGCAGGAATAGACTCCTCCATGGGCGGGAATCAAGCTCTTAATGAAGATTAATTCAATTAGGGGGTACGGCTGCAGCCTGCGTGGACATGCTGAAATGGTGGGGGGGGACCAAGAGCAGGGTATCCATGGCAACCCCAGGCTGTGCAATGATGCAGGAGTGTGCCCGGGACCCTCGGTACGTACTCGTCAGCTGCTGACACAGCTCCGCGGCTCTCGGTGCCAAGGCCAGGCAGGCGGGAGCCAGCTCAGGCTAGTCCGTGCATGTTGCAAAGAGCGCTCCGATTGCAGCGCAGATAGCACTGCTGTCTCCTCTGCAAGCCCCCACGGCGGAGCCAAAGCAGCCCAGGGGACGCTTCGGGGAATTTGCCCCCATCTCAGGCACAAGAGAACCGGGGCTGGTGGTGCGGAGCAAGGCGCTGGGTTTCACAGAGGAAGGGGGAATGCAGTCCAGTGGGAAGGGGCTGTGGAGACATCGATGCCCGTCTGCACACAGAAGAGGCGCCCGCCTCCCCGCTGCCCTTCTGGGGGGCCCCGAGTGACGGAGGGAGCCAGGGACCCCCTCAGCCTCCAGCCACTGCCCTTCCTGGCAGGGCATACAGGGCCGGAGAGATGCCAGTTTTCAGGCTGAGCAAGGTTCTCGTTATCGGTCCTGCCATCACTACTGTTCGGATGCTTGGGCCCCTTCCGCTCCCTCTGCCAGGGTCCTGGAGACTCTCGCCAGTGACGGAGAAGGTGGGACATGCACGCTGGCACGGGGCTCCGGCCGCTCCTGGCTCCCTGACCGTTGCTCAGGCTTCGAGACTAGTCCTCGCAGTGGATGGGCGGCAGGTCCCCGAACGCGGCGAGGACGGGCAGCCTCCTGCAGCCGTCAGCCCCCGTGAAAGCCCGGCTGCCCCCAGGGCTCTGCAGCCTCCGCTGCCCGGTGCCCGCCGGGAGCTTGCAAACCAGTTGCTCTATTAATGCAAGATGCCAGCGTCGGCTGCCTACAGATACCAGGTGTCTTTGTTGCCTTGGAAACCAGCTGGTGCGGGGGGGGGCAGGCTTTCTTTTCTTTTATTTGGCTGTACAAAGGCTTGAACACCTTGGGGGCCCCTCAGTTATTGAGCCTGTCCTCGTCCCTTCACGTGCAAAAAGCCCCCGCGAGGGTTAAAAATAGGCCCAGTTTCCTGGCCACGTGCAGTGCCGGAAATGCCAGGCGCTGAGGGGGGGGGCGGGGGGTGCTGTCCACAGCAGGGCTGGGAAATGGGGAAGGTGGCCGGAGGGGTGCTGGGTGCCGTGCTCCTGGTCCTGGTCACATCAGAGCTGCCACGTCCCGGGGCAGACCCAGGTCCGTCCTACCCGGTCCCCTGCGTCCCACGGGGCAGGGAGCAGAGCTGGAGGGAGAGTGACCGGGGCCGAGCAGGGTTTCCCCTGCTCCTCTCTCCAGCACTGAGGTCCAGGCAGGGTGATGCGGAGGCCGTGCCCCTTGCTCCCGGCCCCAGAGCCACCGATGCCCCTTTCCTCCACGCACGTGTCCAAGCCCTGGTGCATGTGGCAGCTCCCACCATCTCTGGTAGCCCTGAGTCCCCCTTTTATTGCCACGCTGCAGGGAAAAGACCTTCCTGGTGGTAGTTTTAACCTGAATACCCACTAATTGCATGCTGTGACCCCAAGTTTGCATACAGAGACAGTCAGTAATAAATCTCTAGTTATTTCCTCCTCTCCCTTTAGTATTGTATAAACCTTTCTCCTGTCCCCCCTCCAGCATCTCTTTGCTCTTGGCCTTGTGAGTCTCCTAGGGCAGCTCCTCCGTGCCGCTCAGCATCCTTGTTGCCCTCCTCTGCACCTCCTCTACTTCTTCTACATCCTTTGGAGGTGCGGGGAACAGAGCTGGGCACCGTATTCATGCTGTGGATGCCCCATGGGTTTATAAAGGGGCATCATGATACTTTCCACGTCAAGGCTGCCAAAGCAGGCTCCCCTCTGTCTGGCAAGCATCAGGCAGCCCTGGACCGGCCAGCCCGGCCTGCACATTACGGAGTCAGCGCATACCTGCCCCTGCTCCAGCTCTGCTCGCGTCCTAATGGGCTCTCCCTCTTTCTGCTGCGCAGCCGCTCGCTGCAGCTGATTAGCTTCAAGGCCGCGCCGAGGTGAAACGCCAGCCAGAGGAGATGCAAATGTGGTCAGGCCACAAAGCAAGGGGGAGCGACCACTCCAGCCAGCACGTGTAGGTGCCCAGGCATACGGGCATGCGCATATGCATGCAGACGCGAGCACAACAGTGCACGCACATATATACACAAACATGCATTTTGCAATGCGTGTCTGGGCTTGGGCATGCCAAGCCACGTGCTCCAGGCCTCACTGTGGGCACGTGACTTATTGGCCGATGGAGGGACCAAGAGGGGATGGTCTCCACCGTGCTCCTATGCTCCCCACTGCCCCAGGCAGGATGAATTACCACAGCAGCAGCAACATATATGTGCCCACGAAGACACTGCCGGCCCCAAAGAACTTGAAGAGCAAAGAGGCTGCGAGGGGAAACTGAGGCACAAGAGCCCAGTGAAGTCACATGGCACCAGGCAGGGTGGGACTTCTCACCGGGGCCTATCCAGCATCTAAATACTTGGACTGATCCAGCTGCAGGTGACTCAGCCAAGGGCAGCCAGGACTGGAGTCTGTCCGTCTCTCTCCTGCCGGTCAGGCCCTCACCGCCCTTGCGTCCAAGCTCTGGAGCCTGGTGACACCGACTGCGCCTCTCCTAAAACAGCCCTATGGGGGCACAGGCCGGCCAGCCCTGCTCGCTGCGGAGCGGAAACCGGGGCAGGACGGGTCTGCGCTGGGTGTACGGGGCAAAGCTTTACCTTGGGGAGAGCGGTGAAGTAGCTGCCGCTCCATGGGCTGAGCTCGGGCTTCCTTGCTAAGCCCTTCCCCTAGTGCTTTTCTGACCCTTGCGCGTACACACACACACACACATGCACGCATGCACACACACACACACACGCATGCATACTTGCACATGCCATGCATGCTGCAGACAGAACAGGGCTAGGCAGGCCACACACACGCCTGCACATGTGCACATGTACACGCAGGTCCGCACATGTGTATGCACGTGTATGCATACCTACGAACATGCATACTACAATCAGACTGAGCAAAGCCAGACAGGCCACACACACACATGCACATCAACACACAAGTATGCACATGCATGCATGCATTCATGCAAACATGCATAGTACAATCAGACTGAGCAGGGCCAGGCAGGCCACACACACTCACACTTCCTTACATTCACATGCACACAGACATATGCACATACACACATACAGGCTACAGTCAGACTGAGCAGGGCCAGGCAGGGCATGCACATATGAACACATGCATGCACATACATAGACTTACATGCCCATCCATATGCATGTGCATACACAAAAATGCATGCTACAGTCAGACTGAGCAGGGCTAGGCAGGCCAAACACACACATACACACACACACACACGTATACATGTACACAAACACATGCTACAATCAGAGCAGGGCCATGCAGGCCACACACGCGCATGCACCTGCACACACTTACATGCCCATCCCCCCCCACGTACACACATGTATGCGTGCAAATACACAAACACGCATGCTACAACCGCACTGAGCAGGGCAGGCACGTGGGGTCTCTTCGCTGAAGACTGGAGATGCAGAAGCCTTGACAGCGATTCCCCATGGCCAAGGAGGGAGCAGACAGCGAGGCCGAGGCGCCAATCCTTTTTTTGAGGCTGAGGCGCCGATCCTTTTTGTCCTCTCCTTTCCCTCATGCGAGCCCTTCCCTCTCTAATGCAAGCCAATTAATAGCAGCCTGATGAAGCCCAATCAATCATTAAGGGAACCCGCCAGCATCTGATTCAGCACGCTGGCTCGGTGCTCCGGGAAAGGGCATCCCATTTCTCTTCCGAGACCCTTGTCAGCGAGATTGCAGCCGCCCTGCCCAGCCTGGCCCGGTGCTGGAGCCCCATTCCTACCCCCCAGGCAGTCTGCCCCCAAGCCTGTGAGCAAGACCCTCTATAGCTGGGCGAGGGGGGTAATTTGGCTGGACCCTACGTTCCTAGGGCAGCTTTTGGGCTGCAGAGTCCTGCCGTGCCCCAGGGAGCAATGCGAGACCAGAGGCAAGAGAAGGGGGCTTCTGCCAAACAGCTGCAGGGCTCTGGCCCCTAGCAGGGATCCACGCCGGCGTGGAAGGAGTCCACGGAGAGTGGGGCAGGGCCGTGACTCCTATGGGAGCGTGCCCGTGCTGCACGCACCCCCCACCCCAGCACCCACGGGTGTCCGTATGAAATCCAGAGCAAGGTCTGCATGGAGGTGCAGGGCGCGGATGACACCAGGGCGCTCCTGGATCCATCCGGGGATGACTCCGTTTCTGACCGAAGGCTCATGAGAATCAGAAAGGTGGGATTTTTAGGCTGGTTTGGGCATGGGTGCAAAAACCTTGTGGGGACCCTGATACCCACATCAATCTGAGCACCCCAGTACCCATATAAACCCATATAAATTCAAGACCAGAGATGGGTCGAAAGGAAGCTGAAAGAAGTTTCTTAAACCCAACTACATGCAACTGCCGACCCCATTTTCTCTAGCTCAGGACTTCTAGTTAACCCAAGTGCACGAACAGGTCCAAAGCCCCTCCACACTTCCACATGTTTGCAAGGAGAAGCTGGTTTTGTTTTCAGAGAAGAACCGTGTTATTAGAGGAAAGCTTTTCCTTTGAACATCACCTGTCTCCAGCTGTGCGCAGGCCCCTTGGGGCTGTGCGCTCCAGCTGTGCAGGCAGCAGTCTCGTCTTTCTCTTTTGATGAATATTTTAGTGGCATTGAAGGCCCTGGAGACCGAAATCTTCCTGCTAACCACAGAGCTCACCTGGCTCACAGGAGCGGCTCTGCCAGGAAAGGAATTACGAAGCAGAAAGAGCAAGCAGCCTCTCCCCCCTCTCCCCAGGACCACGCCGAGCGGGAAGGGTTGCATCTGGCTGTGGCAATAGGTGGCTGGAAAGGAAAGTGTTACCGAATCGTGGAGCCCTGGACAAGGGGGGCTGGCAGGGCCCTGTGCAGGCCACATCTAGTCCAAGCTCTGCCCGTGGCAGGATCAGCCCTGTCCAAACCAGCCCAGGCGAAAATGGATCATCTGAACCGTTCCTAAAACTACCGTCAAGCCTGGCGTGACAGCAGATACCACACCTGGACCTGCCCCAGGGAAAGCAGCCAACATCCTGCTTCTGCAAAAGGCTGGTGATAGATCCCAGGTAGAGGACCACACTCCCCATGACAGGGGAAGGCAAACTAAGTCCAGACCAGTCTGAGCAGGGGGGAAATCCCTTGCTGCCCCCCAATGCAGTGTGGGGCTGAGCCTGAGCTGGACTTGTGGAGAAAAGGATCTGGACGCCCATCCCCAGGGCTACCCCACTGGCTGCGTTCATGCAGTTCAGGGGAGCCCTGATTTGAGCCATGTGCCTGGCTACCCGCATGGTCTGATGCCCGAGGGCTGCAGTGTGCGATCCAAACCCGTCAGGTACCCTAAGGACGGGGCGGGGAAGAGACCAGAGATGCCATACGGCTGGTCTGTCTGCCCGGCGGCGGAGGGAGCGGGGCAGGCAGCACCGCACACGTGGCCACTGCAGCCGTGCCCGTGACGTCCTCCTGGCGTGGACGATGCCCCTACACTCCCGCAAGGAACTAATGGGTTTCGCTGAATGCACTCATGCAATAGGAACTCAGCGGCATCCACTGACATGATTAAAATCCCATTGCTTAGAAACGAAAGGTCAAGCGAGGATAGTGGATGAGCCACTGCAGAGTGCAAGGCAGCGGTGTTCAGGGGATGGAGCAGGAGCCTGGCAGGCAGGAGACCTGGCATCTGTGCCCCGGCTTTGCCAAATGCCAGCGAGACGCACGCTGTAACCCTGGGCAGTGGGTCATTGCACAACATCTGTAATGGTGGTATCTACCTGCTGCCCTCAGCTTTCCCAGCTGCGAAATGGATGCAGCAGCACCCACCTTGAGACAAGTCTAAGGTCATCTCGGTTGTTAGACAAGTCCTTCGGCGACGGCTTAGGTCAGTCCTTGAGATACGCGACCAGCCACAGCAGCAGATGATGGTAACAGCTGCGTTTGTAGCTGAGCTACGGGAGCTCTTCTGTCTTCCCTCCTTAATGCTTCCTTTTCTGGTCGTGGCTTTTCAAGACTCCCCACACCCCCTTTTACTTCCACTTGCAAAAATGATCCATCTGTTGGAGAGACACTTCCCCAGGGAGGCATGGGGATTTTACACTCCTTCAAGGTGACCTTCAGATGATCCTTGTGTGACAGGCTGGCTGGCAGTGACCTGGCCCAGGGTTTTGAAAGGGCAAAAGATGATTGGAGGACTTGGGAATCCCTTTCTGCATCAATCAGGCCCCAGAGACTCATCCCCCATGTCCCAATTGGCCCCTTGGGTCACCTGGAGGGGGATAAAAGGGGCAGCGTGGGCTGACTCAGGAGAGACCAGCGAGGGACCACAAGGAAGGAGCTTCACAGAGCTGGCAAGAGCTGGGCCAGCGGGGTGGGAACACGAGCAGTGCCCCGGAAGAGCCTGAAAGAGCAGGACCTGAGGTGTTCCCAGCTCTGCTTCCAGCTCCTCCAATCAGAGGCCAGGCAGCTCAACATGAGGCCGGGCTCTGGGCTGGTCAAGACCCCTTGCAGGCTAAAGTAATACCCCCAGTGGTGGCTGTGTGGCAGTATTCCTGCCTACCACGTGGGTTCAAGTCCCAGGTGGGGTGAGTGAGCTAACAAAAAGCAAATCTTCTTGCAGTGGAAAGGGGCCATTGTGTCTTCCTCCCCCTCCAGGTACCAAGGCCCTATGTTTCCTTGTCATTTGACATTTTGCATTTTGTGCCTTTTTATATTTCACCAACCCGTATTGTTTGTTCTGCTGTCTGTGTTTTATATTTTGTTTACCCGTTTTTTTGTCTATGATTGTAAGCGTCTAACGTTTGTTGAATCCTGCCCCCTCGGGGCATTGTAGTGTCTACTGTACCCTCTGATTTATGCCTGTTATGTTCCCAGTATTAAAAGGTACATGGTTAAGGCCCCATTGGTGGCCTGGCTCTGCTCTATAGGGGAAGAGAGTCCCTCCACCTCCCACAGCGCTTGTGCACCTGCTTTGATCCCTTCAATTGGAGAGGGGCTACGTCTTGGAGTACTGCCTGGGTTACACTTGTATCACCTGAGTCAACCACCTTGCTAATGAGACCCCATAGCTGCCCATATACCATCATAATTCACATATCACACGTAGTTTTCCCCAAAACCCAGCCCTCCAAACTTATATCTGAAGTGGGGAAGCCAATTTAACTTGCTGAAAAGGAGGAATAGAAGCATGCAGACACCATGCCATCAGGGCTTCTGTTTCTCTCTGGGCCAGCAAGCACAGGGGTGGGGTCTACAGTTAACCCTCTCACCACTGCTACCAAATTAGCGGTAGTTGTAGGTTGGGCAGCCACAAGCTACTACCAATTCAGCAGTGCCTGTGAAAGGGTTAACACGGTACAGAGCAGTGAGCAGCTGCATGCAGTCAGTTCTCAGCCATGATGGGAAACACCTTTGCCCTACATTTTGCCTTCCAAAAGCAAGGGGTGCATCTTGTACGGGGATGTGCAGCATGCTGTTGAGGCACGCGGGGCTTGGGAGCGTTTCCAGCTGGCCTCCGGCCTGCCGACAGTCTTGGTGTCCGGGCTGCCCAGGTCTGCGCACTCTCAGAGGCTGTGGCCTGCAACCACCCTCCTGGAGCTCAGCTGTGATACAGAGAGAACGACTCAGATTTGTGTTCGGTGGTTAGCAAGTTTTAATTTTATCCTGCGATTTGTTCAGTTCCTGTTTCTTACTTTGAATTGGTGGTTTTTGGGCACTGCATATTTTATCAGGTCATCCAGTGGGCAGCAAAGCCTACTGCTCCAATGGTCCTTTGTGGTGCCGTAGCTTAACTGTAGCCCCTAAAATCATCGAATCAAAGATAATGGAGGTGTGGAGGGAGCTCAGGAGGTCACATCTAGTCCAACCCCCTGCTCCAAGCAGGACCAGCCCCAAATACATCATCCCAGCCAAGGTTTCATCCACCCGGGTCTTCAAAACCTCCAAGGATGGAGACTCCATATCATCTCTCTGGGTAACCTGCTCCAGTGTTTTACTACCCCCCTCATGAGAAAATTCTTCCTAATATCCAACCTCAACCTCCCTTGCCGCAGCCTGAGCCCATTGCTCCTAGTCCTGTCACCTGCCCCCACTGAGAACAGTCCAGCTCCATCCTCTTTGCAGCCCCCCTGCAGGGAGGTGAAGGCTGCTATTCAATCCCCCTCGGTCTTCTCTTCTCCAGACTCAATCAGCCCAGTACCCTCGGCCTCTCCTCACCAGTCCTGTCCCCCAGCCCCACAACCATTTCCGTTCCCATCCGCTGGACTCTCTCCAATGTGTCCACGTCCTTTCTGTAGTGGGGCCCACAGCTGGACACAGGACTCCAGAAGTGGCCTCCTCAGTGCTGAATAGAGGGGAAGAATCACTGCCCTTGATCTGCCGGCAACGCTTCTCCCAATGCAGCCCAGGATGCTGGTAACTTCTTGGCACCAAGGGCACACTGCTGGCTCCTGTTCAGCTTCTTGTCCCCTGTCCCCCCATGTCCTTTTCTGCAGAGCTGCTGCCCAGCCCGTCACCCCCAGCCTGCACCGGTGCATGGGATTGCTCCCTCCTCAGTGCAGGACTTTGCACTTGTCCTTGTTGAACCTCATGAGATTACAGTTAGCATAACTATGGCCTAGTCTGACCAAAACTTGTACTCATGTGAGAAATTAAGTGCTTAGACAGCTTCATGCCAGGCTTTCTTTGCACAAGGCCTACCCAGCAGAGTTGCACTTGGATGATCTGAGCTGGCTGTCTGAGCTTTCTGAAGACCAGGCGGTGACCTGGTCTTTCCAGCTAATGCATTGCACTGGCTGGGATAATACATGCTGGTACAGGAGCTTGTGGCTTCTCTGATGTGCCTATGGCAGACAGTGCAGGCTTCACACCCATTAAAGAGTGCCAAGAGCACAACACACTTGACTCCAGGCACCTATTTGATATCAGGGTGTTTGAAGATGTGGCTGTCCTGGCATCTATAAGCTGTGGGTGAGTTTACAGGAGAGGTGAATAATTAGCTGTCTCAGAGCTCTTGTGCCCCCCCGACCTTGGTGAAATTATCAGCTTGCTGAAGTACCCAGGTGCAGGGCAGGGGAGGCCCAAGCTCTTGGAAAGTCGTCTCGAGGATGACACGGGATACATGCCGGGGCCAAAGCAGATGATCCTGGATGAGCCCCTACTTAACTTTGGCATCAGAGATCTTGGTACAAAAGGCAGGTGAAACCTGCCAATGCCAAGTTGGATGGCATTGTCAAGAAAGAGGAGGATCGGAATATCGTGCAGGAAGGACTGGGCGATCTGGAGACCAGAGTAATAGAAATGAGATGATGTTAATCATGCAAAGTCATGCACTAATCAGGAGAACTGCTGCTGTGGGCTGGAAACTCATCCGTTTGGAAATGACAAAAGAGGAGAAAGAGCTAAATGTGATAGCGGGTTGTGCCTTCAATGTGACGCAACCGTGGAAAAGGCAAATTTCAATGCCACGTGAGACACCTCTGGTAGAGCTGCACGAGTATTAAAGCCACTGCACGAGGCACTGATGGGACTTCACAGCTTGCTCTCCTGGCTCCCCACACTCAAGGAAGAAGAGCGCAAGCCAGAGTCGGTGCCGGGAAGGGCAGCTCAGAGATGGAGGGAAACGGAGAGCCAGTCCTGAGAGACAGGTCTGCAAAACTTGGCTGGTTTTGCCTGGCAAAGCGAAGGCTCCAGAGGAATCCAATCTCTCTCTATAAATACCCCAGGGAGGGAGAAGATCTACTGCAACTAAAAGACGGCATTAGCACAGGAACAAACAGGGATGAACCAGCTAGGAATAAATTTAGCCTGGAAGTTACATAAAGGCTTGCATCCGTCAACGGTGTTAGGGGCCAGAGCAGGCCCCCGTTGGGGGAGCAGGAGTGTGCCCTGGAGCTCAGCAGGACTGTTCGATCGATGCCTTTCCCGGCAATACCAGGGATCTGGGCAGAGGGGGTCCCTTCAGCCCTATGTGCCTGCACCTTCTTTACCTGCCCAGGCCTTGTCTTGATGGGTGATTTCCCATGCCCAGTGCTCCCCTGCACGACAGGGCCAGCCTACTTGCTTAGGAGCAGCTGCCTCCTCCTGCATTGTGTGAGGGCTAATTAGCACTGGCAGGCTAATTAGCAGTCACTCCATAGCCTCTCTGCCATCACAGAGAAGCCACGACCCTGCTCTCCCAAACCCAGAAATGGGGTCATGCCCTACCTGGCAGATGGGAGATCAAAGGAGCAGGCATGGGGATTTGTTTTGCCACCAAGTAGGGCCAAGGTTTTCAAACCGTGTTTCGGGGATCCCTGGGTTTCAGCAGCAGGCCGTCAGGCCACATCTGGAGTCCGGTGTCCAGCTGTGGGCCCCACTACAGAAAGGATGTGGACACATTGGAGAGTCCAGCAGAGGGCAACGAAAATGGTTGTGGGGCTGGGAAACAGGACTGGTGAGGGGAGACTGGGGGAACTGGGCTGGTTTAGTCTGGAGAAGAGAAGACCAAGGGGGATTGAATAGCAGCCTTCACCTCCCTGCAGGGGGGTGCAAAGAGGATGGAGCTGGACTGGTCTCAGTGTGGGGAGGCGACCTAAGGAGCAATGGGCTCAAGTTGCAGCACGGGAAATTTAGGTTTCAAGGGCTACGCACAGCTACCTCAAGAGCTGCCCATTTGTGCTCTCCAGACCCAGGTGTAATTTAGAGCGGGGTAATTCATCAATGAATTACATCAGCGGGCACATCTACACGTTCATTAATGCTTCATAGTTAATGCGCATTAAGTTTAGTACTTACATAACCAAGCACCAAATCAGCGCGCAGTAAGTGGCCCTACCGTGCAGCAGCCCCGGCGCATGGCTTTTTACTGATGCTAACTGCGCAGTAGCCTAATACGACTACACGGGCTATGCCCGCCACGCTACTGCGCAGTGTTATTCGGCTACTGCGCAGCTAGTGTCTCATGTAGACGCACCCACCGAGTTGCAGAGTTGAAGCCATTGATATTGATGCCAGTAGAAAAGCAGGGCCTGTCCCGAGCATGACAGCGTGTCCTGCGGAGGGGGGAGAGCGCCGAGCCCTTGGTAGGATGTTAGCTTTGCCGGGAGGATATTTGGGGACTCATCCCCCCCAGCAAGGAAAAGGAGCCCGCCAGCCGCGTCCCCACCCCCAGGCCCGGCTCTCAAAGGCACTCGGTGACAGAGCCGCAAAGGAATGTGCGAGCCACGGAGCCGCGTGGGGGCCGGAGGACAGGCCCCCTTCCTCCTCCTCCCACCCCCCCGTGCACACCAGCAGCCTTTGTGCAAGCAAGAATGGCTCCTTTGAGCTCTCTCTGGGCCCCTTTGTGCCCTGCTAATCAGATGCACATCCCGCGGAGCTTCCCGCGCACAGAGCCGCGGTGCACAACACAGGGCCCCGTGTCCGGGCCAGGCTCTGACATTTCCGACCAGGGCAATGCTCTCCCTCGGGCTGGGCAAAGGTTACGGCCAGCCCGCTCAGACCGCCTGCCTCTCCCTGCGCTCCCACTGGGGACCGGGAGCAAAGGCTTCAAGCCACAGGAGCAGTGTGGGGGAGATCTGCCCCACGGGAGACATCACCTGCCTCACCTGGGCAGTGCTCACCTAAATCAACACGGCTGCAAGTCCGAGGCCAGCTTCTCCCCCGCGCATATCAGAGAGATGCCCAGGGCCAGAGACAGGTGCTAGGGGACACGAAAGGGAGGCATCCGCCCTGCCAGGGTGCAGAGGGAAATGCATTGGGTCACCTGGCCCAGAGCCGTTGCGGACTCTCCATCCTTGGGAGCGGAAGAGCAGGCTGGACAAACCCTCCCCTCGGCCAGTTCAGGGGCCACCTCGCCCCGATGGGTCCAGAGGGTCAATGGCTTGCTTTGTCAGACACGAAGAAGGGACCGAGGCAGCTGCTCAGGGATGCTCCTGCCTTGAGCAGGGCTTGGACCAGACGCGCCCTCCCGCGGGCTCTGCCAGCCCCACCACATTACGTTACGGGAAAGCTGAGGGGATGGAGTTCAAAGGAAGCGTTTCAAATGACCGGAACAAAACCATTCAACAAACCCCCACCCCTGCCTGGCTTTTTCATAATTAGCATCTTTTCCTTCCAAAATGTTTCCTTTCCTCGCCCGTGCGGACAGAAGAGAGATGTCACCAGGCCCAGCCAAGTCCTGGCTCCCAGAGTGTTTATTTCCCGCGGCTCTCACGAGAGCTTTAGCAGCTTCCCTGCCTTGCATCGAGGAGCACGTGGGAGCAGCGGGCCCGGCGCAGGTGACCTTTCCGTCGGCGGGAGTCCGGCCCAGTGCAAGCTGTACTGCGCCATCATCGATTCAGCCACGGTGCTTCCCTGCCAAGTAATTACGTGCCACGAGGACCTGTCAATACGATTTGCTATCAAATGTCAGTTTACGCTGTGCATAATGGGTTGAAGTCCCGGTGTAAATGGAGCATCCTAGGAGATACTGGTGGGCTGCGCGGGAGGGAGGCGACGGAGGGGAAACAAACAGCAGCTGGGATAATGCGGCAGGGTAGGGCCGGCGAGCAAGCCACCGCAATTCTTCACGGGCAGGCAGGATTGTTATGTACGCCCTGTAGACACTCAGCCCCCCGCTCCAGCATCGTGCAGAACTAGGCCCTAAATCACAAGCAGAGTCTGCTCAAGTAGCATTTGGCACGCCGCAAAATCGGGGCTTTATTTTCATCCTAGCACTTAGAAGTGTGACTGGAAACTGAGGCCTTGTTGTGCTGGGCGCTGTACAAAAAACTGGGAAAAGCAGATCCTGGCTTGAGGAGGTATTCGAATAGACAAAATGGATAATGGAAGTGTCATTATCCCCATTTCGTAGACAGAAATCTCAAGCCCACGGAGATTATTCAACACTGGGTGCATCTACGTGTATGCTTTCGTGCACATTAGTCTATTTTAATGCACATTATAGTTTCATAGTTTCTAGGGTCGGAAGGGACCTGAGCAGATCATCGAGTCCGACCCCCTGCCATGGCAGGAAAGAGCACTGGGGAAAGCATCACAAAAAAGTGCGTTTTCACTAATGCACATTAATAGGCGAATACACGTTTTTCTAGTACCTCACAATGGCGGCACTAAGTTTAATGTGCGTTAGCAAAAGCACATTAACGAACATGTAGATGCACCCACTGGTGAGGCTACATCTGCACCATTCGGCACTGGGGAGGCCACATCTGGAGTCCTGTGTCCAGCTGTGGGCCCCCCCTACAGAAAGGATGTGGACACATTGGAGAGAGTCCAGTGGAGGGCAATGGAAATAGTTGTGGGGCTGGGGGACAGGACTGGTGAGGAGAGGCTGAGGGACCTGGGCTGGTTGAGTCTGGAGAAAAGGAGACCGAGGGGGATTGAATAGCAGCCTTCACCTCCCTGCGGGGGGGCTGCAAAAAGGATGGAGCCGGACTGATATCAGTGGGGGCAGATGGCAGGACAAGGAGCAATGGGCTCAGGCTGCGGCAAGGGAAGTTGAGGTTGGATATCAGGAAAACCTTTCTCACTAGGAAGGTAGTAAAGCACTGGGACAGGTTACCCAGGGAGGTCATAAAATCTCCATCCTTGGAGGTGTTTAAGACCTGGCTAGACACAGCCTTGGCTGGGATGATGTAGTTGGGGCTGGTCCTGCTTGGACCAGGGGGTTGGACTGAATTTTCCATGATTAAGGCTCAGCCGTCCAAGTATGACTCTGTCACCGGCCCCCAACAGAGCACAAACGCTCAGGCCTCACCCATCATCTGCTTTCGATGACAGTATTTCTCTGCTGCTGAGAGGACTGCAGAACTGCCCCTGAGAAGCGGTAGAGCATCACTGCGGGTCAAAGCCAAGCCTGGCCACCACAATACAGCGCAATGAAGTCTGAGAAGAGGAACAACATTTTAGCCCCCAGATGAATGTGAGGAGCAGTGAATTTTTAGCAAAAGCCACTACTCCCAACATGCGAGTAACAGACGCACGACAGCGTTCCCAAGCTACATCTGTCATGTCCTGTCTCAAGACGGACATCAGCCTTTCATCTCTATATAAGGACCAAACACCACTGGATTTCCTGCTTGGGATAACTGCACATCCTTTCACGTACCAGCAGCTTGTAGAAATATCGGTCCCCTGCATCCCTAGGTATAACACAGGTAACAGCATCAAGTGCCAGTCTAGTTTCTTCTTCAGGGCAGGTCTGCACTGAGTGCCCAAGTAATTCCTGATTCCCAGCATGGATGTACATACGCTGTTGGTGTCCCCAACACAGTGCATGCGCATGTGCTTGCATACCTATCTGTGCTCTCATCTATACATCTCCTTATAAAACACAAATACGGATTCTTTCAGTGAAAAAAGTACCCTCTTTCACTTGAAAGATGGACTCTGCCAGTGCTGCAGACTTGCGACTTAGTCTCGAGCTTTAAGAGAGAAATGTTAAGTTACTGGCAAAACTCACTACATTTGAGGGGGCCAGGATTTTATGAGAAATCAGCTGTGAAAAGTCCCGGAGGAAGCGAAGGGGAGAAGTGCAAGGTTGGATTCGGTTCCTGAGATCCCGTACTTCCCGGGCCGGGAACTCTTTCATGGAGACTCAGACAAGCACTCGCAGGGCCTGTGAAAACTTCGTCCATCTCTGATTGTGGTCCAGTGATCACAGATGAAGGAAACGGAAGACTTGGCTTTAATACACAGAGCAAATCCAACAGCAAATGCAGCAGTACCTCCCGAAGCGCCCAAGCGCAAGGCCCACAGCCAAAGCATTTCCCTCGCTCCTCGGAAATGCTCGGCCGTCGCAATATCATTGTTTTCTCTAATGAAACCATATTCCTTAATTGAATATAAGTGCTTTGTATAAAGCTTAATATAAATGAATCAGCATGGAGCCGTAGCAGTTAAATAAAGGCATAAAGCTGCGGCGCTAAGAGCTAGGAGAGAAGAAAGTTTTACAGTTTTATCGACCTGCTCCCTGAACGCGGAGGCAGAAATGTTGGGAAGGCAAATTTGGAGAAGTGCTGGTGCCCAAGATAAGTTCCCTCTTTGATAAATCTTGGTCACCTGGAAGTCTTGGGCTTGCTCGTGGGGGGATGCCACTAGCATTACGGCATGAAGCCCTCTCCTTCTCACCCGCGCTCAGGCTCAGCCCAGCACTGCACCGGGGCAGGACGGGATTTTCCCCTGCTCAGACTGGTGCGCACTGGGGGGTTTCCCCTTCCTCTGAAGTGGGGCCGCGGCCTCTGGAGCATCCATGACCCCCCCCCCGGCAGCAGCAGGACACGGGCAGCCGTGGCCCCCCTGTATCCTGGGGGCAGGGGCGATGCCTGGGGCTGTGCCAGGGGCAACTGTGTCGTGCGGCTCCGACGTCGGACACGGGGTTTGTTTGGGCTGGTTTGGATGGGGCTGATTGTGCCTCAGGGCAGGGGCTGGACTGGATGCAACCCCGCAGCCTCCTACCAGCCTCAATTCTCTGCTGTTCTGGGAGGGAGCAAACCAGGCCCCAATAACCCTCTCGGGAGTGACTGGGGGGAGGAAGGAGGATGCTTGCAGGACACAGGACCCCGGGCCCCAGGCGGTCACTACCAGTGCAAGGCGGCCCCGTGTTTCAGCATGGCCGGCGGAGACCCCTTCCCATGCTTTGAAGCAGACGAAGCAGCTTTCCTAATCCCCTTCCCAAATGGAGCTGGAGACCTTCCCTTTCACATCTCACCCAGGGAGGGCCGGGCAAGAGAGATCCTCTTACTGCCAGCAACAAAGAGGCCTCCTTGCAATCCTTTCTGAAAGGGCACGGCTGAGCCGTGCTGCTGGGTGGCTGCTGGGTGGAGGGGGACGGGGCTGGTTCAGAGGATCACGGGGCAGAGCGATGGACCCGAGAAGCGATGGCTCCTCCCAGGTCACGCAGCCCATGCAGCAGCACCAGGGTCCGTGCAAAACCTTCTGCCGCGGGCAGGCCAAGAGAGATGGTCACTGACATTAGGGCTGGCAGGGACCTCGGAAGATCTTCAAGTCCAGCCCCCCGCCCCAGTGTGGCGTGGGATAGAGACCCGCGCACCCACCAGCACCAGGGAACACGAAGGAAGCAAACAGGGCCAGAGGTATAGGACATGCAGGGACCGGCTTCCTATATAATAGATTGAACAGCAGCCTTCACCTCCCTGCCGGGGGGCTGCAAAGAGGATGGAGCTGGGCTGGTCTCAGTGGGGGCAGCCGACAGGACAAGGAGCAATGGGCTCACGCTGCAGCAAGGGAAGTGGAGGTTGGATATTAGGAAAAACTTTCTCATGAGGAGGGTAGTAAAGCACTGGAACGGGTTATGCAGAGGGGTGGTGGCGTCTCCATCCTGGGAGTCCACCCCGTACCCAAAACCTCACAGCTGCTGCAGAAACCCCCAGGGAGGGCAGTGCAGGAGGGTAGGGACCAGAAAGTCCTGGGCAGATTGGGCAGCTGGGGCAGTCATTTCCCAGGAGGTCTTGGGCAGCTGCAGGATCCCAGCTGGGGCTGGGTGTAGAGCCACGGGGTGGGAGGGGTCTCATCCAACCCCTGCCTGAGGCCAGACAAACCCATCATCTAAACTCTATATAAAACCACCGTCACCCCTGACATCACACCGAAACCTGCCCAAAGAAAGCAGGGGGACCGTGTCGGCCAGCGTCCTGCTGCTGTAAAAAGTCGTGAATATACCATCTAGAGACCCCAGGCAGAGGCCGTGACCCCAGTGCACAGGAAGGCAACCCCCCCCATCCAAACCAGCCTGACCAGGAGGAGAAATTCCTTCCTGACCCCAGATACGATGCTGACCCTGAGCGCGGGGGCAAGACCCTCCAGCCAGGACCCTGCGGGGTTGGTGCCAGCAGGAGCATTGGGGCAGCCCAGCCCCATCCCCAACACCCAGCGCCTCTGGGCAAAGCTTAAAAATCCCCTGACGTGGAGCAGAAAGAGGGGACAACCAGCACAGCCCCGCAGCCTGGGACATCCCCGTAGCAGAGCAGAGGCAGCACTGTGCCTAGACCATCTGCCACCGGTGGGTGCCCACCCTCTCCACGAGGCTGCTCATAGGCAACAAAGCAGAGACCGTCAGCACTGGCAGAGCAGGTCTCCCCCGGCCCTGATGCAATGGGGCAACTCCCTTCGCTGCAAACCGCAGCAAGCTTTGACCCCTCCTGTGTGCCAGGTATTGCTCAGACACAAAGGTGCCACCCGGGCCCAGCCCAACCCCCACCTCCCAGCCCGCACCTTTGCAGAGGACTGCAGGCAATAGCTTCCCCGCAGCCCTGGGACAGGCAGCAGGACCCTGGCAGGATGTGTCCACACACAGGGCTGAGCTGGCCAGCACATGGAAAGGGTGCTGCAGAGCTCCTCATGAAAGGGGCTGGCACTGGGGCAGCAGGTGGGCTCTGCCCATCAACCCAAGGACGGAGACTCCACCACCTCTCTGGGGAGCCTGTCCCAGCGCTTCACCACCCTCCTGGTGAGCAAATTCTTCCTAATATCCAACCTCAACCTCCCTTGCTGCAGCCTGAGCCCATTGCCCCTTGTCCTGGCATCTGCCCCCACTGAGACCAGCCCAGCTCCATCCTCTTTGCAGCCCCCCTGTAGGGAGGTGAAGCTGCTATTCAATCCCCCTCGGTCTTCTCTTCTGCAGGCTCAATCAGCCCAGGTCCCTCAGCCTCTCCTCACCAGTCCTGTCCCCCAGCCCCACAACCATTTCCATTGCCCTCCACTGGACTCTCTCCAATGTGTCCACATCCTTTCTGTTGGGGGGGGCACAACTGGACACAGGACTCCAGATGTGGCCTCCTCAGTGCTGAATTGAGGGGAAGAATCACGTCCCTTGATCTGCCGGCAGCGCTCCTATTGATGCAGCCCAGGATGCTGGTAACTTCTTGGCACCAAGGACACTGCTGGCTCCTGTCCAGCTCCTTGTCCCCTGTCCCCCCAGGTCCTTTTCTGCAGAGCTGCTGCCCAGCCCTTCCCCCCCAGCCTGCCCCAGTGCAGGGGATTGCTCCCTCCCCGGTGCAGGACTTTGCCCTTGTCCTTGTTGAACCTCATGCGACTAGAACCCAGACGTCCTGAATATAAGTCTTCCCTCTCCAGCTACTAAATGCCACCTTTTCCCAAAGCCAGGATAGCACCCAGTGGTCCTGACTCCTTGGCCTGAAGCATTTGATTATGTCTCCTCTGTGTGCTCTTCTTGTGCATGTGCTGTAGTTCAGATCAGGGGTGCTCAACCCCCGGCCTCTGGACCAGATGCGGCCCATGGAGCTGTGTCCTCTGGTCTGGAAATTTAGTGGCTGGGAAGCTGGTGGGTGCTTTAAGTGCTGCGGTATTTCTGGTGCTGGGGGGAGGCTGGCTGGTCTGCATAGCCGACAACACAGGTACAGCGAGTGCCGGAGATGCCTCTAGCTCACACAGTTTCATAGTTTCATAGTTTCTAGGGTCGGAAGGGACCTGAGCAGATCATCGAGTCCGACCCCCTGCCATGGCAGGAAAGAGCACTGGGGTCAAACGACCCCAGCAAGGTGTTTATCTAACCTCCTCTTAAACACCCCCAGGGTAGGAGCCTGCACCACTTCGCTTGGAAGTTGGTCCCAGACCCTAGCAGCCCTGACTGTGAAATATCGCCTTCTGATGTCTAACCTAAACCTACCCTC
>NW_017728992.1:209078345-209080224 GCF_001723915.1 Gavialis gangeticus
GAGATGCATCTGTGGATGCATGACAAGGTGCGGTTGGCCTTCCTGACCGCGTCCCCACACTGCCGGCCCATGTTCATCTTGGGGTCAATGGTGACTCCAAGATCCTTTTCCGCCTCCGTGCTGACAAGAGGGGAGTTCCCCAGCCTGTAGGGATGGTGCCGGTTGTTCCATCCCAGGTGCAGCACCTTGCACTTGTTGGTGTTGAATCCCATCCTGTTCTCGTCCGCCCACCCCTGTAACCTGTCTAGGTCTGATTGTAGCCTGTTGCTTCCTTCTAGCGTGCCCACATCCCCCCACATCTTAGTGTCACCAGCAAATTTAAGCAGGTGCTTTTTACCCCCTCGTCCAAATCACTGATGAAGAAGTTGAACAGCGCGGGCCCGAGGACCGAGCCCTGGGGGACCCCACTGCCCACGTCCCTCCAGGTCGAACATGACCCGTCCACCACCACTCTCTGGGTGCGGCCCTCCAGCCAGTTAGCGACACATCTGACTGTGTGGGTGTCGACACCACAGCCCCCAGTTTCTTAATGAGAACGGGGTGAGAGTGAGTGTCGAAAGCCTTCCGGGAGTCCAGGAAGAGGTTCTTTAGGTAAATGTGATATCTTTCGTTTGACCAACTAAATTGTTGGAAAAATTGTTCTTTGCAAGCTTTTGGGGACAGACACCCATGGAAGAGATCAAATTTTGCTCTTTGAAATGGAAACTTCACAACAGGAAGAAGGCTACAACCAGTAACCCTGGGACTTCTCTGGAAACTTGTCCCTGCCCTGGGCATCGTCTCCCAGCTTAGAGGAGAAGCCAAGGTCAGGCAGGCTGCCGATGACCTCCTGGGTGTCTAAGGAAGGGGTAAAAGCCTCGGGGGTGAGTTTGTGCACACTAGAGGTGCAAAGTCACCTCCAAACCCTGCCTTATAGCTGCAGGGCATGGCCCCCAGTGTGCAGAGACGGGCTCCAGTGGCGCAGGGAGGAGCAGGGGGACAAGGGCCTCGCTCCGGCTGGGCTGGCGTGAGAGGAGTGGCTCAGTGCTGTGAAATGGGGGCAGCTTTACTAAGACCCACCAAGCTCCAGATTTCAGCGCGCAGCCTCCTTCCCTGCCAGCCGCAACGCACGTCTCGCAGCCCGAGCAAAACGGCGCCGAGCGCTGACATCGGTGCCACCCAGGCCAACATCCTTTGGGAGCTGGAGGCTGACTCGGGCATCTCGCTCCAGCCACGGCTCGGCCTTTCGGTGGGGAATTGTTGCCAATGGCACGTTGCTCTCAGCGCGCAGCCGATGTGATCTTGGAGGGTCGTCGAGTCCCAGCCTTTAAAGGAAAAAGACTTTCCTAGTGTTACTTTTAACCTGACCAACCACGACTTCCATGTTGTGACCCCCTGATCCTGGCGCCGAGTCCCACGCGGTAGACTTGTACTTGCCTCGAGCTGTTATAGGGTCAGAGGAAATTGGGACTGAAAGGACCTGACAAGGGGCAGGCAGCTGGAAGGAAAATACAGCCTGAGATGGGTGAAATCTCGAGGCTGCCTGCAGCAGACATGCCCCACCTCCGGGGGACGAGGGGTGTGTGCCCCATGGGAGTGCCTTGCTCTGGGGGTCATGCTCAGCTGGGGACCTGAAGCCTTGATCCCGGCAATCCTAAATAGAAAGCCCCATTTCTAAGGGGATGTCAGGTCCCTACGTGGGAGGGACAGCATGGGACAGCAATACCCCCTGCACCCGGGGGTGCCCAGAATAGCCCCCTTGCCATGTGGAGGGGGCTCGACGCGGAGCCCATTGAAGACGGCGGTGCCAGTAGCAGGGATGCCCGAACGTGGTGCATGTTGCAAACCCTCCTTCCCTGGGCTTGCTGACCCCTGCCGGCATCCCCTTGAGGGGCAGAGT
>NW_017728992.1:209085224-209085907 GCF_001723915.1 Gavialis gangeticus
AAGACAGCGGTGCCAGTAGCAGGGATGCCCGAACGTGGTGCATGTTGCAAACCCTCCTTCCCTGGGCTTGCTGACCCCTGCCGGCATCCCCTTGAGGGGCAGAGTTAAGGATGTGCTGGCCCTGGTGACCTCCCCCCAGGCCGTGCTGGCTCCGAGCTCAGCCTGGTCCTCCCGGGGTCAGTCTAGGGATGCCCCCCACCGCTCGGAGCTGCTCCAAGCCCCCCATCTGCCCAGTCTGGTGCTCCCTGCGCGTGGGAGAGGACCAGACCACAGACACGCAGACGGACGCCCCCGTGCCATCCGCACGTCTCTGCGCCACGCTGCAGATTCCTGCCTCTCCGACCCCCGGATCCCCCCCTCACCTGCCAGCCCTGTCTCTCCTAGCTCGCTGCCCCCCGTCCTACCCCTAAAGTGACCCTGACCGTGACCTTGCCCCCATCTCCTAGCAGCAAGCGCCCCGTCCCAGCCCTCCCGCCCCAAGACGGATGCTGTGGATGTCTCCTGATCCTCTGCTCCGAACGGCCGCTGTGCCCATGGGCGCGCGGAGGCCGTCGGTCACCACCCCGGCGCAGAGCGTGTGCACACGTACGAGCGTGTGCGTGTCTGGGTGACATACGGATCTGACGCGACAGCGACCAGCCGATTTCCAGAACCTTCATCCACGGGCGCGGGCGGCCGCCTCT
>NW_017728992.1:209090907-209091533 GCF_001723915.1 Gavialis gangeticus
ACGGATCCGACGTGACAGCGACCAGCCGATTTCCAGAACCTTCATCCACGGGCGCGGGCGGCCGCCTCTCTGCTGACCTCTCCCGGCTGGTTGTGCAGGCCCAGCGGGGCCGGTCCTCGATGGCGGCCTGGCTCCCGGGGGCTGGAGAGCAGCCGAAGGAGGGGCAGGTGGGGGCCGTGGCGCTGCATACTGATGCTTTCCACAGATTAAACACAGCGGCAGCGCCGGGATGCCAAGCCGCCCCTTCCGCAGAGCATCCTGCACCCCCTGACGCTTGCAGGGATGGCGTCCAGAGTCCTCCCTGGCCTTTGCTTTTCTTTTCTTGTTTCCAGCTGCCAGACTTTCCACATCAAGGAGCATTTAGTGCGGAGATGCTGTCCGCCAGCTCCTCCCTGCTGCTTTTCAACAGCAAAAGAGGAAGGGAGGGACACTGCGGATGGAAAGGCACAGGAGCAGCAGGGAGGAGCCCCGGAGCGGCGGGAAGAGAGGGCTGGGCCCTAAACCACTCTGACCTTCTCCTTCGTCCCATTTCCCTGCCCACGGCCCCCAGAGAGAAAAACACAGCGGGTTTGGGAAGATCTCTGAGCAGCTGACAGGTAGGTAGTGCAAGGAACACACCAGCCCTG
>NW_017728992.1:209096533-209097780 GCF_001723915.1 Gavialis gangeticus
CGTTTCCCTGCCCACGGCCCCCAGAGAGAAAAACACGGCGGGTTTGGGAAGATCTCTGAGCAGCTGACAGGTAGGTAGTGCAAGGAACACACCAGCCCTGTTTGGGAATGGACAGCACGTGGCCTGTGTGCAGGGACACGCGTGTGCACGTGTGCTCGTGGGTGCACAGACACATGCCTGTAGGCAGGTCCAACATTTTGTGTCCAGGCAGGACAGCGTTTGCACACGCACCCACATAGGTCCAATGTATTCTATGTAATGGGGGAGAGTGTTTGTACACACGCGTGCGTGCGCACACACGTCCAACATATTTCATGCTGCATGTACACACACACAGCATATTCCAGGCAGCAGGGGACAGTGTTTGTACACACAGGTCCAGCATACGCTTTGCAGTAAGGGGCGCTGGCTGTACACACAGGTGTGCACACACACTCACACACCCGCACAGATCCTGCATATTCCATGCCACAGGGGACAGTGCTCGTACACACAGGTGTGCACATATGCTCACAGTCACAGGTCTAGCACACTCCATCTAGGAGGGCGGCAGCGTTTGCACACACAAACACACCCCTCTCCCAGGCAGACGAGCCCCGATTGGGCCCGATTCTGATCCCAGCCGCCTGGCGCTTCCCCACGGTGAACGTGCTGCGGCTCCTGGGCTCCTCCACCCCTGCCGCAGCCGGAGCAGAGCCCAGATGGGAGACACGGGCCAGGTCTCCTCGTGAAGCGCCACCACTCCCCCACCCGGCCCCGGGCGTGATAAAGGGGGGGATGTGCTCCCCTCTCGGGTCATTTTGCCAAGCTGATTCCCACTTGGCAGGCCCCACGTGTGGCTGGACGCAGCCTGAGACCTGCAACAACCTTCAGCTCCCTGAAGAGGATGGAGTTGGACTGTCCTCAGTGGGGGCAGACAACAGGAGCAATGGGCGCAAGCTGCAGCAAGGAAAGTTGAGGCGGGCTATTGTCTCACCAGGAGGGCGGTGCAGCTGGGAGGGGTGCAAAGCACAGGGCCGGCCCTGAAAGCGGCGGGTGAGAGAAGCAGGCGGAGCCCGGCGATCAGGGGCTGCCGACATGCAGGAGAAGGAAAGCAGAGAGCTGGGGCAGCGTGTGCCCGCGTGCCCACGTGTGTCCGGCGGCGTGTGCGCGTGTCCAGCTGTGTCCAGGTGTTGGGCTGGCCCAGCCCCGCCCACGTGTCCGGCTGTGCGCGGCGGCGCCCCCTGGCGGCCGCCCGGCGGAGCGCC
>NW_017728992.1:209105660-209114464 GCF_001723915.1 Gavialis gangeticus
TCGTGATCAAGGAAGCCGAAGCCCGCCTCGAAACACCATCCCGTAGTCGCCAGTTGGTCTCCACGATGCATGATTTGTGTCGTCTGCCCCGTCCGCTCATGGCTGTGGTATCCCATATAAACAATGCCCCCTCCTGGCAAGCAGTGTAAACACAGAGAACAAATTTATTACGGAAAACAAAGACAAGGAAAACACCAACTACAATTGGAGGTCTCCACTCCCTCAGCCCCCAGCCACCTTCCCCAGCCCTGCACCACAGCCCCCAAGCCCCACTTCCCTCTAGGATCCAGGGGTGAAAGGCATGGCGCCGCAGTGGCAGCGCTTGCCCACAAAGCGCCCCCCAGCCAGCATGCAGCTGCCACCACCCTGCACCACCGCAGACCCATGCAGCCAGCTGCAGGGCATAAGCAGCAGTGCAGTGGTGGCCACTGCATGCAAGCCCCCTTTTCCCACCCCCCCCGACTGGGTAGCATGTATGTGGCCCACACACGGTGATTGCCACCGCACTGCCACTGCTGTGCCATGCCACTTGCCCACAAAGCTGCACGGGTGGCCATGGGATGGTAGCGCAGGATGCAGTGGCAGAGTTGCAGTGGCAGCCTCTGTGTGCAAACCCCCTGTCAGGCTTGCCAGCATGCGTGTGGCCCTCAGAGTGGCACCCCTGCCCTTGCCCTCTGGCCCTGTTCCTGGGAGTGGACACAGGAGCATGCTCCCCCCCCTTCTTGATCTACTTCCCCAGCACCTTCCCTTTCCCCACCACACACACTTACCTGCTGGGGTGGGTGTCTGTGTGTCTGCATGTCTGTGCCTGTGGGTCTGGGGGGCTGTTGTGAGGGGCATCAGGAGGACTTTTGAGGCTGTGGGGAGGGGAGGGGGAGTGCAGGGCACCAGCAGCGCTGGGTGTGGGGCTTTAATTTTTATCACGGATATTGGGTTTTTAATCAGAGAATTTGTAATTTTTAATCGGAGAAAACCAGGATCCCTGCTTATAAGGCACTCTGTACAATTTAATTGCTTAGTTCCAGGAAGGCCTAAATTTACACTAAGAGCCTGAGCATAACTCAGTTTGCCCGTTACACACATGCCCTTCGTCAGGCTCAAGGAAAGTTAAAGAAGGTAAAAAGTCCCCATGTGTAGGAAATAAGCTTCATTTTTGCACAGAGGAAGCTGAAGCTGGAAATGTGTCCCTCTGGGTCCTTGAGAGTGTCTTAGTGAGGTGGTCTTTGTTGTGCAGATCAAGCAAGATTCCTTCCCTGTACGTGTCAGATGGCAGACAGGCAGGGAGGTGTAGAAATAAAACATGACCATTTTTAAGCTAACTACACACTCTGAAACACAAACAAAATACCTAACAATATGAAACTAGAACACCTTTGTAGGACAAATGGCTTATACATTGTTTGGGATCAAATGGGAGGACTGCCGGACCAGCGTGAGCATCCTTCATGAAGCTGCATCCACCAGAATTGAAGCCTTGCTCTTGAGAAATCAACTCGGATGGACGGGCCACTATGTCTAGATGTCCGAGAACCGCCTCCCTCGCCAGGTTATCTTCTCCCAGCTCTCCATTGGCCAATGCTCAAAGGGTGGCCAAAGGAAACGGTATAAAGATGTGCTCAGTGTCACCCTCAAGCACAGAGGCATTGACACCAATGTCTGGGAGGAGCAAGCTGCTGACTGGCGTGGCGCCACCTGATCTGCCAAGGTGCACGCCACTTCAAGGCCCGACAACTCGATACTGAGGTGGAACAGTGGTGGCAGAGGAAGGAGATGACCAACCCAGGACTGCGAATCCCACTCCCCTGTGCAACAACATGCCCCCATTGCCAAAGAACACGTACATCCAGAATCAGGCTCCTTGGTCACCCGTCTATTTGTATCATTCGAGTACTGTGGGCCCTAAGGCCCACCTGGCTAACTAATAGCCCCTACTGTGTGGGGCCAATGGGTGAAAGATGCTACAGAATTCTTGGGACGACAAAGGCAAAAAACAGGACAGGAGTGACATATGTGGGTCAAAGGGTTAAAAGGTGAAAATAAGTGTGCCTGAGGGGGACACAGAGCAGAGCCCCCTGGGCCACACCCCCTGGTCCTCAAAGGCATCCAAGGAGCTGGTGGATGCCACCCACTGGTGCTCTGCCCAGAAATGTGCATGGATAAGTGAAAGGAAAGCAACCCTGCAGTCTCTGGGTACCTTCCCGGCCAAAGTCTCCTTCCTGGTGAAGTACAAGGCCCACTTAGCCAGGGCCAGGAGAAGGTTGACCAGGAGGTCCTGGGACGTGGTGGGGCCATGGATGAGGTGAACAAAAACAAAAAAGTGGAGGTGGAGGTTCCTGTCACCTGAGGACTCATCAAGCCTGACAGACATCATCCTCAACTTTGAGGGACTGCTGCTGCCACTGATAATGTTTGGTTTGAGAAAAATGAAAAGTGTAACCCCCAGCTCTCTCCATTTCTTCAGTATTTTGAGATCTTACTGCCTCTCTGTGATAAAGTACTGATGTTCTTGGTGTGGGAAGATGGGTTTAAAAGGAGAGCCCCACCTTTATCTTCTACTTGCTGCTTGGGTGGGGGGAGGTTGTAAGGCCTTCCTTTCCCTTCATGTAGCTTGTGACAGCTCTGAAAGCCTTTGCACTTTGTCAACTCCCAGAGTAGGACCAGAAATCTCTCTGGCCTGATCCAGAATATGTTTTTTTTAAATAGTTTAATCATGTTATCATTTCTTTTTGTTGGGTTCTGTCAGGGCAGTGTATAGAGCTCTGCTCTGTATCTGCAGTGTCTTTGTTCCCAGCTGTGGGAGGGAGTGCAGCATCTGCTTTAAAAATTCTGAAAGCCCCTTTTATCCCTCTCCTTTTTCCTGATTTACTGGCGACTGCAGGATTTCCTTTTGTCTTTATCTCCCCCAGTTCCTTCCCTCTCCGTGAATGGGGTTGGGATAGGTGATGTTTGCAGGACTGACACAGCCAGTTTGCGCAGGGCCCCTTGGGGATTCGCCCATTACCCCAGTCACAGGCTGGCACCAGGGGGCTGAGCCTGGGTGACTGTCACTGTCCCAGGGGTGGTTCCCGCACCCGCTTTTCCTCCAGCTTACAGGCAGCTGCTGACTCCTGGCGACCTGCCTGCGGGCCTGAGGCTGCGGGCTCTGGCTGGGTGGGCGCTGCAGGGCGAGGGCTGGGATCAGCGGCGCGGCCCCGTCCTGGTGCCTGGCGCTGCCTGGGCTCCCTCCCACCCCAGCCCCAGCCATCTCCAAGCCCCATGCGAGTGGGTAGCGGAGTCCCCCAGGGCTCGGTCCTGGGGCCTGCGCTGTTCAATTTCTTCATCAGCGATCTGGATGATGGGGTGGAAAGTAACCTGTTTAAATTCGCTGATGACACCAAAATTTGGGGGGAGGTGAGCACGCTAGCAGGGAGGGAGAGATTGCAGAGGGATCTGGATAGGTTACAGGGGTGGGCTAACAGGAACAGGATGCGTTTTAATACGGACAAGTGCAGGGTGCTGCACTTGGGCAGTAGGAACCAGCAGCACACTTACACAATGGGGAACTCCCTACTTGAGAGCACGGAGGCAGAAAGAGATCTTGGAGTCATTATTGACTCCAAGATGAACATGGGCCGACAATGCGAGGTCATGGTTGGCAGGGCTAACCGGACCTTGTCGTGCATCCACAGGTGCATCTCGAGTAGAGCCAAAGAGGTGATCCTCCCCCTCTATGCGACACTGGTCAGGCCACAGCTGGAGTATTGTGTCCAGTTCTGTGCGCCCCATTTCAAGAGGGATGTGGACAATATGGAGAGGGTCCAGAGGAGGGCCACCCGCATGATCCGGGGACAACAGGGCAGACCCTACAGTGAGAGACTGCGGGACCTGAACCTATTCAGCCTCCACAAGAGAAGGCTGAGGGGGGACCTGGTGACCGTCTATAAACTCACTAGGGGGGACCAGAAGGGTTTGGGGGAGACGCTGTTTCCCCTAGCGCCCGCTGGCATAACAAGGAGTAATGGGCACAAGTTGATGGAGAGGAGGTATAGATTGGACATCCGCAAAAACTACTTCACAGTTAGGGCGGCTAGGAGCTGGAACCAACTTCCAAGGGAAGTGGTGCTGGCCCCTACCCTGGGGGTCTTTAAGAAGAGGCTGGATGCCTACCTGGCTGGACTCATTTGAGTCCCGTTTCTCTTTTTGGGGTTTTTATTGTTGTTCTCCCGCCCTGGCGGGGGGTCGGGCTAGAAGATCTACTAGGTCCCTTCCGACCCTTAATCTGTGAATCTGTGAGTTCCTGCCTTCCCGGCTCTTTCTCCCCAGTCCTGGCCGGGCGGAGCTGCGGCCCCCCGGCACCGAGCTGCGGCAGGGAGCCCGGGGCAAGCAGGGGCAGGTTCTCCCCTCGTCTTGGCGTCTCTGGACCCCTTCTTGGCTCGAAGCGCCCCTGCTGCTCTGCCGAGGGGAAGTGGAGCCTGGTGGGGTGGGGCACCCCTGAGCCCAGCTCCTCCAGCCCGGGCCGGTCAGCCCCGGAGCAGGGACGGGTCTCAGCCGGGCCCGTCTCCCGCCTGCGTGGCCATAGAGCAACAGCACGGGACCCGCTGGGGAGTGCACCGGGCTGGTCCCCTGCAGCCTGCCGCCAGCTGCGGGCTCGGGGTGAGTGGGGCAGCCAGCGGGGGGCAGCGCTGCCTGCAGGGCGCGGGGGGCATCGGCAGGGCCGGGGGCTGCTCTCTTGACCCGCGGACCCGAGTGGGGCAGAGGCCGGGGCAGGCTGCTCCAGCACCACCAGGATCTGCTCCTTGCTCTGATGCAGTGCTGGCAGAGCTCCTGCAGGTGATCTCCCAGAGGAATATGCAGAGGGGTCCAGGGGACCAAGACTAGCGACAAGTGCCATCCCTGGCAGGGCTCTGGCTTGGGGCCGTTGCAAGGGGGTCTGTCTGTGCTGGCGTGAGGTGGGGGGTGGATGGAAGAGGTGCATCTACGTGGCTGTGGGGCCCTGGAGATGGCCACTGTGTGAAGGGGCACCGGGGTAGGGAGCTCTGGCTGTTGTGGGTGGGGCACAGGGGAAGGGAACTTGCAGCACACGAGGCAGTGTGGGTATGAAGGCTTCACCTGTATCTGGGGCTGTTGAGAGATGCAGGAGCACTGTGAACAGCCACCCATGCAGAGCACCACATAGGTACCTGCAGGACCTGGTGGAGGACTGGGGGCAGGTGCGAGGCTGGGGGAGGAGGCAGGAGACCTGGGATTTTTGGTGCAAGCCCAGGCCCTGCCATGTGTCAGGGCAGGAGGGGGAGCAATGACAGCCATGAGGCTGCTCTGAGTGAGTGAAAGTAGGTAGGTGTACGGGACAGACAGACCTTGGGCCTGGGGCAGTGGGTCACAGTTCTGGGTCCCCCATCTCATGGTAAAATCTTCCCTTACCAGCACTGATGCGGCCTAAGGTGAAGATGCAGGAGCAGGACCCAGGAAGTCTTCAGGCAGGAGTTGAGGGAACAGGAAAGGTCCCTCACACGGTCCAGTCTGGGACTGGTGGAGCCTCCCTGAGACGGTTGGCACTACAGCCAGTAAAGCAGCAGCTGCAGGAGGAGCTGGTCCAATGCCAGAAGGTCCAGGGACAGGAGGTGAAGCAGGCCATGCAGCCCCCGTCTGAGGCTGAGCTGCCTTCAGAGACCACACAGCTGGACCCAGGGGATGACTTCCCCACTCCAGAGACTTGGTGCCAACGCTTCAGGAGCTTCCACTACCAGGAAGCTGAGGGGGCACAGGAAATTTGCAGCCACCTGCAGGAGCTCTGCCAGCACTGCCTTGAGCCACAGCATCGTAGCAAGGAGCAGATCCTGGTGGTGCTGGAGCAAATCCTGGCCATCCTGCCCCAGGAGATGCAGAGCTTGCAATGGGAAAGTGGTGCGGAGACCTGTGCTGAAGAGTTTCAGCTGGAGCAGGCAGAGGACAACAAGCTCCAGGTAAGAATATTTCATCCTGATCATGGATGCTGCCATCTCCATGTCCATCGTCTGGGGGATGTTCCCTCTCACCCCGTGTCTCCTGGTTCCCAGCTCCCTGTGACATTTATTTTGTCCCCAGGTCACAGTGAATGTGAAGGTCGAGGAGGTGTCCTCGGACGAAATGCAGCCCACTGGGGCATTGCAGGGACCTGTAGATTCGTGGCTGGAGCAGCCAAAGGCCCATCCTGTGAACAGACCTCTGGAGGAAGAAGGAGAAAGGGAAATGCCAGGACATCAGAACAAGCCATGTTGTGTCCCCAAAGATGAGCCCCTTCCCCACCAGGAGTCAGGTAATGTACCAGATACAATGAGGGGCTGGTGCAGGTGTTGAGAAAATGAGATTCCCCAGTGACATCTGGCTGGTAATCCAGGCCTCTGTCCTGCTGCAGATTCCCCTAGAACAGAGGAGACCTGGGAGTTGTCAGCAGACAGAAGCTTCTCAGGTTGGTGCCCCAGACGAGGCCCTTCCCCAGGAGCGGGTGAGGAGCCAGGGTTCTCCCCTATCCAGCAGCAGGAAGTATCATCCATCAGTGGAGGAATCTTCCACCAGAACATTTTGATGGGGTCAGTGCTCCAACAGGCCAGCTCTTATTCTCCCAGTGCCCCTGGAAGCATTTCACATGCCCTGGAGAAAACTGACCATGCATTTCCCTGTCCCCTCCCTTTAAAATGTGGATGCTGACACAGCACCAACATCCCTCCAGCTTCTCTCCAAGGGAGCAATATTCCTGCAGGGTCTGACACTGTGTTGTGATCACTACTCTGCACTGGAACAAAGTTTATTGGGGCTCATCTCCAGCTTCATACTTGTGGAGGTCTGTTAGCAAGAGCTGTGGGATTTTGAATCTTCCTTCTCTCGCCTCTTCCACACACTGATGCCTCTGGCTGCCTTAGCCATAGGCCAGTCAAGGAGACTAGCAGGGCTTTCCCCATGCCAGCAGCACCAGGGCCAACTTTTCTTCCCCACCCTGCAGGTGCAGGGACCCCGAGCAGAACTGATCAGCAGCCTCCTGAGGAGGGGCCCATAAACCTGGAACTGCAGCAGACTTCACCAGGGAGATGGGGAGAGAGGGGCTCCCTGCCACCTGAGTCAGGCCAGCTACAGAAGGGGCAGTGGCAGCCTCCAAAGCAGAGGAAGAGCTTGGAGGTGAGCAGGGCACCAGCTCCAATTGGGTGTGGGAGTACAGCTGGGGCAGAGCCAAAGTGGGGTTATGTAAAGAATTTGGGGAGCAGAGAGACCTGAAGAGTGACAAGCCTCTTGCTGGCATTATCAGGAGCTCACTCCCAAGTGCAGAGAACCAAGGGTACTAGAATGGGAAGACCTGGTCAGAGTCCATGGAGCCACGGCCCCCTACCTCTAACAGTGCTGCCTGGGCTGCCTCAAAGGACCAAGCAAATAGAACATGATGAGCTGAGGTTACACGGGTACATTAATTCCTGTGTCCACATCACATGTCAGCTGAATAATGGGGAATTTTGCACCCCTCCCTGTCATAGCTGATCTTGCAAATAAGTGTAGTATAGAGTAATTCCAGATAGGGCTGTGAGAACTGGAACAGGAGACACTGATGGTGTAACGCTTGTGCCTGCAGCTGCGGGAGGTCTTTGAGGACGTGGCAGTGTATTTCACGCGGAAGGAGTGGGAGCTGCTGGAAGATGAAGACAAGGGGCTTTACCGGGACCAGATGCTGAGGAATTACCAAGCCCTCATTTCCCTGGGTAGAGCTCTGGTTCTTGCTTCTCCTTGGGGCCATGTGAACTCTGAAGTTTTGTTGATTTTCTCCCTGCTTTTCAGCAGTCTTTCTCACAAACTTGGTGTAGGTGGTTTAAATCTCCTTCCTCCCCACTGCTCTGTCAATGATAATAATATATACATTCTATATGTATATATCCTCCTTCATTTGATCCAGCCACCTTCACTTGAATCTTCCCCATTCCTGTAACTCCTGGTGCTTCCATGTGCAACAGTTTCTTAGGAACACAAGCTTGTTTTGCTTTCTCAGCACGTTCATATCATGTCGAATTCATTGTGCATAAAAACTCACTAAGAGCTGATCTTGGGGAATTATTCTGATTTCCTCCCTCTCTTGCCTAGTGTGTCCTGTCCAAACACATTTAACAATCCTGGCATGTTCAGTTCAGTGCTATCTAAATCCCCTTTCTCCTCCTTTGCTTACAACCCAGCAGAAATTAATGGAAGTCTTATCAGCCTTTGCTGCTACAACACATGGATTATGCATTTCCTCAAATCCTTCTCTTGTGACATATGTATATGTGATAGAACCCACATACTTCTAACAAGGAGTTACTGGAAGCTTCTGTCCATATTCCTTCCTAACATCTTTATCTCTCTAGACCACGGACTCTGTCTTTGTTGTATTTACTTTGAGACCTGGGCACTTAATTTCACTCCGCCATTGTCAGAAGTTTTCGTGTCCTAAAATGCCTCTGCATATCAGATACCCAATCACTGTGATAAAAAGAGGGTAGGGGCAGGGCTTAGTGAAAACCAGTTTTCATTTCCAGAAAATTTGTAATACAGGGGCTTGTTCTGGCGTGGGTGGAGGTTTGATGAAAGGACTTGCCTTTTACTAGGTCAGTTTGCTTTCCTGGTGCTTTCTTTTCTCTTTTTATTTCCCCCAAAGGATTTCCTTAGAGAAGGGCTCAGATGCTTTTTCTAACCCAACAAAGAATGTATAGACTATATCTACACTAGGCTTTCACATGCTTTAAAATGCATCTCCTGCCTTCTTTTGTCCATATCCATGACTCCCAGGAACGTTGTTTCAAAGCCTGCAGTATTTGCCAGCCTGTGTACTC
>NW_017728992.1:209119464-209122077 GCF_001723915.1 Gavialis gangeticus
ATTTCCCCCAAAGGATTTCCTTAGAGAAGGGCTCAGATGCTTTTTCTAACCCAACAAAGAATGTATAGACTATATCTACACTAGGCTTTCACATGCTTTAAAATGCATCTCCTGCCTTCTTTTGTCCATATCCATGACTCCCAGGAACGTTGTTTCAAAGCCTGCAGTATTTGCCAGCCTGTGTACTCAGCTCCCCTCTTGGGCTGATCATATCATTGGATGGGATGATTGTTTTAGATGCAACCACAGTTATAAAATCATCCTCTCCACTGCCCGGATTATGAATCACCCTCTCTCCCAGAAAAAAAACCTCATTGTCAGCCATCTGTCATTGATTTGTTTCATTGCCACAACTCCTTGCTTGAAACCTTCACCAAGAATAAACTCATTTCTGCTCCTTTCCCTGGAAATACACTAATAAGATAAATGTTAGACCTCCATAAGTTTGTCCAATTACTCTTACTTTTGGTACCTTGAAAATAGTAAAAATGTTATCTTTCTGCTTTCTAATACATCACAGATCACTGCATCTCTACCTTGTCCCTGGTGACTCTGTCAGTTTCCTGCCCTTTTTTTATACCTGAGAGTGGTCAGGGCTTTGTTTCCTTTGACCATCCTTCCACTACCTGGGTGACAAGGACCATCATCTATTGAAGGCTTCTCCCAGCAGTGCCTTCTCTTTTCATCTTAAATGCCCATCCACCTTTGTCCTTCTGGATCATGGTGTATGCATGAGACATCACCCAGACATTCAATGCATATGCCTAGGCGGGAGTATAAAGGAGTGGGTGGAGGCTGCCCAGATCTTTCATACCCACTTTATACCATTGAGACAGAATCCAAAGCTCAGACTAAGTTCAGAAGTTGAGTGCTTTGGCTGTAGTTCTATGCATCCAGGAATCAAACCTGGGTTTTCCATGTGGCAGACTAGGATTCTGCCACTGAGCCACAACAGCAGGTTTTCCATCCAGTAGGCAATCACAAACACTTTAACCACTGCTTCAAACAGGATATCGAGGTCCCACACCTGACTTAATCTACCGCATCCAGCGAGGACAGGTGGAGCTCTGGGTCTATGATGATGAGGAGAGTGAGGATATCTCAAGGTTGGAGTACATGCTGCCAGGTGAGTTGTGGCTGTCCCTTACACCTGACTCCCCTGTCAGAAAGCCCCATGCCCAGAGTGACAGACAGAAGCATCAGCTACATTTCCATTTATTTAAAGGTGAGCACTGCTACTGATGGGGATATGTGCTATATATACCCACCAAAGAAATAATTTTCTTTTTTTGCCCCTATATTTTTTAAGCCTGGAAACTGCAAACCTGCCCTGTGTTGCCATTCCAAGGTGCTACCTTTTAAGAGCTTATGCTGTAATGTGTCGAGGCAGGTATTGTTCCCACTCCCTGAATTTCAAAGCTGTAGAGACAAGCAGCTGTCCCCTTCTTCCCCCCCTTATTTTGGCTGTTAAGGGACGATTGAGTCAGTTGTCTTGATTTTTAGGCACAGATCTGGTTTCCTTGGGGTACCATGATTTTAAATTTTCATCTTTACTCAAAGGAAGAATTGATCTCCCACCCCAAGGTAGCCATACCTCTTTATCACCCTCTCCCCAGGCATGGTGGGATGTAGTCCCCCATGGAAATCAGCATGGCTGGCCAAAGCTCTGTAACCATCATGTTGGACAAAAGAGAGGCTGGGGTTGTCCTTAGTTTCTCTTGGTTAGGTTGACCTGGAACCCAGGAAGTGCTTAATCATGGTGTCATGCTGCCTTAAATGGCTCCCTGGTGTGCATGGGATTCACAAGCTTTCCTGTTGTGGGAGGAAATGAATACCCCGTGGTTTGCACCAGAATCTCCCCCTTTCTGTTTCAGCTCTGGCACCCTGTGTGTTAAAGCCTGAGACTCAGCACAGAATCCATGTGCAGGTTCATGACAAAGCCTTTCTCCCAGTGCACATTTCTGTGATGTGGAGGTCACCTGGGCCTCATCAGAGGAAAGCTCCACAGACTCATTCCTGCTCCTTTCAGAAGAGAGAGCCACAGCTCTCAATCCTCCCTCCCAGAACAGTCCTTGGAGGGATGGGGGATGAAACGTGCTGACTTTTCCTACCAAGCAGTAGCAGCAGCACTTGTGTGTCCCACAGAAGCACCTGGCCTAGTGTAAGGCAGTGCTCCCCACACGCCCCTGACAAGCCCCAGAAATCTGCTGCAAGGCTGTTCACCCTTGTACCCAGATGCTGCTCTCTGGACTGCCAGAGATCAAGGGTGAGCACTGGAGAGGAGTGTCACCAGTGAACTTAGGCTCTGGAGCATGTCAGCCCAGTCAGGTGGAGGGCTCAGCATCATTTTCCCCTAGACCCACTAGTGCTATGGGAAAGAGCAGCCATTTGTGAGCCTCATTCTTCCTTTAAGCAGATGCTTCTGCTCTTATCTTCAGCCTATTAGAGCATGAAGCCATTCAGGTTGTACCCTAATGCACGTCCCACATGTGTTTTCTTCCAGCAGGGTCTGAAGTGGTGAGGAATAGCAAGTGGTACAGAAACCCCAAGAATGTGGCTCTGAAATCCACCCATTTCCCCTGCTCCCCCCCCCCCCCCCACACCCAACCAACC
>NW_017728992.1:209122310-209132028 GCF_001723915.1 Gavialis gangeticus
CCCCCCACACACACACACACACTCTCTCTCTCTCTCTCACTCTCACTGTCTGGAAGGAAGATCACATTTTCTTAAGGGAACACAAGTGCCAAGGTCCAGTCCTGCTCTGAGGCCCATCCCAGCAGAAGGAATAGCAGTGTTTGCCCTTTGCTAGCAGGGCAGGAACTAATTTGGAGTTTCTCTTCTCCATGCAGGAGGTGCCTGGCTGCTGAGCAGAGTTCAGGAGCAGCCTTCTGAGGAAGGGCCTGCAAGCCTAGTGCCACAGTGGATTTCCCCAGGGAATTTGGGTGAGATGGACTCCTTGAGATCTAAGAACCAATGGCACAAGAGTCAGAGGAGGCCCCAAAAGCAGAAGGAGAATGTAGCAGTGAACCGGGTACTAGCTCCAGTTTGGCGTGAGAGTGGAGAAGAGACAGAACCCAGAAAGAACCCTGGGTGGAGGGAAGAATTTGTGGAGCTGAGAGACTTGAAGAGCCACAAGGCAAAGTTCCACTGCAGAGAGACCCTGCATCCAAACCAAACCAGTGGAGTCAGCCTCAGAGGGAAGCAGGAGCTCACTGCCAAGCACAGGAAGAGAGCCCACCCCTGCCCTGGGTGCAGGAAAACCTCTAACTGCTCCTCACTCCTGGCTTTGCACAAGATAGGGCACATTAGGGAGAAGCCCCACATATGTGCCATATGCGGGAAGAGCTTCACCTGCCTCTTGACCCTGGCTGCTCACTGCAAGAGCCATTCAGGAGAGCTCCCCTACCGCTGCACCAAATGTGAGCATAGCTTTGTGTGCAGCTTGGACCTGGCCAAGCACCAACATGTGCACAGGGAGAAGCATCAGTACCGCTGTGTCACATGTAGTAAGACCTTCACCTATTTCTCCTCCCTGGCTCAGCACCGGCGCATCCACTTGGGGAGGAAGACACACCACTGCACCAAGTGCAGGAAGAACTTAATTTGCTGGCAGGATCTATCCCAGCATCGGTGTGTGAAGAAGGCAGACAAGCCACACCACTACACCAAGTGTGGGAAGAGCTTCAGGCAGCCCTCTAATATGGCCAGACACACGCTTATGCAAACAGGGGAAAACAACCAGCTTACCTGCATAGGGGAAAAGCCACATCAGTGCTCTGTGTGTGGGAAGAGCTTCACCCAGCCCTCCCACCTGGCCAAACACCAGTGCATCCACACAGGGGAGAAGCTACACCAGTTCCCTGAGCGTGGGAAGAGCTTCAGCTGCTCCACAAGCCTGGCCCAATACCAGTGTATCCATACAGGAGAAAAGCCATATCTTTGTTCTGATTGCGGGAAGAGCTTTACCCACCCTTCCCACCTAGCCAAGCACCAGCTTATCCACACGGGAGAGAAGCCACATCAGTGCTCTGTGTGTGGAAAGAGCTTCACTCAGTCCCCACACCTGACCCAGCATCAGCGCATCCACACAGGGGAGAAGCCACATCAGTGCTCTGTGTGTGGAAAGAGCTTCACTCAGTCCCCACACCTGACCCAGCATCAGCGCATCCACACAGGGGAGAAGCCACATCAGTGCTCTGTGTGTGGAAAGAGCTTCACTCAGTCCCCACACCTGACCCAGCATCAGCGCATCCACACAGGGGAGAAGCCACATCAGTGCTCTGTGTGTGGAAAGAGCTTCACTCAGTCCCCACACCTGACCCAGCATCAGCGCATCCACACAGGGGAGAAGCCACATCAGTGCTCTGTGTGTGGAAAGAGCTTCACTCAGTCCCCACACCTGACCCAGCATCAGCGCATCCACACAGGGGAGAAGCCACATCAGTGCCCTGTGTGTGGGAAGAGCTTTGGTCAGTCCTCCACCCTAGCCCAGCACCAACGTATTCACACAGGGGAGAAGCCACATCTTTGCTCTGTGTGTGGGAAGAGCTTCAGCCGCTCCTCCACCCTGGCTCGGCATCAGCTTATCCACACAGGGGAGAAGCCCCATCATTGCTCTGCATGTGGGAAGAGCTTCACCCAATCTTCCCACTTGGCCCAACACCAGCGCATCCACACAGGGGAGAAGCCACATCAATGTTCTGTGTGTGGAAAGGGCTTCATCCATTCCTCCAGGCTGGCCGAGCACCAACACATTCACACAGGTGAGAAGCCACATCAGTGCTCTGTATGTGGGAAGTGCTTCACCCAATCCTCCAGCCTAGCCAAACACCAGCACCTCCACACAGGGGAAAAGCCACACCAGTGCCCTGAGTGTGGGAAGAGCTTCAGCTGCTCCTCCACCCTTGCCCAGCACCAACTTATCCACACAGGGGAGAAGCCACATCAGTGCCCTGTGTGTGGGAAGAGCTTCAGCCGCTCCTCCACCCTGGTCCGGCACCAGCGTATCCACACAGGGGAGAAGCCACATCAGTGCTTTGTGTGTGGGAAGAGCTTCACTCAGTCCTCCATCCTGGTCCAGCACCAGCGCATCCACACAGGGGAGAAGCCGCACCAGTGCTCTGAATGTGGGAAGAGCTTTACCCACTCCTCCAGCCTGGCCCAGCACCACCGCATCCATACAGGGGAGAAACCACATCAGTGCTCTGTGTGTGGGAAGAGCTTCACCCAATCCTCCAACCTGGCGAAACACCAGCGCATCCACACAGGGGAGAAGCCACATCAGTGCTCTGTGTGTGGGAAGAGCTTCACCCAATCCTCCAACCTGGCGAAACACCAGCGCATCCACACAGGGGAGAAGTCACACCAGTGCTCTGAGTGTGGGAAGAGCTTCAGCTGCTCCTCTACCCTTGCCCAGCATCAGTGCATCCACACAGGGGAGAAGCCACATCAGTGCTCTGAGTGTCAGAAGAGCTTCACCCACTCCTCCAGCCTGACCTATCATCAGCTCATGCACACACGGAAGAAGCCACATCAGTGCTCGTAGTGTGGGAAGAGCTTCACTCAATCTTCCCACCTGGCCCAGCAACAGTGCAGCTACACCCGGAAGCATTCATACATAATTCTACCAACAATGCCAGAAGGTCTGGTGGGGTGGTGGGGAACTACATAAAAAGTTTACCTGGCCCTTGCAGGCCACTGCAGGACCCGGAAGCTGGGCCACAAGCTTTGATTAGGGGAGGGAAGGGGGTCAGACAAAATGCCTCAGGGGCAGCCTAAATGCTGGGAGAGCCTGTGAGGAGATGCTCCTTGTATCAGCCTTGGAGTCTATGCATTGCCCACCATTCTCTAAAACCGGTCAGTGCTCCCAGGGGAAGAAGTGCCTTCACAATACAGTGCCTTCCCCAAAACAGCTGCCTCCAAATGACACCCAGGGACTTTGGCCACCTCCCAGCTTTCTTCTCCCTCCTGGTCCCAGTGTTCTGGTGCATGAGGCTCTGATCCCATGATTTTTGGATGCATACCAAGAGCTTCGAGATGACTCTACCCTTCATTTTTTTCAGTGTTGGAACAGACACACATTCCTGGGAGCAGGTGGCAATAGTAAAAATGTTTACAGATCTTGTTACGGAGCCAGATGTGAGAACGTTACTGGAGTGCTACTGTGAAAAAATGTGTTACACAGAGAAGGTGAAAAATGTAGACTGTTTGCACTGGGCTATAGTATGCCCATCTGTTAGTGTGGACAGACCTCTCCAAGGATTATGAGGGTGTGAGGTATCTCCCCCCGGAATAGCCTTAGGGTTCCATAGGGAGAGCCCAAACTTTGTCATAAGTGTGGGGAGCATGAGTATCTTACCATAGCTTCACACAGATTCTGTGCTCCTTGTGTAAAGGGAGGGGACGTGAGAAAATACTGTTGCTAAGGGTGGGTATGTAATGTGTGTGGAGAGAGGGGCCACATGTTCCAGTCTTGACCCAAAATCTTTGTGACCGTCTTGAGAAGGAGGAGACCAGCTGGCACAAGGGACACACAAGAGTAGAGGGAAGAGGCAAGCAGAGAGGAGAGCAAAGAACAACAGGAAAAACAGGAAGCCCTGCCTGCTTGTGCTCGGGCTGCCCATGCTTCATTCCCACCAGTGCCCATGGCCCAGCCGGGTGCTGCTTTGCTCCCTGCACCTCCAGTAGTAGCTCCTGCTCCTTGTCTTGCCCACCCTGCATCGTGCTGCTCCAGGCGGACAAACGGCTTCAGCCAAGCAGCTCCTGCTCCATCACGTAGGACTCCAGCTCCAGCTTCCAGGAAGATGGCTGGGAGCTGAAGCCAGAGCCCCATGCATTGGGGCAGGAGCTGCCCAGCTGAAGTTGCCTGCCTGCTTGCCCAGAGAGGTGCAGCATGACATGGCAGAGGCAAAATCAGGAGCAGGAGCCTCTGCTGGAGGCAGGGGCAGTAGAGTAGCACACAGCTGGCTGCCAGGAACAACCCCACAGGAAGCTGCACACACTGGCTGGGGCCAGGCCACACGTCAGCAGGAGCCAGGAGTGGGCTATGCCAGCATAACCAGATGTGCTTGGCCCTATTTAGCTGGACCCAGTCACCTGCTGGGCTGAAACAGCCTGCAGGAGTGTGGTATACCAGGGGAGAGGATTATGATTACTTTGAGGAGAGGTGGACCTGAGGACCTTCACAATGGTCTAGCACTAATGAAAAGAGAGCATCTGGCGTGGTTCTGGTACAGAACCCATATATTGGCATATGACAAGTGGCAGAGGTGGTAAGCAGGAGGATTTTACAGTGATACTGCTTTTAGTAACGTGTATGTGACCTGTTAGAAAGGGAAGCCTGCTATGGGTATTGAGTAAGCTTGCAGTGAACTTCCCAGGTTCCAAACCCAGTGTATAGCTGGGAAATTTCAACTGTTTTATACTGGCAGGAGATAAGAAAGCAGGGAGAGAGGGAGGGAGTGGACAAAACCTCCAGACTGTTGAAACAAATTGTGGAGAAAAACACTTGGCAGGATGTGGAGGGGAGAGAAGCCCAGAGGAGGTGATGGTTGTGAGGGTCGACTGAGCATAACTCTTCACTCAAGAATTGATTTTTACCTTCTGGTTTCAGCATTCAGAGGTGAAGGAAGTGGAGGGTGTTGATGCTGACGTTGAGAGTGGTGCTAGATTGCTTTTTGGACTTTTTATGCTGAGGACAACGTTGAAATAAGGAAAATGTTTTGTTTTTGATACTTATTGTTATTTTAATGATAATGGTATATCCCTGCCTCTGCACCCCGATTCCAGATAGGACCACCCATTGCTGTCCCTTCTTACACATGCTGTCCTGCCTCTCTGCCCTGCATTTTGGATTGTTGAAACACAGCTCTCTCATGTATCTGACTTGGCTTGTGACCTGGCCTTGCTCTGTGTAGTGTTTTGGCCCTGAGTCAGACTCTGACTCTCTAGCTTTGACCCTGGCTACCCCTTGTACCTCAGCTAACAGCTCATGTGAACTGCCAGCCAGACAACCAATGCCTCGGTATGTGCAGCATCTGGTTCAAGGAGACAGAGCCATCCCTAGGGGTGTATGGGGCCCGGGCCATATCAGCCTGTGTGGGGCCGGGGAGGTGGGAAGCAGCCAGAGTGGCGGGGAGCGAGCAGCCGGCGGCATACAGTGGCTACAGCAGGACCTGTACGGCACTGTGCAGGGGCCCCACAAAGCACAGGGCCCAGGGCAGTCACTCCAATTTGCCCCCCCCCCCGATGGTCCTGCAAGGAGAGACCTGGTCTTGGGCAGGGGTTGCTCAGCAGTGTGTACCTGTGACATGCACTGAGCATACCTATTCTCAGCTCCTCCCCCATTTGTCAGCAATGTGTCTGGGCCATGTTCTTAGCTCCATATATCTGTTTCAGTGCTGGGGGGCCAATTCCAGCCCCCACATAGGTCCATTCTCAACCCTGTCCCTCATTGCAGCTCTGGGGACAGAAATGACAGAGAATATAGAAACCTGAATAGATGGGGTGTTGGGGCAGCGAGGGGGAGGGGAAGCCTTGAGGGGATGGGTTAGGGTTCCAAAGAAGTTATCTGAGAGCTTCAGCAGTCAGCAGGAATGGATGAGCTTGAGGGGGAGTGAGTTGCATTGTGGGGAACAAGGGAGCCTTGAAAGGAGCCAGGGAGAATGAGAGAGCCCTGAGGGGTCAGGAATTTAAAAGGACCAGGAGAACTGAGACGACAGGATGTTGGGCATGAGCAGGGAGGCTATGAAAGGATGGAAAGACAAATTGAGAGGTGATAAAGCAGCCTTGAGACAAGGACTCTGCATTGGCGGGGGGGGCGGGAACTAAGTGAATGGAGAGTTAGTGTGGAATGGGAGAGCCTGAAGGGATGGGGTCAGGGGGTTCCTGAAGGGGTGGCAAGTCAAGTTAGGGAAACAAGGAGCCTTGATGGGTGACAAGGGGAGAAGGTAGAGAGCAGGGTGGGGTTGGGGCAAAGAAGAAATGGAGGAGCCCTTTAGGGACAGGGAACTAGGAAGCAAGGTAGAACCTGAGTGGGAGTCAGTGGGGGAATTGGCATGCCTTAGGGACTGGGGAGGGCAGAGGCCTGGGAAAACAGGGTCCAACTGTGGGGTCCTGACATATTGGCAATTGGAGGAGGAGGGGTGTTGTGACGGGTGAGTAGTGTGTGTGGGACATGCATGTTCCAAATTACTGTGCTCCCCATGCCCTCCTTCAGGCTCTCTGCCTTCTCACCCTGATCCATCCCACTCCAGAAGGGACCCAGGGACCAGCTCAGTTTGTCTGGACATTCAGTGCCCCTATGTGTGGCAGGAGGTCTCCTTCATTCCCAAGTCTCAAGATCACCTCAGCCTACCAAAGGAGACTCCTACATAGGTGGCCAGTGCAAATATGGAGTGAGTCAGGCCCTGGGTTCAAAACCTAATTGCTGTTTTCTGACAAAGGTCAAGTGCTTTAATGCCCAAAGTGGATTAGTCTGTCTGCTTCCACTGGGGTTCATAGGCAGAAATCCCTGGAAGAGCTGTCTGGCCTCTATGAAGTTGGAGCTCAAAGTAGCTGAGGACACAGGGACCTTCTGGATTCAAAACCTCTGAGCATCTTCCACCTGGCTCCCATCTGCCTGTGGAAACATCCCTCAGAGCTGGATTCAGGGAGGTGGTTAAATAACTTGGTTTTGTCTACACAAAGACCTAAAGGAGCTTTAATCCACATGTATTTTTATGGCAGAGTAACATGCTCCTTTGGATACTGGCTACTTTTGAATAGGAGGTAGACCCATGTTTCCTGACTCCCAGTGTAAGGAGATAATAAAGCATCTGTCAAAGATGTATTAACAAGGATGAAGTCCTCATGGTCTATATGTCTTTACTGGGTTTTGTTTTATCCGATGTTTAAGATCCAGGGCACTTTGGAAGAACTATTTGTCTTTTCGGAGTGTTGTATTTGAAGGATTTATTATATTTGTTCCTCCCCTGTGAAATTCTTATTTAGAATAAGTGACTTACATTAAATTTTGGGAGTGCGTTCAGCTCATGTGAAGAGAAACCAGTTTCACTGGGATGGCAATGACCCATAGAAGGGAGTTCATGCAACTTAAGAGCTACTCCATTGTTAATTTGATTAGACTCTGTTCTAGTTATCCTGGCAAAGGCAAGCCCTGGCTGCTGTTCATGCCACCCCTCCCTGTACCCAGGGCAGCACTGAAGAGGGGACACAATGGTGCAGAGGCATTCCTGCCCCCAACCCCCAAGTGTCTTGGCTCTGCTGGCAGTGCAGGGGTGGGATTCCTGGGGACTCCTGGCCAGCTTCACCCCCTGCTTCGGACCCAATATCAGCAGTCACAGAATGGGGGGAAAGTGAAAGAGGTGAGGTCAATCAGTGCTGGGTCTGTGATGCCTAGTAGTACATGTACACTGGCAGAAGTGAGTGGGGGGCCACCACCAGGCTGCAGCAGCAGAGGGTGCAGCTCGTAGAGACGCACATACTGCTGCACAGCTGTCCCAGAGACCCCTCCAGCCCCAGGGCACCAGGCTGCTGGTAGGGAGAAGCTGGCCCCACCCCTGCTAGGAAAGGAGGAGCTCAGCAATGGAGACCTTCCCTCTCCCTGACAGCTCCTGTGCTGTTCCAGTGTGCAGAAGCCAGGGGAGCATCTTCAGACAGAGGTAGCTGGGGCTGCACCCTAGAGCCTTCCACTGAGAGAGGAATCCAGAACTGCCCCCAGCCCAGGCAGTAAGCAGGATGGGCATGAACCAGAGACACCAGCCCTGGGTGCTGGAGATGCAGAAGTCAGAGACAGCAGCCAACAAACCACAGCCCTGGCACCAGAGGCAGCTGCAGGATGCTACCCCCCTGGGATAGGAACAGGACACAGGCCTCTGAGCTGGTCCTGGCCAGGACCAGAGACAGCAGTGGGGAACAAAGCCTTGGCCAGAGGAGCTCAGGGAGGCTACTCAAGGGCCTGGTGTTGCTGCCCCTGGGGAAGTAAATGCCCCATAAGTTGCCATCACTGGTGAGGTGAACATTAGGGCTTTGTGAAACAGCAGTGTTCCATTTCAGCGTTTTGATGGAATAGTGTTTCATTTTGAAGTGTGTTTAGATTCAAAACAGCTGTTCCATTCCATCGAAATGGTAGAAACGGCAAAACTGTTTCGATGTTTTGCCCATAGGATATAATGGGGCAGGACAAAACAGCTAATAACTTGGTCATTTCTACCCTGATTTGGATGAAATGCAGGAATTGTAGCTCCTTCTGAGGGCAGGACACCTGCCAAGTTTCAAGGAGGTAAATGTGGGGGGGCTCGGGGAAACTGCACCCCAAAATCTTGAAAGCAAAACTCATGTCATGTATGTGTTTAAGACACAGAGGGGTCAAAACTGCAGGCATGCTAGTCCCTGCTGAGGCCACAAAGCACGCCAAGTTTCAAGGAGATAGGTGCAAGGGTTTGGGGGAAACTGTACCTCAAGCTGCGGACAAGCAAAATTTGTGACATGGGTGACACTGTGTGTTAAGGCGCAGCAGGGGGAAAGCTACAGGCCTGCTAGCCCCTGCTGAGGCCACAAAGCCTGCCAGCTCTCAAGGAGATAGGTGTAGGGTTCTGTGTTCTGGGGCCCTGCACCTCTGGCCACAGGCAGGCAAAACTCGTGTTATGGGTGCTTGTGCAACTGCGTCTGTCTTGGGGCTAGGTGGGGAACCTACTGCAGGCCTGGCTGCTAGGCCCTGCTGTGACCACAAAGCCTTCCAGTTTCATAGATTTCATAGACATTTGGGCTGGAAGGGACCTCGGAAGATCATCGAGTCCAGCCCCCCGCCCAAAGGGCAGGAAGTCAGCTGGGGTCGTAGGATCCCAGCAAGATAAGCATCCAATTTGCTCTTGAAGGTGTTTAATGTAGGTGCTTGAACCACCTTTGATGGCAGGCTGTTCCAGACCTTGGGGGCTCAGATAATAAAGAAATTCTTCCTTATGTCCAGCCTTAACTGGGCTGGCAGTAGTTTATGACCGTTCGACCTTATCATCCCTTGGGGCACTCTGGTGAACAAACGTTCCTCCAGATACTGGTGGTCACCCCTGATAAACTTATAGGTGGCCATCAGATCACACCTGAGCCTGCGCTTTTCCAGGCTAAAGAGCCCCATGGCTCTCAGCCTGTCGTCGTAAAGTCTGTTTTCATGACCTCTGATCATCTGCGTGGCTCTTCTCTGGAGTCTCTCTCTCAAGGTTCTCCACATCCTTTTTGAATTGTGGAACCCAAAACTGGACGCAGTACTCCAGCTGCGGCCTCACTAAGGCTGAGTACAAGGGGAGAATGACGTCCCAGGATTTGCTTCAGAAGCATCTATGGATGCAAGCCAGTGTTTTGGTCGCTTTACTAGCTG
>NW_017728992.1:209137028-209138595 GCF_001723915.1 Gavialis gangeticus
ATTCTTCGGGCACTACACCAGAGCACCAGGAGTTTGCAAGGCCAGCTGACTTGAAGGTATCCAACCTCTGTAGGTGTTCCTTCACGAGGTCAGCATTGATGGAGGGCAGGGAATCTCCCGCACCCAGACCTCCCTGTCCCGTAGTGGGCATGGGCATCCCATGGGACTGATGAAAGACCGATGCAAAGTACCCATTTAATAGGTTGGCTTTTTCCTGGGCACAGTTGTCAGTTATTCCATCTGGTTTATGGGCCCCTCCTCAGAAGGTGGCTGAGGAAGGGCCTGTAAACTTCTTATGCAGAAGGAGGGTGGAAGGCACGTGAACAGCCTCTGGGGGCTGACATTTGCAGTACTTGAAAGGCCTGTTGTGAACACAGGTCTGTGTGATAATCTCAAAGTCTCCTGTTGAGGCTACTCTGAGACATTAATTCCCCATCACGGTCTTTCCTGTCCTCCCTTCTCCAATTGGTCTATCAGCTTATCCCCCGGTCTTTGTATGGCTGGACAGGACAAGGAGTCAAGTGAGACCTGAAGAGTGACAAGCCTCTTGCTGGCATTATCAGGAGCTCACTCCCAAGTGCAGAGAACCAAGGGTACTAGAATGGGAAGACCTGGTCAGAGTCCATGGAGCCACGGCCCCCTACCTCTAACAGTGCTGCCTGGGCTGCCTCAAAGGACCAAGCAAATAGAATGTGATGAGCTGATGTTACACGGGTACATTAATTCCTATGTCCACAGCTGTGTCCACATCGTGTCAGCTGATTAATGGGGAATTTTGCACCCCTCCCTGTCATAGCTGATCTTGCAAATAAGTGTAGTAGAGAGTAATTCCAGATAGGGCTGTGGGAACTGTAGGCAACTGGAACAGGAGACACTGATGGTGTAATGCTTGTGCCTGCAGCTGCGGGAGGTCTTTGAGGACGTGGCAGTGTATTTAATGTGGAAGGAGTGGGAGCTGCTGGAAGATGAAGACAAGGGGCTTTACTGGGACTAGATGCTGAGGAATTACCAAGCCCTCATTTCCCTGGGTAGAGCTCTGGTTCTTGCTTCTCCTTGGGGCCATGTGAACTCTGAAGTTTTGTTGATTTCTCCCTGCTTTTCAGCAGTCTTATTCTCTCAAACTTGGTGTGAGTGGTTTAAATCTCCTTCCTCCCCACTGCTCTGTCAATGATAATAATATATACATTCTATATGTATATATCCTCCTTCATTTGATCCAGCCACCTTCACTTGAATCTTCCCCATTCCTGTAACTCCTGGTGCTTCCATATTCAACAATTTCTTAGGAACATGATCTTCTTTGACTTCTCAGCATGTTCATATTATCTTGTAACAGGGAATTTAGTGCTCTTGTTACTTAAAGAGGAGAAAGACTGTAGACAGGGCTTGGGAGGAAGGGGGGTTGGACTAGATGTGACCTCATGAGGTCCCTTCTAACCCTCATTGTCTATGATTCTATGGTCCTCCTGGATGTCTCAAACTCACCTATTTATGCCTAATGATCAAATTCCCCTCGAACACCACTTGCTCACCTCTAATTATCACTGAAAATGCTTTCCAGTAATAA
>NW_017728992.1:209143595-209148333 GCF_001723915.1 Gavialis gangeticus
CTCCCTTGGAAGAGTATCCTTGGTGCAAGAGGCTACTTTCATCAGCTGGAAGGCAGGTCTCATTTAAGGGATAGTTTTCCTCCTTCCCATCTTGATGCTGTCCATTCCTGAGGCTCTCATTCTCATGGGGGCTGCCACAGTGAAGGTGGGACTGCTGTACAGTATCCCTGAAAGCTTCATCTATGATCCTCACTGCCTCCCTTAACTGCTCCAGTTCTACCACCCTAGCTTGTTCTCTCAGAATTATAAACTCTTTGCACTAGTGCATGCACACACAAAACCTGCCCCTGGGGCAGGTAATCATACATGCTACACTCAGTACAATAAATTAGTAGCCCCCTGCCTGCATTTTTTTAAAGCATTAAAACCTTCCTGGTCTTTTAGTTAGTTTTTGTAATGTTTGGGTTCCTTTTGATTAGAAACTTGAACTTATGGATTGACCTTCTCTCTAACCTTACTCAGCCTTAATTGCAGTTAAATATTAAACAATGGACAATATTAAACATGTATTGAGATGTAAAACAATATCTAAATGCTAAATTTTTGTTACTTTACCTAGATCTCTAGGTTAGTTGTTCTTAATTCTCAATTAAAGGAATAACTTGCCTGAATAGCTTCCCTTCAAGGACGGGGGCAGCCAACTGGCCTGCAAACTGCTTGGAAACTGCCTAGTTACTCTCCCTTTCCCTCAACTGCTTTCCTTTCCTGCTGTCCTAGGCCAGGGCTGGTTCTGTCTGCTTTTTAAGGCCTTGTCAGCCCAGAGGCAGCAATCACTTAGCAAGCAACATTCGCTAACTAGTCAGATCACACAGCCCAAACACCATCAGACCCAGTGGCCACATCTACATGAAATACTGACTGCGTAGTAGCTTGTTACTACTGCCCAGTAGCATCACGTGTTGTGAAGCGTGATACAGGGCTGCTGCGCAGTAGTAACGAGCTACTGTGCAGTCAGCATCACCAAACAGGCACTTGGGAACACTACTGTGCAGTCACTCCAGTTACTGTGCAGTCATGTAGTACTTGTGTGTGCAGCCAATGAATACTTAATTCTTCCAGAAAACAGTGATATAGCTTTAATAGAAGACACTGAGGGAGGTCCTCACAGAAACATCACAGGGCTTGGTGGTCAAAGTGCTGGTTTGAGAGGTGGGGAGTGCATGTACCCTCCCCATTTAGTGATGTGCACTCTCCCACATCTTGCACAAATGCTTCAGTCATCTGTTGAGCCAAAGCAGCACCCCCACTTTCTTCTCTGGCCACTTTGAAACAAAGGACTTTCCCCTCCTTTGTTTCTGAAAGAAAGACCCCTCCATAAAAATAGTCACAGATGTTGAGCCTAAGCAGAGAAGCCCCAGAGAAGGCAGGGGCTCAAGCTGCACCTATTCCTTCAGCTTTACCTTCTATCTCAGGTACTTAACATAAGGGCGAGAACTCTCACAGACAACAGGGCACCTAACAGGTGGGCTTTGCTACATCAAAGTCCTCTCTATGTCTTGCACATTGTCTGATTTATGACATCATAAGATTCCATCACCATGGATATGCACAATTAAGCAAGGCTGGCCTGACCAGCATGTTCAGAATCCAGCCAGTTGCTAAGAGTCTTCAGGGTTTCATTAGCAGAAATTATCAACCTAACAGCTCCAGGGAGTGCCTTGACAGAGAAACAACCTGGAACTTTATTACAATTTCAGAGTCGAGGAAAGCAAAAGCACTGAAGTCAGTGACTTTTCAAAGAGATGCTTCAGGTTGAGGGTGTGGAGAGTGGCTTTTAGACACCCAGGCTGAGTTCTGTAGCTGATGCCCTACTTCTATCATATGCCTGGGAACATCTGGGGCCCCAGCAAGTCCCTTCTTTTCCTAAAACAGGGTACTTAGAGAATATCTGTCCTTTCCACAGCTCTTACCAGAGCCTGCCCTATTTTAACTTTGGACCCAAATCAGCTCTTAATCCCAGTTTGCTAAGGGAGTGAAGATGGCAGGAACCCACAGCTTGTAAGTTAAGCACTTGCAGGCTGCATGTGGCTTGCAGGCCACCAACTGGACAGTGCTGTTGTAGCAGAGTGATGGGGCAGCAGCAGCTGGGCTGGAACTTGGGGGCCACAAGCCCTCACAGTTGGACAGCCCTGGCTTATCTCATCAGCTGTGTAGTGGAAAGAGCACTTTGGAGTCCTTACATATGATTCCCCTCTATAGAGAAATAATTACACTATGCGACTTGGGACCTGTAGGATCAGCATATGGATCCTGGTTTTCTCTATATTAAAATCCAAGTTCTCAGATAAAAATGCAAAATTCTTTGATTAAAACCCCCCCAAATCCACGTTTTTCCACAATTAAAATGAAATGCCACTATATATGTAGGCATCAGTTGAACACAATGTTTTATTGATATATTTACAATTTTAAAGTAATTTGGAAGCCTACCAGTGCCTCAATCAAAACCAAAATCAAATGCCAAAATATATAGGTATTTAGAATTTATTTTATTGTACTATGATGGAAAAATCAGAGCTCCCTTTGCCCCCTTCAATCACCAGGACACGGGTCCAGCTGCAGCTGTCCCCCCTGCTGCTGCTGTGTACAGCAGCCCTGATTTGCCGGTGCCCTGCCCTTGCCACTGCTGGGACCCCCATGCCGCCAGCAGTGTAAGGAGTAACAGATGGGTCGTAATGGCGGTGGTAGAGCTGTGGGCCAGTGTGCAAGTGGCAGGCAGCAGGAGGTGGCGAGGGCAGTGTAGCTTCCCCCCCACCCCGGCCCATTACTCCTTGCACTGCTGGCAGCACAGTTGGCATGAGGGTCCCGGCAGTGGCAGCAGTAACAAGTCTCGCCACCCTGCTCCGTCCTTTTGCTCTGGGTCCTGGCTGCTGGGCCAGACGTGGCTCTTGCCTGTGTTGCTCCAGCCAGGCTACAGCTCTGTGCCCTCTGTGAGTGACAAATCCAGGGGGCACGTGCCTCCCCATGTCCCCCTGCCCCTCCAGTGCATCGTCTATGCCCCCCACATAGACATACCTGCAAGGAGCTGCTCTCCACCATGCTGCCACGTGCACGTGAGTGCGCACATGGCACTCTCTGCTTGACCGCCCTCTCCTGCTCCCCCAAGCAGCCCCTCACAGGTTGGAACTCTGGCAGTCTGCAAGGGGAAAACCTGCCATTTCCTCCATTTTTCTCCTTTAAAGGAGAAAATCTATATTTTTCCTTGGCAAATGGAAAACCTGGATCCCTGAAGATCAGGCATCAGCTGAGGAATGGTTTGGGGATGTCACTGACAGCCTCAGTTTTAGAGCAGGTGCCCAAAGAGATAGTAAGATACGCTCAGAATCTTTGGGGCTTTTAGCCAAAGTCTTTACCAAGCTGTACGATGTGTCAACAAGCTGAAACACTCCAAACTTTTTCATGGGAACAGCAAGAAACACCTCTTTCACCCTCCCACTATCCCCCCAGTGAAATATTAAGTTAATGCTCCAAATGCTAGAAATAGTAAAGCTGACAATTCTTGTTCTTTCACATTTGGGGAGCTGCATATTCTCGACTAGCTTGGCATGCCAAGTTGTTTTCAAATACTATTTATCAAACTTTTGCACACATACACAACTCAGCCTTAAGTAGGGACCAAGCCTGAAAATGCAATGCCAAACCGTTAAAAGCATCCTAGTCATAATCAAATGGGAAATGGGTTATTCAGTTGTAATATGAGGGACCCTCAAAGCTTCAATTCTGTTGCCCTTTGCAGCACCTGGTGCTTCAGCGTGGAACATGGCGTCCAAGAAGCGGCAGCCAAAACAGGGAGTTGCAGATCTGAGGAAAAGCAAACAGGGAACAAACAGCAAAAACAGTGAACGGCCCCATGCAAGTTGCAGCACAGACCTGCTTGTCACCGAGAGGGAACGGTACCTTCAGAAGGAATGCGAGATCCTGACTGAACAGATAGACACGTACAAGAAGAGAGTGGAGCACTTCCTGCAGGAGAACGAGTTTCTGGACAAGGAGGCGCAGCAGATGCAGCAGAACAGTAAAATCTATACCACCTACATGAGGAAGCACACTCAGAAGTGCCAGGACGCTGTCGTGATGCTGAATGACCAGAACCACTCTGATCTGAGCGCCGTGCGCAGGCAGAAAGAGCAGATGGTTGCTCATTACTCTGAGCAGGAGAGGAAGCTGAGAAAGAAGCTAATGGAGCTGGAGACAAAGTCTGCACTCATGAGCAGGGAGGTTGGGGACCTGCAGCCCTACAAGGACCTGCAGCTGGAACAGCTGATCAGAATCAGGGAGCTGGAGAAGGAGCTCCTGCTCACAAAAATCCAGCACACAGAGCAGATGCACAAGGTCAAGAGCAGGTTTCTGCAGGCCAAGTCTGACTACACGGTGGTGTCTCGGCAGAAGGTGCAGGCCCTGGCCAAGAGCGCAGAGGAGGCGGCCGTGGGCTGCCTCATCCGGCACATCAAGCAGGTGAAGGCCGAGAACTGGCGCCTGCGCCACCAACTGCTGGGCCTCCTCCGGCGCTCCGGCGTCCTGCGGGCCTACCAGCACCAGCTGCGAGCGCGGCAGCAGCAGCTACTCCGGGAGCACCAACACAGCCAGGCCCTGGCCCGCCTGCGCCCCTGGCTGCAGCGCCCTGCGGCACGGGGCCCCGCACAGGCCGACCTGCGCACGGGCGGCCCCCGGGACGGACCCTTGGCCCAGGGCCGCGCCGCCTCACGGGCCGGGACCAAGGGGCAGCAGCGGGCAGGTC
>NW_017728992.1:209148740-209149262 GCF_001723915.1 Gavialis gangeticus
GAGGGACCCACGGCCCAGCGCCTCGTGCCTTCGTCCGCCCCGCCCCGCCCCGCCCGCGCTTGGGGCAAAGGCCGGGGTGTTCCGTGCCAGCTGCCCGGCGGGGAGCAATAGAATCGGTTCCGTCTGCCCCTCCATCCCCCTGTGCTGCCTGCGCGGAGTCGGGGCCGGGCGCGGGGAGGTGGCCGGAGTCTGCGGGCCGCGGCTGCACAGGGCGGAAGGGGACCGGGACCCCGCTGCCTGCCCCAGCCTCGCCTCGCCTCTCCTTGCCCCTCCTCGCCCTTGGGCTGGGCTCCAGGCGCAGCTTGCTGCTGGTAGTTTCTTTCCCTTCCAGATGCTCAGTGCTTCCCTTTCTCTGTTCCGTTCTTCCGAGAATATCCTTCCCCCGCTGCAGCTGGACCCAAGCAGCTGTACCTCCGAACCATGATTCTGCCTGCCATCCTCTTCCCTTAGGCGTATGGCATCGTGTGGAAAGCAGTCAATCGCAGGACAGGAGAAATTGTTGCCGTCAAGAAGATCTTTGAT
>NW_017728992.1:209154262-209172391 GCF_001723915.1 Gavialis gangeticus
CAAGCAGCTGTACCTCCGAACCATGATTCTGCCTGCCATCCTCTTCCCTTAGGCGTATGGCATCGTGTGGAAAGCAGTCAATCGCAGGACAGGAGAAATTGTTGCCGTCAAGAAGATCTTTGATGCTTTCAGAAACCGAACAGATGCTCAGGTGAGGAGCCGTGCCCTGCCGTGCTCTGGACAATATGCATGGGGACTTCACAGGTATTCTAAAGGTTCGCAAACTGACTCAGGCACAAGTCTCTGGAGCTTATTCACACAAGTAGTTAAGGGCAACATCTTAGTAAGGGTTTTGATATTTATATGGGAAACAAGACTCTCATGCTCCACTCTTACACAGTACAAATAAAAATATTTCTCAACATGCAGACTACTGCATGGCTGGTAGTAGCAGGACTCTTCCCACATAGACATGTATGATTAAGTGGTTGCCAACCTAGGCTTTTAAACCATGGACTGTAGACACTGTTTCCTGGCCTCTGCCCCATGTAGGGAACATCTGGTCCTCCATGAATGAGCCTTAACCTTCTCACTGGCCAGTCACTTCTCTTTCCATCCCTTATCTTTCTGTGACAATAATAAATGTTTTCATTTATTTCAGAGAACGTTCCGAGAAATTATGTTCCTGCAGGTAAGTGACACCCGCCTTCTACTCTGTTAAGTGTTGTTAGGTGTCCTCAGTGTCTCTTCCAACAACACTTGCCTCTCTACTTCTCACCCTTTAGTCAAAGTGCAAGTGCACACAGCTTTTATCTCCTCTCATATCTCTCATTCTTTTTCTGCGTTGTGTCCCCACCATGACAAACGATCATTGTACAATGAGTCTGTCTTACGTTTTTCCTGTGGTTTCGCTGTTTCATCTACACTTTCATCAGGAGTTTTGTTTTGTGATTAACTCCTACCTGTCCTTGCACCTGTCACTTTTTTTTTTTTTTGGTCATATATCCTGCTTGTTGTCAGTCCTTGATTTTTTTTCATCAGGTACATTAGATGTTTTAGTAGGGAGACCATGGTGTCAAGACTGGAAGATCTTGTCAGGTATGGGGGAAATTAGATTCTCATGGCTAGAGGCCATTGCTTTGGTAGGATAGGAGATGGGAGATGTTTATAAAATGGATTGTAAGAAGTAATTCTGCATGGATTCTCAACTTTCCCTAAATCCATCAGTATACTATCTAAGAATTTATTACCTTAGTTTAAAAATAAAGATATTTCTCCAAGGTTATAGCTACAGTGGCACAATCAATTCTATACTGAAGGCAACAAAGTAAAATACTTAGCAGCATCAGAATTGATTCCACAAGCATTTAACTGCCGGCAAGCTGCCTATTCCTTTCCCTGTTTAGAAAATGTACAGTCTATGTTTGCCACAGAACTTGGTAAACAAAAATCCTGTCAAAATTTGTGAAGTGATTTTTATCTTTGTGTATTACAACAGAATGTGGAAGGCTGCATATAGTTCTAGCATGCACAGTTTAAAGAGGATGTCATACAACTGAAAGAGTGTGTTTTAGTAATGTAGTTGTGATGGTCTTGGGCAGGGGGAGTGAAAAGCAAGATGTTTGGTGATTATCTTTTATTGGACCAACTCCAGTTGGGAGAGAGATCTCAGTAATCACAGACTCGATCTTGGTAGATCACAGACTCGATATGAGCCTGCAATGTGATGCAGTTGCACAAAGGCAGTTGTGGTTTTGGTATGTATCTATAGAAGCATTAGTTGGAAGACATCAGAAGTGATGGTGCCTCTCTACACAGTATGGGTTAGGCCTTACCTAGGGTGCTGCATGCTGTATTGAGTTCCACACTTAAAAAAAAAAAAAAAAAAAGGACATGGTGAAATTAGAGGGTTAGAAGGTGGGTGGCAAATAAGTTAAAAAGCTTGGGAGTCAAGTCGTATGAGGAGAGGTTGTCAGAGCTACGCATGTTCAGCTTGCAGAAAAGGTGCTTAAGAGGGAACACGTTTTCTCTCACTACAGAGTGTAGTACTTGGGCCAGCAGATTGAAGTTGTAGCAAAGTAGGTTTAGACTGGATATCAGGAAAAACGTATTCACTGTTAAAACAGTGAGGTAATGGAGTAGACTGCCTGGGGAAGCTGTGAATTCTCCCACACTGAAGGTGTTCAAGAACAGGTTGGACAGTCACTAGTTAGGGATGATCTGGCCTGTGTTTTATAGAAGAAAAAGTGATCCCATGGTTAAGGCAATTAACTAAACCCACAAAAATTGAATTCTGTCCTTCCTTTGGCACAACCTTCTTTAGGTGGTGCTGCGCAAGGCACCAGAACTTTCAAATGTGGCTTCTGTTGTTTTGGGTAGCTAGTTTGAAATGCTTTGGAGTTGTTCTAGAGCTCTTACATTTCAGTTGAAAGACTCCCATTAGTGCACTGTGTATCAGACCTTTAGGATTTTTAGGGTTTTTTGGGAGTAATGAGCGCTCCCAACCATGGTTAAAATCAATGGGCTCTAGATATTTTATTACTTCCAAAGAATAATGGTCTCGTTGTCTCTCAGCATCCAGTCACTACTCCTATCCAAACCATCCTGTACAAGTGTTTTGTCTAACCTGTTTCTAGAGCTAAAATAGATGCTGTCACATAACTGCAAGGCATATTGCCCAAGACCACTGAGAGCACCCTACCCTGTCACGGGTAAAGCAGGGGGATGAGGGCCCTCAGTGTCCCACCACTGCAAGGGTTGTTAAAATGAACTTGAAATATCCAAGCAAGATGGCTGTGCCCATGCTACAGATGATGCAAGTAAGTCTCTCTCCCATAAGCTCTGGGGCAGAGAAATCACAAATATTTCTAAGGTGCTCAATGCCGTAGTAATAAGTACCATAGAAAAGAGAATTAGGAAATTAAGAATTCTGTCATCAGTGCAAAATGTGGATTGTAAACTGTAAAAAGGAACTGAACCATATGGTGGATGGTGAAGATAAACTTGACTTCAATGTGAACACTTAGTGACACCAACTGTGTTAAGGCAAAATAATCTCAGATTAATGACTGCATGACAGTTCACTATGATGATTTCTTAATATAGTTTACATCAAAACTATGAGGATTTATTTTAGGTTCCTTAAGAGTGCAAGATTCAAAAATGATTTATAGATTGCTTTTGGGTAGCTCGTGAAGGTAGAAGTGAGAGTTTCTTTGGAATATTGGAGCGTATTATTAGCAGCGTCATAGGCAATATGTAGGTGGAAAGAAGTGCACAGGGCTTTCCTCTCAGCTATTTTTTCCATGGTTTTGGATGCCTAGGGTTTATTCTGCTGAAATGTTGACTAACTAAACATCATTTTGTTTGCTAATAATAATATTGATAACACCTTCTCAAGTACGCTTTTGGAAATGATCAAGCTGGCATACTAATTGAATCAAAGACAGACAGCTGCTTGTTCAACATCGGACAGTTTCAGAGCAAATCCAGGATCCGCTTTTCACAGATGAAACTACATTTGTCTGTAACTCAACTGACAAATTGCAGATCATGATGAAAATACACCAAGTTTGGTATGGTAATCACCAGTATTAAGGAGACAGTTGTCATATCACAGGACACCGACATCCCACCCAAAATCTACTTCAGTAATGAAGCTCTGGACAATGTAGATCACTTCTGCTATCTCAGCTCAACTCTTACCAGCTCATTTTAGCCTTTCTAGAGAGCTTCATGTGAGAATTGGCAAAGCCTCAGTCACCTTTGGCAAACTTCTCTCGCATGTCTGGAATAACAAGCTGCTAACCCTGAACACAAAGGTGTCTGTCTATGAGGCCTATGTCCTCAGTACCCTCCTTTTACCCCTGTGAAAGCTGGGTCACGTACTCCAAGCAGGAGCAGAGTTACTTGGGACTAATGGATCACCAGCAATGAGATCCTTGAGAGAACTGGCATCCAGTCTATGCACACTATGCTGGATGCTTGCAGACTTCCCTGGCTGGGACATGTGGAGTGCGTGCCTCAAGATCGTCTGATAAAGGCTGTGCTTTATGGCCAACTCGAGAACTGCCTGCGACACAGAGGAAGGCCAAAGCTCTGATACAGTGGCAAGGTCTCAAGAAAGTCAGTGTTTCCACTGACAGCTGAGAGAACCCTGCCCATAACTGCTCAGTCTAGAGAAGCTGGATCAAGGCTGGTGCAGTCACCACAGGACACTGTCAGAGAGCCCAGGCTGAAGCCTGCAGGAAAGCCAGAAAGAAAAGTTTGTTTCAGCTTCCATCTGGCGAGTGGACCTGTAGCCCCTGTGGGAAGGTTTGCAGCTTGCACATCAGGTTCTTCTCCCTGCAGCACAATGCCAAACACCACTGACTGACTGACTTGTCATGTCTGCTTTCATCTGTCAAGATGTTGTACAGCTTTGTAACCCACTAAACATAATCTTGTTTGATAATAATAATATTGAAGACACCGTTAGTATCATACTTCTGTGATCAAATGTTTCTATGCTTTAGGTATTAAATATGTAAGTTAATACTTAGGGTTGGTTCCTAATTTGGGTTAACAGTTTTTAGATTAAGGTTTGTTTAAAACTAACAAATCAAGTTCTTCTTCACATTGTACGTAATTGAAGTATGGAACTCATTGCCATAAGACAGTGGTCTCCAGCCTTTTTATGGTGAAGATAAACTGGTGTTTATTTTGAAGTGTAATAGGAAGCACTGTGTGTTGCGTTTTCCTACCTCCACTAGGTTGTAAACGAAGGTACTTGATGTTGTGTTTGATCAACACCTGCTTGTCTATGACTGCAGTGTATGAGGCTCACAGCATACACAAATACCACAGGCTCATTCAGCGATGAAGACTCAGAGTTTTATTGTCTGCAGTACACAGTGCTCTCCTTTCCATTCGCCTGTGCTTGCCTGCAACAAGGTATTAGCACAAACTACATCTGCCAAGCCAGCACAAAGTTCCAAGTTTCCCAGTTCCTCTTTTCTGTAGATCAGTCCATACATAACTAACAAAAACATTTTGACTAGAAGAAACTGAATAATACATTTGTACTGCACTGTACCTGTCATGCATCCTGATCTGTGTGTTCCTTTTCTGTCTTTATCAAATGAATATTGCACTGTCCTGTCCTTGATACACCTGGCTTGCCTTCCTGGCAGTCTCATGCATCTTGTATCATTCTCTATCATCTTGTACCAACCTTGTATATGCTTATTGCAGCTCAAGCTTGTATGAGCAGTTCATGTATCAGTCACTGTTCTACTGTTCTAGTGAGGCCTACATTGGTCAATGCCTCTATGTGAGTACTGTATGTGCTAATGCTAATCAGTGCTTGTACTGCCCAGTGCTCCAGTACAGCCTACATTCGAGTCTCACAAGTGGGTGTCTTTTTTTTTTTTTTCCTGCAGGAATTTGGGGAACATCCAAACATCATCAAATTGCTTGATGTCATACGAGCCCAGAATGACAAGGACATCTATCTGGTTTTTGAGTCTATGGGTGAGAACCACCTCTGTTTGGGTCATTTGAATTCTTTCTCTTGATTCATTTCCCATGAAAGCAGCAGAATATAAAGATTCTTTTGGGGGATTGGTAGGAATATTAATCTAGGCAGATAGATCAATGAGAATGATAGACATGCTGGTTGGGTGGAGCAAATGGAGAGGTAAAGCAGTGATATGGCTGAATGTAGTGAAGCAATTACATGAGAACAGAATTGGAAGACCGCTTACAAGGGATGAAGAGAGAGAGGTAAAAAGTAAATGGGTGTCTATGTGCAATGCGATTCTGTTTAGGAAGAATTAATGGAACAGGGAAATGATTTAGGGAGAAAGTGATTCATACTAATATCAACCATTGTGTGAATATGCTGAATGTAAGCTTATAACAGGGTTGCCAACTGTCAGTAACTTTGTCAATAAAAAATCCGCTTAAAATGGCTGTCAGTAAAGTCTGTAAAAAAACCAAACAAACAAAACTTTCAGTAAAAACGCTAAGCAGCTACAGCTTGATCGAAACCGTGACAGACAGAGCGCAGCAGTGCCACCTCATGTCCAGATGGGAGCACAGAATCCTCCAGGATGTATTTTGTCAGCCACATGCTGCTGCTGCATCTCAGAGTACCTGAAATACTTCTAGGTTGCAGGTGGGCTTTTTTGGGGTCCATGCCCAGATGAGGGGGATGGGCGTGGCAGGGTTTTAAGGCTGGGGAGGGGATGGACTAGGGTGGGGCAGCATGGTTCAGGATGCAGTCAGGGATGTCAGAGTGTAGGGACAAGTAGGGGGCCCCTGGCAGGGGTTGGAGGCAGCACAGTGTAAAACCATCACTGTAGTCAAGCAGAAATTCCAAACCAAGATTATTTTTTTACTGTTTGCTTTTTACTGGCAACCACATATTTTTACTTTTTTAGTATGATTGATGTAAAACCCTTAAATTTGAATGCAGCCCTTTTAACTGAGGCCTAGCAGCAGGACAGGGACTGGCAGAAGAGCTAGAATCATAGAAAGTTAGGGTTGGAAGGGACCTCAGGAGGTCGCATCTAGTCCACCCCCCTGCTCAAAGCAGGACCATCCTCAACTAGATCATCCCAGCCAAAGCTTCATCTAGCCAGGTTTTGAAAACTTCCAAGGATGGAGCTTCCACCATGTCACTGGGTAACCTGTTCCAGTGTCTTACTACCTTCCTTGTGAGAAAATTCTTCCTAATATCTACCCTAAATTTCCCTTGCTACAACTTGGGACCATTGCTCCTTTTTCCATCATCTGCCACCACTGAGAACAGTTCAGCTCCATCCTCCTTTGAACCCCCCTTCAGGTAGTTGAAGGCTGCTATAACATCCCCGCTCAGTCTCCTCTTCTTTAGACTAAATAAGCCCAGTTCCCTCAGTCTTTCTTCACAAGTCAGGTCCCTCAGCCCCCTCACCATTTTTGTCACCCTCCGCTGGACTGTCCAATTTCTACACATCCTTTCTGTAGTGGAGAACCTAAAACTGAACACAGTACTCTAGATGGGGCCTCACCAGTGCTGAATAGAGGGGAATAATCACTTCCCTGGACCTACTGGTAATGCTCCTATCAATGCAGCCCAGGATGCTGTTAGCCTTCTAGGCAACAAGGGCACACTGCTGGCATCTATTCAGCTTCTTATCCCCTGTTACCCCCAGGTCCTTTTCTGCAGAGCTGCTACCCAACCAGTCAGCCCCCCAGCCTGTACCGGTGCATGGGATTGTGCTGTTCTAAGTCCAGGACTTTGCACTTGTTCTTGTTGACAAATTGGACCAAAAGAAATCTCATGAGGTTCAAGGTCACTCTGAATCCTAGCCCTACCCTCCAGTATATCTACTGCTTTCCCCAGCTTGGTGTCATCTTCACATTTGCTGAGGGTGCACTGTGTGCCATTTTCCAGATTGTTGACAAAGACAATGAACAAAATCAGCTGCAGGACCTACCCCTGGGGCACTCCACTTGATACTGGCTGCTGACTAGACATTGAGCTATTGATTATTACCCTCTGAGCCTGATGCTTCAGCCAGTTTTCTATCTAATTTACAATCCATTCATCCCACGTATACTTCCAGTGGAGGGCTGGAAGAGGGCCAATATTGTGCCCATCTTCAAGAAGGGAAAGCATGAAGACCTGGGAAACTACAATCCAGTTAGCTTAACTTCTATTCCAGGGAAAATCCTAGAAACATTCATCAAAGAGGCTCTCGTCCCCCGAGCACCACCTGGGATAACAAGAAATAACATCCACAAATTGATTGAGAGTAGGTTCAGGCTTGATATCAGGAGGCATTACTTTACCATTAGGGCTGCCAGGCTCTGGAATGAGCTCCCAAGGGAGGTGGTGCTCTCCCCTACCTTGGGGGGTCTTCAAGAGGAGGTTGGATAGATATCTGACTGGGGTATTATGATCCCAGTACTCGTTCGTGCCAAGAACAGGGGCTCGGACTTGATGATCTGTTCAGGTCCCTTCCGACCCTAGAAACTATGAGGCTATGTGTGACAAACTTGCAAAAGGCATGATACTGAATGACAGCCAGCATGGCTTTGTTGCGGGCAGATCTTGTCTGACCAACCTCATCTCTTTCTATGATCAGGTGACTCGTCACCTGGATGAGAGAAAAGTGGTTGACATCACATACCTCGACTTCCAGAAAGCCTTTGACCTGGTATCCCACGAGGTAATGATCTCAAACTGGCAGATATCGGGCTCAGCTGCGGGACCATCAAGTGGGTGCGAAACTGGTTGCAGGGTAGGACACAGAGTACAAATGCCAGGACGACACTGATCCATTTGAGATGTGGGCAGCAGCGTACCCCAAGGGCCGGTATTTGGCCCAGTGCTGTTCAATATGAACTCCAAGATGAACATGGGCCGACAATGCGAGGTCATGGTTGGCAGGGCTAACCGGACCTTGTCGTGCATCCACAGGTGCATCTCGAGTAGAGCCAAGGAGGTGATCCTCCCCCTCTATGTGACGCTGGTCAGGCCACAGCTGGAGTATTGTGTCCAGTTCTGTGCGCCCCATTTCAAGAGGGATGTGGACAACATGGAGAGGGTCCAGAGGAGGGCCACCCGCATGATCCGGGGACAACAGGGCAGACCCTACAGTGAGAGACTGCGGGACCTGAACCTATTCAGCCTCCACAAGAGAAGGCTGAGGGGGGACCTGGTGACAGTCTATAGACTCACTAGGGGGGACCAGAAGGGTTTGGGGGAGACGCTGTTTCCCCTAGCGCCCGCTGGCATAACAAGGAGTAATGGGCACAAGTTGATGGAGAGGAGGTATAGATTGGACATCCGCAAAAACTACTTCACAGTTAGGGCGGCTAGGAGCTGGAACCAACTTCCAAGGGAAGTGGTGCTGGCCCCTACCCTGGGGGTCTTTAAGAAGAGGCTGGATGCCTACCTGGCTGGACTCATTTGAGTCCCGTTTCTTGTTTTTGGGGTTTTTGTTGTTCTCCTGCCCTGGCGGGGGGTCGGGCTAGAAGATCTACTAGGTCCCTTCCGACCCTTAATCTATGAAACTATTAAACTGAAATATCATCATTAACGACCTGGATGAGGGGGTGAAAAGCCCATTGGCCAAGTTCATGGACAACACCAAGGTATGAGGTTGTGTGGACACACCCGCAGATAGGCTGCAGATACAAGCAGACCTAGATGGGCCGGCATGTTGGGCAGAAGGGAACCAGATGAGGTTCAACACAGAGAAATGGAAAGTGCTGCATCTGGGAAGGAAGAGCTGCCAGCACACCTACAGGCTGGGCATTGCTAACCAGCACTACAAATGAACAATAGACCCCAGCATAAATATGAGCCGGCAATGTGACAGTAGCCGCATGGCCAATAAAACTCTGGCATGTGTCAATTGATGCATCTCCAATAAATCCAAAGAAGTGATTCTCCCACTTTACTCAACATTGGTGTGGCCGCAGCTGGAGTACTGCATCCAGTTCTGGGTACCGCACTTCAACAAGGATGCGCTAAAGCTGAAGATGATGATCAGGGACTTGCATGGCAAGCCATACGAGGAGAGGCTGAGGGATCTCAGACTCTTCAGCCTACAGAAAAGAAGGCTGAGAGGGGACCTGATTGCGGCTTATTGCTATATCAGAGGCTTACATCAGGGGCTCAGTGAACAACTGTTCACTAGGGCGCCGTGGGGGAAAACTAGAAACAATGGCCACAAACTCCTGGAAGATAGTTTCAGACTGAACATTAGGAAAAACTTCTTTACCACAAGGGTGTCCAGACTATGGAATAAGCTCCCCACAGAGGTGGTGCAATCATCTACCCTAGAGGTCCTCAAGAGAAGACTGGATGGTCACCTGGCTAGGGTCGTTTGACTCCAGATGTCTTTCCTGCTCATGCAGGGGGCTGGACCTGATGATCCTTCGGGGTCCCTTCCAGCCCTATGATTCTATGATTCCTTAGCTTTCCTGCAAGGATGTTGTGGGAGACCTATCAAAAGCCTTGCTAAAATCAAGGTACACCCCATCCACCCGTCTCCCAGCATCCACATAGCCAGTCATCTCATCATAAAAGGCAATCAGGTTGGTCAGACATGACTTGCCCTTGATTGCTGACTGTTTACGTCACCTTCTTCTCCAAGTGCTTAGAAATGGATTCTGAGAAGATCTGCCCCATGATTTTTCCAGGGACTGAGATGAGGCTGACTGGTTTGTGGTTCTCTGGATCATCCTTTCTCCTTTTCTTAAATTGGGCACTATACTTGCTCTTTTCCAGTCATTTGGGACCTCTCCTAATTGCGGTGAGTTTTCAAAGGTGAGGGCCAGTGGCTCTGCAGTCTCATCAGCAAACTCCCTCAGGACCCTTGGGTGCATCCCATCCAGCCCCATAAACTTGTACATGTCCAGCTTTTCTAAATAGTGCCTAAGTTGTTCTTTCACTGCTGTTGGCTGCTCCCCTCCTCCCCAAACTGTGCTGCCTAGTGCAGTAGTCTGGGAGCTGACCTTGCCTGTGAAGACTGAGGCAAAATAGGCATAAAGTACTTTAGCCCTTTCTGCATCCTGTGTTACAAGATTGCCTCCTCCATTCAGTATGTGACTTACACTTTCCCTGATCCTCCTGTTGCTACTGACATACTTGTAGAAACTCTTGCATCAGGATCTGGGGGAACATCTGTTCACCAGAGCACCCCCAGGGATAACAAGGACCAAGGGTCATAAACTCCTCCATGACTGTTTTAGGCTGGACAGAAGGAAAAACTTCTTTACTGTCCAAGCCCCCAAGGCCTGGAACAGACTCCCTCCAGAAGTGGTACTGGCACCTACTCTGGACTCATTCAAGAAACGTTTGGATGCTTATCTCGCTGGGATCCTTTGACCCTTGCTGACTTCCTGCCCCTGGGGCAGGGGGCTGGACTTGATGTTCTTCAAGCTCCCTTCCAGCCCTAATAATCTATGAAATCTTGTTACCCTTCACATCCCTTGCTAGCTGCAACTCTAATTGTGTTAGTCAACAAGTACCGTAAGGGAAAGTTGAAAAGAACTTTGAAGAGTCCAGGGATATAAGTGGTTTTCTCTGCCGTGTGTGAAGCTGCTGCAGTAACTCTGAAGTTAAGCATGTAATATCCCCAACATTCAGAAGTGGAACCAATGTTGAAGAGGTTATGGTATTCTCAGAATCACTGTAGATTTTCAACAGTCACCTTGCTCAGCTCCTGCTGAAAATGAGCTAGAAATGTTGGTATTTAGGAAATAGACCTGATGTCCTATCTTTGGGCCTCTTACATCTCTGACCAATAATTTGTTAATATTTTGTATTACAGAGACAGATTTGCATGCTGTGATCAAGAAAGGGAGTTTATTGAAAGACATCCACAAGTGTTACGTTCTCTACCAACTATTGAAGGCCACCAAATTCATCCATTCGGGAAATGTCATTCACAGAGACCAAAAGGTGCATTTGCAATCATTAGTTCTTACCTAAAGGGAAGCGTTTTTCTTTCAGTGAAGGCTTGCTTTAAATGGTTTATGGAGAGGTGTGAAGGAAGTGAGGAAACAGACAAGACTATTTCACAACTTGAAGGGAGTAATTCATATCTGCTTTGTCAGTTGTCTTCTGAAACACTCATGCTCTCTTGCTTGTTCTAGCAGGAGCAGCTGCAGCCTGGCATAGGTTTTCTTATCCTTCCTCTTTTGCACAGAGAATAAAGAACTTATCATATTGTGTATTCAACTACAGCCTTCAAATATCCTGCTGGACGCAGACTGTTTTGTTAAGCTTTGTGATTTTGGTCTGGCCCGCTCCTTGTGTCAGCTCCATGAGGACCAAGGCAACCCTACACTAACAGAATATGTGGCAACACGCTGGTACCGTGCTCCTGAGATCCTGCTTTCCTCTCACAGGTAACTGAAAGACTGGGGAACAGTTTGCTTGATATTTTGGAGATGGGCTGTTCTGAGAAGGTTTAGGAATTCAGTTCTTGTGGTATTACACCTTTACAACATTATCAGGAAAACTTACCAGCAGAAGTAAAAAAAACTTGTAGTCCTCCTATATCATAAAGACTGGCACATATACTCCTGTTTCAGCTCAAACTTACACATGTCTATGCACATCTAAACTCTCTTCTCTACACTCATCTCTTACACAACAGTTGGCCTTGCCATTCACTTGTATGCCTCCCCTTTGACTGTTCATCACCCCCATTCACTCACATTTACCCCTGCTCATTAGTTCTCCTTGGTCAGCCCTTCTTCCCCAGTCTGGACTTAAGTATTTTCTGATGGTGGGCTTTTTTCCTCACTTTCTGGCTACTTTCCTTGACGCAGTGCTTGCCCTATCCCTGTGGAGAGGATTGGGGGGTTTCATTTATTAATTCTTTTGTTCAGAGGTAAAAGTGATGGGTTTTATATAGTATTTTTTCCTTCAGTAGATGTAGGAAAGGGACTGTGTTGCCCTGGGTGGGAGTGGGCAGGGATCAGCCCCATGTGGAATACCCGGGGGGCAGCCACGGGCTGGATACAATCAATTCGTGGACCGAATCCAGACTGTGGGCTTTATTTTGCCCACCTCTGTTTTAACATGAGACAAGATCCAGGACATTTGGTCTGGCATAGCCACCCTTACCCTATAACAGTTTTTCTTTTAATATTTGATTTTATTATTTTATCAAGGATGGAAAGGAAATTTTACTGTATTTTAAAAGCCAAAATTACTTTTCCTTTGTTCTGCAAAAGTTAATTGTTTAATTATGTAAACACAAACTGGGTTCAGACCTCAGTTACAGAATGTGGATGTTTTGACAAGCTGTCTCTTGCCCATCATTCACCTTTTATTCTGCTTCAGTAGTTGTCACTCTTATCTGGCTATTTATGGTTCCAAGAGATTTTTTTGCTGACCACATAGTTTCATTTCTTAGAAATTAACATGCATTCTAATTTTTAGTTTGTTGCAAATAAATCCCAGCAAGGTAGCACACAGTTGTTTCCTTTATTTACCTTCCTTCTTAAGCACAGGACATTGGTACAACCTCCCTGTTGGAAAAAATGAATACATTTGGATTTCCTTTTTATATGGGAAGGCATGACAGAAGGTAGGAGATAACTGTTACGAACTTATTGGCTTAGCTCCTATCCTATTGCCCTCTGTTTTTTTTCTTAGCTACTCAAAGGGAGTGGATATGTGGAGCATTGGTTGCATTCTGGGAGAGATGCTGCTTGGAAAACCTCTTTTCCCTGGAACATCCACAGTGAATCAGATAGAGAAGATACTGAGTGTCATTCCTGCCCCATCCCCAGAAGGTGAGAATTTTTTCCATGAAGGAGAATATTTAATGAGAAGAGAGATGGGAAGGGTGGGAAGAAAGCAGTCCAGTTGCTTCAGGGAAGATGTTCTCCATCATGAGTCATTCTTCCTCCCTCCCAGGAAGTCAAAAGTCTTTAAGGAGAGGAATGTCAGGGAAAGTCTGGAGAATAAAACCCTAGGTGATTAGGTGAGAGGAGAACTCTCTGCTTCCAACAAGCTTGGAGGTGGTTGATGGCAGGGTAGTATATTTTAAGGTAGCTGATGTAATAATTAGGCTCTCTGGCCTGGTCTGATCTGAACCAGAGCTAGTAACCTGCACTTTATATATTTTAGAGCAGGAAGGGATTATTATGATCTGGCTTGATCTTTCACAACACAGGCTTTAATTCCAGCCAGAAGTTTCTGATTATGCCAATATCATATGTCAGAGCTAGCATACAGTTTTTGGAAACATAACCATTAGGTAATGGAGGATTTACCAAGAGTAAATTGTTCTAGCGGTTAATTATACTTAACTGTATTTAACTGAACCTTAGTCCTAGTCTGCATATGTCTAGATTCGGTTTCTAGCCATTTGATTTTGTTATGTCTTTATTTGCCAAATAAAGAACCTCAGCTGACAAAAATCTCCCAGTGTAGGATATGTAAGGTCCTTATCCTTACTTTTCTATCCCCTCCCTACACAGCACCTGCTGTTGTATACAGAAATGTTATTCCATTTTCATTTTTTAAATAGAGCTAATTCTTACATTGAGCATCTTACAAGGAGCTATGAAGCTACATCCATTAATTAAAGTAAAGGAATTAAGATTCTTTCTTAGAAAGCACTAGAGAAGAGTAAAGGGATGAATTCTCTCTAGCAATCTTAACTCCTTAAACTCAAATGCAAGATTTCTTGTCATCAGCTGTGTGACCCTGGGATGTCAGTTATGTCTATAACAGTCACTGAATCTATTCTTTATTTGCAGATATTTTAGCTATGCAGTCAAACTACAGAGCCTCAGTTATCAACCGCATTTGTTCCAGGTGAGCCTTCTACTTTTTCATTTTTTTTAACCAGGACAAGGGGGGGAAAGTGCATCAGCCATTTATTAGTGGTTTCCTTTCTCTGCAGATTCACTAACTGCAGATTCTCTGCAGGTTAGTTACCTACCAAATTCATAACTTTGCAATTTTCACAGAAACAGTAAATTTGGACAGTCTCCCACAAAAAAGCATGGGGACCATGAAAAATGTGAAATGAGCAGCAAGTGGGTGAAAAAAAAAGGTACAAAAACAAAAGGGCAGAAAGCCCTGGCATCCTGAAACACGGGGGGGTAGAGATTTTCACAGTGGGGGTATAGTCCCCCCCAACCCCAAATGGCCATCTGTCAATCTCCGGAGAGGGCCAGAACTTCCAGGACCCCTCAGCCAATCAGAAGTGTAGGGGGGCCCTGCCGCACTCCACCTTGAAAATGGCGACCAGCACTGTACTTGGACCTCAGGGGACATCCACCCTGTATTAGGTAGGTCCCCACCTATTTGATAGAAATAGTAACTGAACCTATAGCAGACTCTGACAAGATCAGTGAATATTATTAATTGATAAGCGTTTTGCTTGCCGTGGCCCAAATTCCAGGTCAGTAAGTTGTGAGGTTTCACAGTGGTATGCTTTCTTATGTTCTCAATCCTGCTTGGATGTGTTTGATGCAATTTGTTCTTAAAAGGGAAACAGAAGTTGTCAGGTAAGTGAATCAAAGGTCTTGGATCCTTGCCTAATCCGTGGGCATGGCATTTGATCTGTTGAGACCACTTACTTGCAGAGGACATATCAGACAGTGAGTAGATGAGGATAGCTGGTGCTCATTCTATAATTTGTGATAGCAAATGTGTATGAATTATTTTAAAAAGTATGTATATTTGTTCCCAACCTGTAGGGACTACGAGTTACTTAGACTGTAAGTAAAATGAAGTCTTAAATACCTGGAAGACTTTATTAGAAGCCTAGCTTATCTTACAGAAAAAGCGAATGCTAATTAGTAGGATGCATAGCTCAAGACAGAGGGTGGCCTCCACCCTTGTAGCAAACACAATTCTTCTTTCACTGCTACTTATGAAAAACAAGAAATATAAAAATAGGTCATGTTACAACAGTGCAATTTGGTAGATCACACATGAGTGCAAAACCAGCCAGATGTGGATTACAGGCAGAATTTTCCTTTTGGGGTTCAGTCCTCGAATCTGCTTGAGCTGGTGGACACCCCGGCATGTTCTGCACTGTCTCTAAGTTACATAAATGGTGTTCTTGGATCAAGGGTTAATTCTACCTCTCATAGAAGAACTGAGTTATCAGTTCTCAGCTTCTGTTGAATATAGTCTGAGGAAAAACCCTTAACTTGTAGCCTGGCCTTTTCCTTAACTATAATTTACACAACTGGCTAATGCAGTCTTAACCTGTTTCGCTCCTGCTTACTTGCATCCTGTTTCTCCTCTTTTTTTTTCTCTTTCCTTGTTTTGATTTTTTTTTTTTTTATTCTCTTCCATGTTCTTCCTAGCAAATAAAGAACTTTGATTAAAAAAGTATTTTGTCAGTGGTGCTCTTATTCAAGAACAGTTTTGCAGGACAAATTACACCTTTTGCTTTTCTAAGAAGTCAACATGATTTCATGTTGATTCTGACTGACAAATCTCAATTTTCCATCATCTTTATTTAAAAAAAAAAAAAGTAATATTTTTTTTTCACTAGTATTATGCCTGTGTGTACGCATCTCTTCATATATCTTAGAACAGGTTATTACATACACTCCCCTGGGACTTGTATCTCCACTGGTTTTTGGACTTCTCCCCTTGTGTTTTACCTATCCATTGTGCTTTGTGATACCTGAGTGAGAAAGGACACTTCTGTTTTTGCCTTTCCTTACTGACACCTTTGGTAGTTGCAGTTTCAGAAACTCCTTAGCACAGCAGGTGCTAAAGGATAAGAGCTTACATAATCCTGTTTGTAAACTTACCAAGGTCTATTTTAAAACTTGTTAGGTTGTTTGCTCACACATCTTCTGGAAGGCTGTACCAGAATTTTACTCCTCAGATGCTTAACAACTTTTCATTTGCAATCCAAATTTACTCAGAACCAATTTATACCTATTTGTTCATCTGCCAGTATTGTCCTTTGGCTTAAATAGCCTTTTTCTTTTCTGCTTTTTATATCCTCACGGGATGAAATGTTAAATGACATATTATGTTAAGTTCAGATCAGTTATCAAAGAAAGATACTGGGTTAGCATGGCATGATCTAACATGTGTAAACCCAACATTTTTATTTACTTTTCCATGTACCTCTGTCTTAAATTCTTTCCTTCATTTTTTTTTAACTCTTTATACTATTCAGGCAAGGCTTAGGGGTCACCAGTTGCACAGACTGTTTGTTTCTTTTCAATGTCAAATCAGCGAAAGAGCTCAATAGTGATTAGTATGATGTTACAAAGGGATCTGAAATCCTGATAAAACAAATGACTTTTTTCTAAGTGGACTTTTAAAAAATTTAGTAAGATTATTTGTGCGTATGTGTTGCCAGCAACTTTAATTTACAATCTTAAACTGATAAAAATATTTTTTGTTTTTCTTCACTTCACATGACTAACCATTAGAAAACTGAGAGGAGTTTCTGTAATTGTAGTTTGCCAAGTGAGAGACTTCAAGAAAATTATACTGCATGTGAGTGCAGTCTGAGTTGGCAGGTTTTACCTCTATTATATTTCCAGTGCTGAAAGATAAGACTTTTCAGTAAAATTGGGCAATGTGAATTACAGCTTAATTTCTTAACTTTCAGACAACGAGTGACATTTGAGGAACTTTTACCTTCATCTACACCCCCTCTAGCTCTGGACCTTCTAAAGAAGCTCTTGGTATTTAACCCTGATAAACGGCTGACAGCTGAGGAGGCCCTGCAGCATCCATATGTGAAAAGGTGAGAGCAGTATTAGAGTACCACTTCCTATTCCCACTTCCAAGCCCCAGAGTAACTGCTACTGCTGTGAGTTTCACTACTGGTAAAAGGGAATGCAAAACTAGTTTTCAGTTGCATCTTCCTTTCTTTGTGTGAAAAGATGAGTGACTCAAGTTGTTCCTCACTACAGCCTCCTGGCATGAAGAGGTAATCAGCCTATATCTCGTGTGCCTCCTCTGTCAGGACACAAAGTGTCTGCTCTCTGTCACAATCCTTGGCAGTTTCTAGGGTGTGTCTGTCTGATAGGCAGTAGGAACATACCTAATGTTGATCACTTATGTGTTGTCAACTCCCCCCACCAACTTCCAATTTAATTCTTTTGAATTTAAAGGTTTAAAGAAATTTAAAGAATTTTAAGTTTCTTTGAATCTAGTTTCTTTTTGATTGCCTGGGCTTGGGAAGGGGGAGCAGATTGAGACCCCCACAGTGCAGGAGGGAATGGGACAGGGGCAAATTATTCACCCTTGCCCCGTTCCCTCCTGCACTGTGGGGAATGCCCCACGACCTAGCTGGGCTGGGTTGTGGGGCAGTTGGAGGCATGGTGCTGGGGGGGGCGGGCACATGCCCACCCTGATCTGTGCATGGGGCAAGGGCGGGCTGCAGCTGCAGGCTTGGCTCGGCCTCTGCTCCCTACCTTCCTGCTGCTGCTTTGACAGCAGCATGGGTGCAGTGCCATGTGAGTCCCACCGCTGGGTGAGCTGGGCAGCAAGGCACATGGTGCCATGCTGCACTGTGATTGTCCCATAACCTGGCCCAGTTGAGACCCCATTCACTATGAATGGGGCCCCAGCCAGGCCAGGCCGGGTCGTGGGGCAGTCAGACCCCAGCTGGTTGTCCAGAGGTGTGGCACAGGGCAGCCAAGGGGGAAAACATGTCCCCCCTCCCCCAGATCCCCCGCAGTGCATGCAGTGGC